>NW_027185876.1:21039236-21098532 GCF_028583685.1 Petaurus breviceps papuanus
TCTTTCTTTCTTTTTTTTTTTTTTTTTAAAGCAATCGGGGTTAAGTAACTTGCTCAAGGTTACACGGCCAGGTGTTTCT
This sequence comes from Petaurus breviceps papuanus, assembly GCF_028583685.1. Lineage (NCBI taxonomy): Eukaryota > Metazoa > Chordata > Mammalia > Diprotodontia > Petauridae > Petaurus > Petaurus breviceps. The sequence continues at coordinate 21,039,316 of NW_027185876.1, forward strand.
GGGTGGGTGCTGAGTGTCTGAGCCCGGGATTCGATCCCAGGTCATCCCGACACTGGAGCCGGTGCTCTCACTCGCTGAGCCACCTGGCCGCCCCTAAGCAATTGGGGTTAAGTAACTTGCTCAAGGTTACACGGCCAGGTGTTTCTGGGTGGGTGCTAAGTGTCTGAGCCCGGGATTCGATCTCCAGGTCTTCTCAACACTGGAGCCAGTGCTCTTACTCGCTGTGCTACCTGGCCGCCCCTTCTTTAGTCTCTTTCAGAGATTGATCACAGCAGATCCGCAATTGTAGCTGCTATTTTTTCAGTGCTCTATGATCTTGTTGAACCAGATTTGGTGATTTGAAGCTGACAGATACCACTTGACCAAATCCTCCTGTATCTTGCTTTTCTACTTCCTGCTGTTTGTGTTCTTCCCTTCCCAGTCCAAAAACCACTCTTCTTGGAAGAGAAAATGGAAGCAAAAGAAGAGTTAATTTGCTGTTGACCCTGAGCACTGATCTTTGTTCTTTGCTTCCCAAGTAACTGAAAAAATAAAAATAGTCTTCTGTTGATTTCAGCATTTTTCATCAGCTCCTGCTTATTCTGTACTTCAACATTCTTAATACTGGTCCGTTGCATTCATCCCTGGTCATTTGAGCTTGTTTCTGTCTTCTGTAAATGTCTTTGAGTTCGAGTTTATCCCTGAGCTCCCTGTGCCTCTATTTTAGTCTCTTTAGGCAGCTCCCTTTTTTCTTACTCATTAGAGTTATTTTGTCTTCAGTCTTCAGAATTTCATTAATAGCTTTCTATCCTCCTTGGACTGACTTCCTTGAAAAAGACTGGATCATTAGATCTAACTCATCATTACTCTGAAGCCTTTGAAATCAGTTCTCACAAAACTGAGGGTTCATGTTAGCCCAAGCAAGTTTTCTTCTCCTATTTTCTCCCAATCTCCAAAATGGTATGATATTCCTTGCCCCCCAACCTCTTCCTTTTTGTTGGTAAGAACCATATATGGAATAGTGGTTTCTCTTGTAATTTCTTCCACTTTTGAAAGCATGAAGAGAACCTTGGTGTTCTGTCATATTAATAGTATGGATTCTTAGGGAGAAGAAACAAGAAAGCATAATACCTAACATATAATATACTAATAATATGAAATATAGACTGTTTTTTTCCTTTTCTTTTTTAATGAAAACATTTTTCATTTGTTATGTAGAACACCTGCAAAGCCAGAATAGTTACAATGGGATACTGTTTAGTGATAGACTTCAGACTTTAAAGCACCAAAGTGTGTTCCATTAAATGAGTTTCTATTTAAAATAGCTGCACTGTTTTTATAGTACTTATAAATTTGAATGACAGCATTGTAGATAAGATGAGCTCTGGACTTGGAATTAGAGGACCTCGATTCAAGTACTCAGGTGCCATTATTTGCTATGTGATTTGGACAAGTGAATATATCTCTGAAAGTTTTATAAACAATAAATGGTATACAAATTTGAACTATGATAAACAGATAATATGTTATCTCCTGGAACTTTATAGTTTAGTATATTGTTTTCAATATCAATCCAGTATGCAAGTGATAGGGATTACTTAAGACTAGGAAGAAAGTCATTTCTGCCACTGTATTAGGACATTGGGCATAATATTTTTAAACCCTCAAATTCAGCTGTAAAGAAAAGGAAATAGTAGTACCAATTCTTTAAACATTACTTGATAACTTTATGGAATGTAAATACCTCGAATACAAGTAAGGTTTAGTTACCTATTACTAAATACTTGTTTTTATTAGTTACTTTAGTTATGGTAAAATATAATAAAAATATATCTTATTGTTTCACTGATTCTCTAAGTAAAAGAGTATATTTTTCTTCATACAATGTATTTATGGTTCCTTTTCATTTGAAAATTCCCCTAAGAATTTCTAGTGGTAATTGTGTTGAAATAATGATTTAGAAATACTTTATTATTATAGGAGAGCAAAGTCCTAATGTATCATTGATGCAGAGGATGTCTGATATGTTATCAAGATGGTTTGAAGAAGCTAGCGAAGTTGCTCAAAGCAACAGAGGACGAGGACGATCACGGTCTCGAGGTGAATTTTTTTATTTATCACATATTTCAAAAAATTACCAAAGAAAAACTGTCAAGGTGAAAAATAATAAAACTATTTTGATAAGTAGAGAGATAGATAGTATTTTTATTAGTACCATATTGCCTGTGATTCCCAAGTTTTGATCGGGAGCAGCAAGAGCCAAAATTCTAGTTGGGGAGGGAAAGGGATGCCACCTTTTGCTTATTGATTTCTCTAGTCCTTTTCCTCTCTTCAAAGAATAACAAAAAAATCTGAGATCACCCAGTTTAAGCCCTTTTGTAAGAAATGGGAGACTGCAAAAAGGCCTTCACTATAGTTATATCTTCTATAGTTTAATAGTTTCTCTTCTTTAGTTATTAAATATAGTTCAAATTATTCAAATCCTGAAACAAGCAAAAAATCTAGCTCAAATTTATACTGTTTGTCTTTTAAATAAGCTGCTCATTTAATTTTCTAATTTTTTTAATTCTGTAAGTTGATGAGTTAGTTTAGGAGGTGTGTATACCTGTGCCTAAACAGTGGAATATTTATATCATAGTCATTGAGATAGTGTCCAGAATGAATATTAATATAAAATTAATTGTGGAAATGTTACTGGTACTCATGTGCATATTTGTTATGGAAAAAGGTCAAAATAGCACTGAATGGGATTTAGAAGAGCCTGGTTCTGGATAAATCACTTCACCTCTATGAGATTCATTTTCTTCTATAAAATTAGAGGCTTAGACTAGGTAATCTCAAAGGTTCCAGCTCTAGATTCTATAATTCTGTATAATCTTGGAACCAACCTTCCTTCTAGATTTTTTCCATCAAATTGAGATTTAGGAAACAAATGAGACAGTATCCTTTTCAGATTTGTTTTATTCATATGACTGCACATATTCTTAACCTCTTAATGTTTGTTGAGTTGTTAATAGCTGGATTACTTAATTATTCAATTCTAGAAAATTTGGGACCATGTGTTTGATGCTATTTGGGGCTTTTTGGCTACAAAATGTGAACTAATTCAGGGAGTATGGACATCATTTAGCCATAGGATCATATCCATAGGGTTGTAAGGGACCTTAGAGTTTATTTGATCCAACAACCTAATTGTGCAGATGAGGAGCCTGATGTTCATTGAAATCAGCTGAGTTGCCCAAGCTCGCATAGCTAACTGGGGGCAGAGCAAGACCAGGACTCTGTGACCTCAGGTGATTGTACCTCTAAGCACAGTTTGATGATTAGCCATTAGATGCCATTCATCATAAGGGGCATTGGATAATAATGTAGGGCTATATCACTGTAAATCTATCTCTTTGCTATTAAAGCTTTTGGGCCAGCACACTACCTATTAGCTCGCACATTAATGGGAGGCAATCATTTGAACTCTCTGCGGTGGGCCAGTTAGACTGATTTTGTTTCCACCAACGATTTTAGTAAACCGATCCGATCAACTGAAGGCTTTGTCATCTTTGAAACAATAGAACTCTTCCCTTCCACCTCCATCTTCTATTTCCTGATGTCATGTTACAGTTTCTGGCTTCAGAAAGATAATTGTTAATTTAAATCTGCATTGAATATGTATTTATTGAAGGAGGGACAAATCAGTCAGATGTTCCTGCTGTTCCTACTGGCCCGTCTAGTTCTGAATTAGAAGTGGGTGAGACTGCAATGGAAGTGGACGCTCCTCCAGAACAGTTTCTTCAGTCATCTTCATCTTCTACTATGTCAGCTCAGGCGCCTTCAACTTCATCCTCTGCAGAAAGCCCTCGGTCAACATCTTTGCTTTCCTCTCCAGACACTGAACAGAGACTGTCCTTAGAGTCTTCTGGGCACCATGCACATCATCAGTCTGGTGAGAACAATATACTTTAAGTAGGCAGGGATTTATCATGTTTTCTACTAATGAAAATTTCTCTATTTTAGGATATGTTTAGAAGATGCTAAAAATTTGTTACCAATACTTGCTAGAATAATTGACCAAAATGACATGTATATATGTGTACATATTACTTCACAGAAATTGTGATTCTTTAAGTTAAATGTGTATACATGCATCTATTTCCTTAGTATTTTTTTTTTTATTAAGCAATCAGGGTTAAGTAACTTGCTCAAGGTTACACAGCCAGTTATTTCTGGGTGTGGTGCTGAGTGTCTGAGCCCGGGATTCGATCTCCAGGTCATCCCAACACTGGAGCCGGTACTCTTACTCGCTGAGCCACCTGGCCGCCCCTAAGCAATTGGGGTTAAGTAACTTGCTCAAGGTTACACGGTGTTTCTGGGTGGGTGCTAAGTGTCTGAGCCGGGGATTCGATCTCCAGGTTGTTCTGACACGGGAGCCGGTGCTCTTACTCGCTGTGTTACCTGGCCGCCCCTTCCTTAGTATTTTTAATCTCTAGAAAGAAGGTACTTTTTAATAGTAAAATTCTAAAATAAATTTAATTATAGAAAACGAATCCCCATTTGAGAAATAAAACTACCACTACTACTTTTCTCTCTTAGTTGAGTAGGGCAGGTCTGACTAAAGGCCACCATAGCACAGTGTACCTAATTTCCATTATCTGTAACAAAAGGCAGAAGTTTTCCATTTTTATGAAGGTAATGCTACCAAGTACAACAGGTGTCATGAGGTAGCAAGAATGCTATTATAATTTTAGAAGTGTTTTACTCAAAGGTTACTATAAATCCAAATGTTGTCTCACAGTATCTCTTTGGTTTTATCTCCATTCTCTATTAAAGAGATAGAGGCCCATTCTTTTAAACTTGATGTATTTTTACAAACCTATTGTCCTTAAAAGAATGACATTTTATGGTATTGTTTTATAGTTCCTTACCGGTGTATTATAATATTTTCTCTTGAAAATAATTTAGATCCATCTACTTGTAGATTATTTTACCCTTTCTTTACTTTAACTGTGTTGGAACAAATGCTTGTTTTATTAGTATCTGATATCAGAAAACAGATGTACTACCAGACCCTATTAAAATGTGCCAGATTATTTCCTTTATACCATAGTTTTCCATGGTCATCTTTAGTATCACAGCTTTTTTTTTTTTTACTTTACTCCTCCCCAACATCCCCACCCAAAAAACCAAAATCAAACCATTAAATAGATATATGTTAAAGTATTTTCTGAGAACATTTCAATTTTCTTAGTACAGTTTCATTTAGTACAGTTAAGCCCCATGTGTTTATGTTTTAAACTATTCGTTTTAGAAGCAAATAAAAATGTTTATTCAGAATTTCGTGCACAAATTATAACTTATAAAATTCTTAACAGCTCAGCTGTATGATGCCACTTTTATTCTTGCTTCCATAGAAACTGACACCAGATCACAAAAAAATGGGGCGTTTTAGAATAAGTTGTCTTTCATCAGTATCCCTTTTTTGGTGATTTAATGTCAGTTTCCATGGAAATAGAAGCTAGAACCATTTGTAGAAACAGTTAGATTTCCTGTTAGTGTTATCTATCTGTAGACCACAAAGGCATTCTCCAAAATCAGATTTTCAGCAGAATACAATCTACTTACATTTTTAACTTAAAGGCATAAAATAAAAAGTTTTCTAAAAAGAAAAAGATCTATAAAGTTTATTTTTCAGAGCAGATTTCCATACTTGTTTTGTTTTTTTGTAAAGCAATTGGGGTTAAGTAACTTGCTCAAGGTTACAGGGCCAGTTATTTCTGGGTGTGGTGCTAAGTATCTGAGCCCGGATTTGGTCCCCAGGTCATCCCGACACTGGAGCCAGTGCTCTTACTCGCTGAGCCACCTGGCCGCCCCTGATTTCCATACTTGTTAAAAAAAAAACTTGTCAGTCATGCAAAACATTTTAAAATTAAAAGTAAGTGGCATTCTGAAGCAGTATTAAATAGCTTATGCTCAATAATCTATTGTTAGGGTAGTCTATCAAGGAGATTATACAGTCTAGGGATTTAGATGTTTAATGAATAGTGCCCCAACTTAATTACTTAATTTAATTATTCAAGCATTCTTGATTTCATTGCTTCAGGCACGCCTTCCACCAACACAGATTGCAATTGTCTTTATTTTTTAGGGGATGATCTTCATTAATTTCTGTGCCACACTGTGCATTGTGTTCCTTCCCCCCTCCCTCGCCCCATTGCCTGTTGTTCAGATGATTGGACTTGTGATTTTAGGTAGGCAGGCTCTCAGATAACAAGACACATAGTCTCTTAGTCTCTTACTGGGCCTTTATTCAAGCTTTTCTGGTTTGATATGGAACCTGCCATAACCTGAACAGCCTTTAACAACCTGAGGTAATTTTTATAAGAATATAAGATCTGAGAGTAGGACTATAGAGGGGGTTTTCTATTAATGCTTCTGAAGTTTTTTTGAAAATCCCTTTGAATTTTTATTTTTCGTTATATGTATTTAAAACAGATTGTTATCAGTTATATTGATAAATCACTTTTCACTTTGAAGTATTTACTATGTTAATATGTACCCAAAGGGACAGGTGTGTATAAGCTATCTTTGTGATGAAATAATCATTATTTTAAAACTAGATAATCTTGGAACATAAAATCAAATAGAAAGTTGGGGTAAAAAAACATTTTTGGTTAGCTAAAACAACTATAAAATAACTTTACTAGGACACCAAGAGACTATATATTAAGTTTCCCTGCAATAATAAGTACAATATAAACTGCCTGTAAGTCACTTGATAAAACTTAAGATCTGGCATATGCACAAAGGCCTAGGTTCCAACAGAAAGACCCCTTACATTTGTGCTTTCCTTTCTTCATTCCCATCCCATCTAAATTGAGATGGATTTATGGATAGGAGAAATCAAAATAGCAAGCACATAAAAGTTCTGAGTCTAGCTGGGTGCCCAGCCACCTCCTACCCTTACCAGCCCAAATTAGAATCCATTCAGGCATGGGTCTAAGAGACAATGCCTTAAGAGTTCTTCTTTAGGTTAAGTAAGAGTTCCTAAAGCCTGTCTCATGTGTAGTTTAGGTTCTAATTCAAAGCTCCTGGGTTCCTTTAAGACTTAATCTTTCCTTCCTCCCTTTGCCTGCCCTAGGATTCAAGGCATTTTGCTAATCATTCAAGTATTTATCTCTTATATATCCTTTGCTAGGCACTGGTTAAGAGTGAAATTTGCTTCTAAATGCCTATTTGGATCATTCAAACAATATTATGACTGGTATAGAGGAAAGTTGGTTAAATGCCACATGTTCAGTCACTGTCATTTATTTTATCAACTTTGTTCTACCTCAGAAGTCTTTATCATCTAAGTATTCAAACCATTCTTGCCTATAGCCACACATCCCAAAATCTTGAGTCAATTTAGTTATTATACATGATTGGTTTCCTTAAAACTTCAAAACAAACTATCTTAGATTATAAAAGCCATGTTCTGTATGTAAAAGAAGTAGGAAAATATTGAGTTGAAATAATGCAAGTTAAAATTAAATCTCTGTAAAAGGTGTTTGTGACATATTTAAATTCGCTAGAAAGGCTTATTTGGTGTAGTGGTCAGAGGCCCAGATTTGAGGTCTGGTAATGGTTACTGCCTTAAGTGCTAGGTTTGTGACCATGGATGAGTATCATTAAACCTGATAGTACACTTGGACAACTCCACAAAGCAATGCTACTGGCAAATTGATGACCTGAATCAGTGGAAAGAATTTCCATACCAGATGTTCCCCAAATTCATGGAATCATAGTTTTGGACCAATAACAACATAAATTTATTATGATATATTTTATTCAAAACCAGTTATGTGATTATACTGTTAACTTCTTTTTCCATCAGTGTTCAGAATAGAATTTAATGGCAAGAAATGTAGTCTAATAGCCACCTCTCAAAATAATCCAAGAAATGATTCATGTGATTCTATCTTTGTTTTAGAAAGTTTCTTTTGTTGAAAAGAGAGAAATAATGAAAAAGAAGTAGAAGGAAAAGTGAATGTAGTTGTTTTTTTCCCTGCAGTCCAGAATATTTGGATGAAAGAGCCAGGCACTATATTGTAGTTTATTTGGCTTATTTTCATCTCTAGTCTAGAGAAACTTTTTCTTTAATCTTTATAACTTTCTGTGATTGGAAAGGGCATACAGAAAATTTGGGTTGATTGACCATATCAGAATCAGTAAGCAAATATGTTAGCCTTATAAATAACATTTAAATATTCATAAAATATTTAATCATTATATATCATGTATTATATGAACCATTCAAAATCTGATCATTTTATCTCCTACATAATATTCATAAAAGTATAGTGATAGATATCTCTTGACAACCATATGTGGCAACTTTTCTTTTTATAGATATTCTTGTCTTAAGTTCAGAGAGTCAGTTTGGACCTTCAGAACCACTAGCACTTCAGTAAAACAGACCCCTCCAACCAAGTAGGAACTTTGTCTTTCAGGATTATTAGTTTAGTCAAACATTTATTAAATGCTTGTTATATGTATAGCCCTAGAGATAAGGAATTAGGAAAAATATATATTCCCTACCATCAAGCTACTTACATCAAAGGGTATAAACATGTACATAAAAAACTGTCACTCATATTTGATGAGATTAATACATGCAAGCTGAGAGATCCAAGGAGTAAGTATTACTTTGAGATAGTAGAATCAGGGAAAGCTTTGTGAAGGAGGGAGTGTCTACAAGGTTTTGAAGACAGTGAACAACTTTAAGCAGGAGGAGATGCTGAACTAGTCTACTCCAGGTATTGAGGACAGTTTGTGCAAATATCTGGAGGTAGGAGAGGACAGGGAAAGATCAGGGGAAGAAGGGACTCCTGGAATTCATTGCACTTGCACATTTGCATAATACTTTATTATATACCACGCACTTTTACACACATTGATTCACTGAATCCTTAGTACAGTCTTGTGAGGTGGTAGAGGGAGGAAGTATGAATCTTCTTTATTGGACTACTGGCACGTAATCCTATTGGGTGGATGAAGTAGACGCATAAAAAGACTGGAAAGGAAGGTTGGAGCTAGATTATGGAGGGTCTTTAATGTTTGGTCCTTTTATTTTGTTCTGCGATCAGTGGGGAATCCATGAAAGCTTTTGATCAGAAAAGTTGTAGAATTAAACCTCTGTATTAAAAAGCTTATTCTGACAACTGTGAAGAGTGGCTTAGAGGTTGGAGAGGTTGGAAGTAGAGGGCTCATTTAGGAAGCAATTATAGTGAGTTAGCTATGTGAGAGGTAATGGAGGCTTGAATCAGGTAGTGATAACATGAGTGGAAGGGAGGGGACAGTTGAGAGAGATAGGACCAAGGTAGACAAAATAGGAACCAGCATTTCAGTAGATGATAGTTGAAAGTGACAATTGTTTTAAGCCCTGATAACTGAAATTGTGGTGGTGCTATAGACAGAAATAAAGAGATTAGAGCAAGGACAAGTTGTAGGTTGAAGTAGGAAGGAGGAAGCTGATGAGTTCAGTTTTGAGTTTGATATATGAACAGAAAATTCTGGTGTAGATATCTTTTAAATATAGTTAGAAATGTGAAACTGAAACACAGTCAGATATATGGTTTTGGATATGTTTAGAATGGTAGGGAATGAGGGAAGCCATGAAAGTAAATGACATGGAAAGGGAGAGTGTGTATAGACCAAGAAGAGGACCAAGGAGAGATCTTGGGGCAATACCTAGCATTAGGGACCAGAAGGAGGGAGAGGAACCAGTGGAGAAAACCTAAAACGAAGGAATTGTAGTCAGGAAGATAAGACATCCAGGAGGGCCGAATCTCTTCAAATTGTAATCAGAACTGCTCACATTTATATAGTACTTTAACACGACCAGAAATGGGATTCAGATCCAGGTTTTTCTACTTTACTTTTCTGCTCTTCTCTTAGAAGTCAGTGATGGGGAGTGGGTCAGATGGTCCCCTGAATCAGATGATGCAGAAAGATTCTGGGTGATAAGACCTGAGCAGCAGAGACATCACTGGGGTACTTGAAGATTATTTTGAGTAGAGAGGTGGTCATTGTCAAGTTAGACAGCAAAGAGCTGGAGAATATTTAGTGAGGAAGTAGAGGCAGTAGTTGCAGACTACCGCTCTGCTCAAACCTGTGGAAAGAGTAGAGAGACGGTCAAGACATGGGGCCTCCAGACTTAATGAGGTTGAATGTGCATCATTAAATTGACTGGCAAAAAGCTTGGCAGAGAAAAATAAGTCCTAAAGTCATCGACTGTACTGTACCTCGACTGACTAGGAATGGGGCTAAGGGAGTTCACTATGAGGGTGGAAAACAGAGAGGCTCAGGAGAGGGGAGGCAGGAAGATAGGAGAGTGTGATCAGAGAAGAGGATTTAAGGTTGGAATTTGGAAAGTAGAGCAGTAGTTGGAGATTGTCTTACCTCACTGTGACTGACTTGAGTAGAATGGAGGCACAGAAGGCGTGGGAATGGAAGTTCTGTGGAGTCCCTAAGAGGCCTGGGTCCCAGAAGGGTCATTACTGTGAATGTTTACATCAATGATAAGAGAGTCAGAGGAAGAAGGCAAGCCAAATTAAGGTCTATAGTCACTGAAGAAGAGTGAAAGCAACCACAAGGATTGGTAGAGGGTAGAAGAAGGGATCACTTCTGGCCACCTCTCTGAGAAGGCTCTTTGAATGGGTAGCATTTGAACTTGACCTTTAAGGGTGGGAGGACATCAAATAGTAGAGATGTTGACAGAGGGCCCTTCAGGTTTAGGAAATGGTAAGAGCAAAGCTCCTTATGGGAAAATGAAGAGTGTGTTGGGGAGAAATTAATTAGATTACATCCAGCGCATTCTTCTCTCTCCCCTCTTGTAGTCAAGCAATTATGGGGTCCTATCAGTTCTGCCTTTTTCAAACTCTTTGGCCCTCCATAACCAGGTACTGCCTTATTCTTCCACCCTTATCTCATACTACGTCTCTCTGTATACTCTGTACCCTAAACAATTTGAAATGGTGCCTCTCTTCTTAGCCTGTTTTTCTGCAACACGCACAGAGAAGGGCGGGTCACTTTACTCCTGCTGTCCCTTGTTCCTAGAATACCACCCCTATTTGTTTGATGAATATATTTTCATACTTTAAAATTAGCACCAAATAATGACTTACTGAAGCCTTTCCTCTCTCCCATGCCAAACTGGTAATGACTTTTCCCCCTTAGATGTCACACAGCACTTTTAACTTTTTTCCCTACCTAATTATTATATGGTTATTTGTGTATGTGTCATATCCTTCTTCCCTAGGTTAGAGACCATGTTTTATACAAACTTCATTTCACCTAACTCTTAGGACATTGTTCTCTCCACAGTAGGCATTTAATAAACGTTTCTTGAATGGAATCAAATTGGGAATAAGGCAGGGAAAGGAAAAAGGATTTAATATTAAGCTAAGGAATCTGGCCTTGATTTGGTAGGCAGTAGGGAACCACTAGACATTTTTGAGGGAACAGGAGGTGTAGTATGATTACAGCTGTGCTTGGGAAAGAGGTCAGGAGGTTTCAAGGTAGAATTGGAGACAAGTGGAAGCAGGGAGGTCAACTAGGAGAACATTTGATGAGTCCATACACAAGTTTAAAAGGACCTGAGCTTGGTTTGTAGAAGGTACTTTTCTCTGACTGCCTTTATTCTTCCTGCCAATCCCTGCATGAGATCCCCTTAGTTATATACAAGGTAAGGCATTTAGGAATTGAAGGAGTGAATCATGCCACATTCTCTTGTTGCTCAGCCCAGAGGCACGTATTTACATTGGCATAACTACAGACTTTAGGTTCTGCTAGTGTTGGCACTATTATTGTTAAGTTTTAAGTGATCTTAAGTGACCTTCTGAACTTCACACTGCTCATCAGCAATTGGTATGTGGGCTATATATAACATATATTTTTCATAAAGATGTGTTTTATGCATAAACATATGTGAATATGTACGTACATATTTGTTTTTTGGCTTTGTTACTTTTCTTTCACTGTCTTACAGAGTATAAGCTGAAATTTCAAATTGAAGTTAACAGGTCAAGATTCTGATATTCTTTAGTGAGTTCTGCTTGTAACTTTACTTTGGAAGACACATTTTTTTCAACCTGGAGAGAAAACAAATGTATATCCTGTGGATAATAACGCCTCCTTAATACAATCTTTGAAAATTAATGAAAACCCTAAATAATCTTAAGATTATTATAGTCAGCTCTTGATTTGCTGAACTACAGATTACCAGTGTTCATTTGGGAACGCTCCACTCAGATAATTCAGGGCTATAGGGCTCATAGGGGTTGGAGTCCCAGGCCGGCAGGGTAGTTTTCAAATATATTTGCCAATATTCTCTTTGAGTTGTTACAAATTTACTTGTAGTTACATCTTAACAATTCCATGCTGTTTTTGCTTAAGTAGATTTCCTTCTTTTCTGTGCAGGATTCTTATTTTGTGATTGTGAAATGATACTTTATTTCATTTTATTAGATACATTTTTATTTACTGTGTTGCATATAAAATGATTACACATATCCAAAAGGGGAAAAAAATTGTTACTAAGCGCAAAATGTTAGATGTCAGCAAGTATCCAGACCTACCCCAGTATTTGAAGGAAAAGTCTTTTCTCTAGAAGTTACAATGAGATCCCAAGAAATAATGAATTTCCTTTTTGTCAAGTCTCTAAAGAAACAGAAAAATAAGGGATCAGAATTATTATTGAGAAATCACCCTTAAGATCTCTACAGGATGGGCTAAAGACTATTTTGGCAGCTAGATGTAAACAGACAGTAGTGAATTACTTACAAGACAGTAAAGTTACTGCAGTTTGTTTATGTAAGGTTAAATAATACTGATGTCAGTAAATTTTCACATTTCAATCTATTATTTTAGTACAGAAAGACTAACTGGAAGGATTTTTAAAAATGAATTGTTCTTTGTATGTATTTTATTTCCATTTCATTTAATTACATAAACATTCTAAAAACAATGAAGATTAAAATATGAAAATTCCAGTATACCTATATATATATATATATATATAGAGAGAGAGAGAGAGGGTAGAGCCTATGAAAGGGGGGCAATCCTAGTTCCATCGTAAGGAACCCGTATTTTCTCATGTAAATGAGCAACTTGCTTTTTCTCCTAATAGATATGTGTTTCTTTATCTTTCTTCTCTTTGATGTTTTTGGATGCTATGATACCTGTTTTATTTCCGTGTTCTTTTACACCCTTTTTTTCCTGTCTGTGTCAGAATTTTTAAGGGGGCCTGAGATAGCTCTGCTTCGTAAGGGCCTGCAACAACTGCGGCTTAAGAGAGCTGAGCAACAGAGGCAACAAGAGTTAGCTGAGGCCGCGCCACGACAGCCTTCTACTTCTGAGCAGCCCTCCCCTGAGGGCTCCTCGCAGGGGCCTCGTCCTTCAGGTTCTCCATGCCAAGTGTTCTGCAGCAGCGGAGCTGCTAGAGCTGGTTGTGGATGTTGCTGATGTTTGCTGAGATGCTTCCCTCGACATTTCCCTGACACGAGATAGAGCTAATGCACTATTGCTGCTTATCCCTTCCTTGCACGTGGTGGTATTAATCATCACCTGGTGAAATAGACAGTGTATTACAATAGAGTACCCTAGATGTACGCAAAAAATTATTCTTCTATTTTTAATATATGGGGGTGGGGAGGAATTGCTCACTTTATCCAAATTCATCTGGCATTCTTCTAGTGCCTGCTATGTTCAGTGTACTGTATTAGGTACTGGGGATGCACAGGTGAATGAAAAAAACACCACAGTCCCCATTGTCCAGGGTGAGATCTCTTGACAATACAGTGGAGGAATAAAAGAAGTAAACAAATAAATATCATATAAGAGGATCAGAAAGGAAAATATTTGAAGAGGGGTACGATTATGCTCATCTGGGAGAATCAGCAAAGACTTCATGCTGGAAGTAACCTCTGAGATAGACCTTCAAGGGAGAGATGGATTTCAACAGGTAGAGATGTTGAGGGAGTTCGTTGTGAGCATGATGTACATATAACCTTATGAAACACAAAGGTGGGAGGGTGCAAGGCAAAACTTGGAAATAGGGTCTAATTGGGTTGAAAGATCAAGTAAATGGAAGAGACTAGGATGAAGAGAGGCTGGGAAAAGAGACTGAAACCAGACTATGGAGAACCTTGGATACAAGGCTAATGCCTTATAGGGAATGGGAGCTACTACAGGTATTTTGAGCAGAGGTGTGATTTGGTCATCTCTGATCATTAGGAAGATTATCTTGGCATCTGTGTAGAAAATAGATTAGTAAAGGACAAAACTAAAATCAGGGACATTAGTAAAAAGGGTATTTTGGTGGTCCAGGAAAGAAGTAATGAAAGCCGATTTTGGCAAGGCGGGGAAAGGGGGGGGATGGATGAAAAGGAGACAAATATACAAGATATTAAGGAGTTAGAACCCATAAGACTTAGCAGCTGATTAGATATAGGGGATGATGGAAACTGAAAGTATCTCCAAGGTTCAAGAAGAATAGGAAAATTAGGAGAGAAGATAGGTTTTGAGAGGAAGATAACAAACTTAGTTTTACATGTATGGCATTTTCATATACTAGTGGAACATCCAGTGGACAAACCTAGTCAGCAGCTGGAAATATAGTATTTAAGCTTAGGGAAGAAATTGGGGCTGGAAGCATAGATTTGGTTGTCGTAAGTAAAGCTATGGCATGATATATCCAAGGACGAGAATGTAAAGAGAAAGAAGAAACCTCAGAAACATTCCACTTAGAGGCTAAGAGAGAGTGATGATTGTTCAATAAATGTAGGACCTCTACTTCTAGAAAGTACCTTTGCTTCAGAATGAACTCAGTGTGCAGAACATGCCTCTAACAAAAAAGCTGCTATACCTCAGCTTCCAGCTCTCTCTTGCTTTGAAAGTTAATGCATATTCTTGTATGAATTACATAGTGCTTGTTTGAAGTGCTTGTAGAATTGCTCATAGAATAGAGAATTATGATTGGCCATCACATAGTATATTGGATTTGTAGTTTTAGTTAATATTTTTAATATTTTATTGTAATAAAAATAGTTTTCACAGAATTTATTATTTGTTTCCTATATAATCAGGTTTCAATTCAAGATCCTTTGTGAAGGTTCTAATAGAGAGAACAAATACATATTTAGCCTTTAGCCATATTCTCATTCTATTACCTATACTATCTTGATATTTAATAGAGTTGTGATTTTTTTTTCCTTTGAGGATTTCATTATCACAGGGAAGACTTTAAGGAGGGCATGAGAACACTTTAGGGTTACCCTCTATGATGAAACTACAAAAAAACTTGGCAGGTTAATGTCATTTAATAAGACAGTAATCGTTATAATTTTACATTTCTTTTACAGATGAGAATATGTCCAGTTTCTGACACAAATGAGTTTGTGAGGCCTTGGTTAATAGATAAGCAATGATGAAAATTGAAATTAATTGTTCTGAGAACTGTAAAAAAATTATTTTGTAGCTAGGAGGTTCCAAAACCATTTGGGTTATGTTATTCTTCATTTACTCCTCTGCTTCCTAAATGTGTTTTACAGATTCCTGCTACAACAGAAATATTTCAGCATTTCTTAAGATCTGTAATATCATTAGTGTATTAGTACCTCTGCTCACGCAGATCCTTCTGTGTATATCAGTAGACAGACTTGAGTTGCTGTATCCAAAAGGGAAACCTGTCTCCTTGTAGCTAACTTGTTCCACATTTACCATGCTGGTCTACTAACAAAACATGACCCGTTACTGGGTCTCTGCTTGAGTTTCTTCCAGGTTGAGAGGACCTGTCAGAACTAGGCTTTGCTGATATCACTTCTGAGAGCCCAGACTCACCTGCACTCATAGATGAGGCATCGTTCCTATGAAATCATCTGAACTTTCAGAGCAATCATAATACAGAAATTATGTTGTGAAGTCAGAGTACTATGCTGATATTTAATCCATATTATATTTTTGCCTTAAATTTTATTAGCAAAGAGTGCTTTCATTAGAGTTCTCTGAATGTGTTACTAGAATTTGTTTAAGAAAAAATTTTTCTCCCTTAAAATTTCTTACAAGAAGGAAAACAATTTCTCTGTAGATTGGTAATATATTAACTATTAATTTAAATGTTAAAATTTGACAACTTTGAATAGCAAATATTTCCTTAAGATTTTTAGCTTTGTAAACAGTTTTTGGGGCACAATGATTTGAAGATGTACTATTTATTCATGAGCAATTGGGGACACAGTGGATAGAGTGCTGGATTTAGAGGTAGGAAGATTTGAGTTCAGATCCTGCCTCAGACAATTACTAGTTGTATGATCAACCCTAGGCAAGCGATTATACCTTCCTCAGACTCAGTTTCCTCATCTGCAAAATGAAGATAATAACAGAACCTACCTACAGGGTAGTTATGAGAATCAAATTGAGATAATATTTGTAGAGCGCTTTACAAACTTTAAATTATATAAATGACAGCTATTCTTATCTTGAAGTATGACAAAAAGTCAATTCTAAAATGCCACTGGATGTAGAAAGAATATGCTGAAATTTAACAGGACAAAACAGTTGTTAAAGCAAAGCTGAGTGTAAAACATTGCCTAAGTAGGTAAAAGTGTATCTTTATGTATGCAACTGCATTTGTAGTATAATGGACATTTGAAGAGCATTTGGGGCGTAGAAGTTTTCACATTGAGTTTACCAGTTTGAATGTCATCAGAATTTTGTAGAATCACAAAATGTATTAATTATTTGTCCTATATGAAACAAATTCTTTTTCCTTGTAGCTCTTCATCTCATGTTCATTTATCTTTATCAATTGTTAACTGCTTAGTCCTTTTGGGGCAACCTCTTCAGAAGAAAATGAGGACTAGATAAATGAATGTCAGTTTGCTAGTTCAGTTCAGTGAACACTCATTAAAGTGCCTGTAGGGAACAGAGCACTGCATATACTAAGCACTGAGGGAGATACAAAGTTAATAACACATGGTTTAGACCCTCAAGGAATATAAAATATCATAGCAATAATTAAATTATTTACTATGCAGTAAATTCTTTGGGACCAAGTCAGGTTGTCTTCTGGAACCACTCAACTATGCTGAGATGGCCTTAGTACCATTACTAAGTCTGTCATAATTTATTTTTTCCATTCTTATGCAGTGTGGACCTAGTAGAAAGCTGGCCTGCAAGCCAGGAGACTGGGGTCCAAGTCTCACCTGACACATGCTAGCTGTGTTGCCTTGAGCAAGTCACCTAACCTCTGAGTGCTCTAGACCAGTGATGTCCAACCATTTGACCTCTATGATAATTACAGTTGAAATATTCAATGGAGCTGCATGAGGAATGAGGGCAGTCTGTCTCGTTTGTTATTGAAAGTCCAGATGGAGTGCCGTAAATCAAAATACCTCTCCAGGGGCAGCATCTCTTTAGTTAACTAGTATTTGTAGAAGTTGCAGGCTTAACTAATCATTCCAAGGCACTGACTGACACCGGTGTCACAGTTTCAGGTACTTTTCTAAATAATATAACTTGTCTTTAAAGTAGCTTTCAGAGCCCTCAAGAAAATTCTTGTCACCAGTCAGAATATATAATCTAAGATATTTTTGTTTAAATTCAAGTACAATAGACTTTTTCTCCTCCTGAGCTTTTAGGATAACACACAAGAACCATCAAGGGTCTTTCAGTATTTTCTTATTGTCAGAGAGACAGATTGGTCTTCATCTTGTCACTGTCTGGGAATGCAAACTAAGTGATTTCTATTTTTGGCCTTATAATATAATAATAAAGCCTGGCCTTATAATAGGGCAAGTGGTTTCCCTGTTCCATGCTTGAGCTTTCCCATCTATAAAATTAGGCCTTCAGGCTTGTCTTTACTTGTTTCAATGAATGTTATATGGATGAATTAGGTTAATAGGTTTTTAGAGAAGCATATAAACATGGAATACTATAGTGTAGTTCTGGGACATGTCGTTGATTACCTCACAGTGTCCTGCATCAAGAATGTGTAAACTTGGTAGCATTCAGTATATCTAAGGAGATAGTTTAATGAGCAGGTTTGTGTGAGGAGTGCTACAAATAGCAACATGCAGAAGATATTTAGCATTTGATTAATTTTAGGCCCACTTCTTTTCTTCTTTTTCAGGCCTGTAAAATCACGGATTTCTGGCTCCTGCTCAGAGTGACAACACTCTGTGGAGTCTATTGGTACTGGCCAGCCACTGTCACAGACCTCCCCCAAAGGAGCATGGAGTCAGCTTAGGGGGGGGTCAGGTTGGTTCTGATTTTTTTCACTATATGGAACAGTTTTGTCACTTTTTATAAAAAGACTTTATACCCTCATCTAGGCTATAAAACATGAGTGGCTCTTGAAAAACACTTTTCAAAATTGAGCCATATTTGGAAAAAATCAGCACTTGACATGATTTTGTGTAAGCAAGTTCTTTATTGCGGTGGTGTCCAGCTCAGATAGAAACTGGAACTACCAATCCGTTCATAATGCTGCATATTGACTTAGTTTTAAAATGTAATGTTACCTATGTTTTACTATATTTTTAATTTATGTTGTTAAATATTGCAATTATTTTTAAATTTGTTACATTAGTTACATTTTAATTTGGTCTGGGCTGCACTCAGGAGTGTTGTGGGCCACATACTTGATCCTCTGCTTTCTTGCATCAGGTTCTCATGGGGTGCAACCCCACGTATATAATTCACAGTCCATTTCACTTATGAGTGCCTTGTGGTCTGTTACTCAGCCCTTTTATTTAATAAGGCCAATTAAAAACTTTTCCTGTGTATACATTTCTTATTAAAAGCAAAAGGTTCCTCAGAACATAATTGCATCGTAGATCAAATAGGATATCAGATCATTTCTGTTAACACTAGTTAACTGCCTTGGATGGGATAAGTTCATCTGATGTTTGTAGGTGAAATAAGTGTTCCAGGAATAAAACATGTTGCGTAAGTTTCACAGTAGCTTTTGAGAATTACATATTTTGTTGTATAATATGCAAATGGATAACATATTTCTCTTCTGGAATTCAGGACAGTAATAACTTTTTTGTTTCACATATGTGGAAACTGTGATCCCAGAACATTAAGTAGTTTGTTTAGGACCAAGTGGCAAGTTATTGAAATATATACCATCAAAACTTAGAGCTCTTAACCTAGTCATTGACTGTGAGTACTAGGTGAATTTTTGATTTGAAGTTTATCTTTACCTTAGGAAGTAATAGAATCCTAAATGTAAGTTACTCAGTCATATACCTTTTAGAATAATTGATCATTAAACTAGATATTTAAGTGAATTTTTTTGTTGTTTCCCAAAAGATAGTTCATAAAAAAGGGAATGTTGCAGAATTTTGCTATTGGAAGTGGAAAATACTCACATTTAAAGTAAGGTTATTTTTCTGTACCCTAAATGATTGACTCTTGAGAAATAATGTAATCCAGACCCACTCCATATTTATGTTGGGATTTATAAAGCTTGGGATAAAAGGCAGAGGTAGTATTATATAGTTTTGCCTCTTTAATAAATTTGTGCCTAGAACAATAGTCCAATATATTTTTTTCATGCCCTTATCTCAGGAAAATGTGGTCCACTGTCACTAGGAAGAAGATAATGACAATATTTTTAGATTGCAGCTACTATATTGAAACTCATGTTAGTTACTGGAAGTATTTTGGAAATCCAGGGTAAAATATAAGGATGGCAGTATGGACATTGAACTTATGAATGTGTAGTCTGCTCCCCTATTTGAATGTGGCATGATCTTTTAAATGTCATTCAGAATGTTTTTGGTACCAGAACATCCTCTCCAAAAGAGCAGCTGGCCTTGCTCTTGTTACCTCAGTTTAAAAATAGATTGCTAGTCATGATCCAGGAGCGAGCTGTCTTCGAGGTTAGGGTTCAAGAGAGTATAGATCAGTTTCTTAATAGAAGCAACAAATAACCATTTCAGCATTCTTTAGACAGGCATGTTATCTTTCTGTCTTAAGGTCCTAGAATATCTCTACTTTGTCATTTTCTCTAGCATAGTAAATGATTAGTTTGATGGAGGTGATGGAAGATTTTTTTAAAACATTTTATTTGGTTTCATTCTTCTATTTTATGGGGCTTAGGAGAATACTAAACACAATGTAATGCTTCCTATAAGATTTAGACTTAACATTTGGACTAATAGTCATAAACAAATAGAAGAATTCTTAAGCAGTTATTTTTTGTTCTTAACTATATTATCGTATTATCTTGAAATTGTCTTACAACAAATGCTGATGGCTGAGGAAAAGTTAATGATGATTACATTATATCCTATGAACTTTCTCTCAGTATTTCTAGCAATTTTTTCTCTGTTAGCCACATTTCATTTTTTGCTTAATTTTAAAAGGCGTATCATTATACTTCTCATTATCTCTAAGGATTAAACTGTTGTCCTTTCTTTAAAAATGATACCTAAGAATAGTGTAAAGCACTGAAGCAGATGTCTAGTCTGAAGCAATCATACAAATAAACATAAACCTTGATAGATTAATATGGTACTTCACTTAACTATTAGTCCCTCTATTCCTTTATAGCATGTTGTTAAAACTGAGGAACAGATTTGAATAATTTTTAGAGGAGATTAATAAGGATAGTTTAAGAGAGAATGCTTATTCAATGAGCACTTGCAGTCAAACACATGAAACTAGAACAAGAAAAAAAAACTGGTGAAATTAGAAGGCAACAGATTTTAAATAGGTAGAAAAGAAACTCACAGGAGCTATTTAAAAGAGGCAAACAAATTATTTCTAGCATGTTTAAATGGAAAAAAAAATCAAGCTGTAATATGGTTGTAAAAAAATGTTAAGTTGGTGGGCCTTAGTTAGAGTGCCACCTTGAGCACATTGAGGGAAAGAATGTCCTCTCTCTATCCCCAGCATCCCCTGTGACTCTATTATAAGGGAAATGAGGGGGGACTCTCTATAGAAATTCAAAAGCCATGTAGCAGGAGGTACCTGTCAAAGGCCAGAAGTATAAACAAAATATTTCTGCATATTATGAGAAAGACAAGTGGGCCCATTATGTCCTCAGTTTCATATTATATTATATATCTTATAATATAATTAGAATCATAAAACCACAGAAATGTTGCAGAGGAATTCCTTAATTTTTTTAGTTAAGAAAATAAGGTCTAGACAGGTTAAGTGACTTGCCTAAGGTCATACACTTAGTTTATGGCAGAGTATGGACTAGACTCTAGACTTCGGATTCTCAAGACCAGTGCCCCTTTTACATTATGCTGCCTTCCCACTGTGCCCTCTTTATATAGAGGAAATTAACACCACTCTTCAGAAGATTCATTATGGTTCTGTGGTATCATTTGTTTTCTTGAATATTTCTCCTATAGATACTTTGTCTAAAATGTTTGATTCTAGTGCTCTTGATAAATTGTTGTTCATTTCAAATTTGATAAAACAACATCCCAGCATAAAGCAATGAGCACTTCAGCTTTTTGGGTGGCTCCTTCAAGATTTAAAAAACAGATTAAAGAAAAACTTGATTGAGTGTATGTACTACCATTTCATGAACTTGCATTCATAGACCTCTCTGTGTAGCACCTCTTTCTTCTCCGAAAGAAATGTGGAGGAGTATATATATGCATGAAACTAAAAGAAGAGTTTTCTACGTTCTCAGTCCGTATTCAAGGTTACTAAATGCTTGCCTGGAATAATGTTTCTGGCCACATGGCTCTGCTTACTCACTGCTTGGGAAACATACCCACAGCGCTCACCTCTCTTCCTCTGCCTTTATACATTTGTTTTTAAGCTTGTAGATGATCATGACATTGCTGTGCAGTTTTCTGCTGCTTATTTTTAAGTTGAAATCTCATTTTTGTTTCAGATTCTCCTTCTTCTGTGGTTAACAAACAGCTCGGATCCATGTCCCTTGATGAGCAACAGGGTGCGTGCAACTGGAGATGCGCCATGCCCATCTAGTTTCATTGCAATGCATAAACTAAGCTCTTTCTGTTTTTATGACCTCTTGTAACGACTAGTAGCCACAGCCTGTTTTCATAGAGCCAGATAACATGAGATAGGATTGGGTGTAAGAGCCTCTCTTCCCTGCACAAATGATATTCTCTAGAGGGAGGGTAAAAACCAATTGTTCCCCTGCCAACTTTTAGTGATCTTCTCATAACCTTATAGGTATGGGTGAAAACTAGAATAGACAGTCTTTCTCTTTGTCTTTTGAGGCAATTAAAAACATTTTGTAGGGTGAATTTGGGCTTTTGCCCAGGATACCTTTCACATATTATAATTGTAGTTCCTTATAATAATAACAGCTTTTATTTTTCTTAGAGTAACACCCTACCTGGCAGAGGGAGTGTGATGTAGGGGATAAAAGGCTGGCCTTGATTCTGACACATCCTCACTGCATGACCAGGGACAAGTCACTTAACATCAGTGTCCCAGACCATGAGCTATAAACAAGTTGCCAGTCTGCATCAGTAGAGGGGCTTTCCATATTAGGAACTCCCTAAACTGATGAAATCTAGACCCTTCCTTCTCTCCCAAAACAACTCCATTCAGTATGCAGACTTCCGGCAGCCTCTGGGACATGGGCAACTCAAATCCAAGAGGAAATGTATGTAGATGTAATAAGCACATATTTAAAGACTGAAAGTGTCATCAGGCTAAGAAGGAGAAGAAAAGATCCAACATTAGATCCTTCCCTAGAGCCTCTTGACTTAAAATTGTGCATGAAAGAAGGGTTCTTTTTTATAGAGCCTGGTTTTCCACAGATCTGAAGCCCTTAGGAGGAATGGATTTCTAGAAGCAGACAGATGGAGGGAGAAGAGTAGTAAGAAGGGACAACTGGCAAAGAGAGGGGACAGAACGCTATAAAAAGCAAGGCGTCTTGGGCCATTTAGTATAAGAACAGGCTTGCTGGGATTGAGTTGGTGGGGCAGAGGGAGGTAGAGGTATAGTATTACAGCAGAGAATAATTGATGTTCATAGTGATGTCCTTGAGTCATACAAAGCTCTGTTTCTCTGCTTAAGGAAACAGGGAAACATACTATATGCTTTTAAAGAATTTTTGTCCAAAAATGGTTAAAATTTATGAAAGGGATTGCTCTTCAGATATTCTTAATCTTCAAAAATCTAGAAAATTTACCTCTATGCAATATTTTTTTCCTCTGTCATATTTGAATATATAAGGCATTATTGTAGCACCTTTCTTCATAAATACCTGGAGTCTAAGAGGTCATTAAACAGAATTAATTGTGAATTGTATATTCATATACTCAGTTTAAAACAATTAAAAATAAAAACAATTTTTAGTCATAGGCCAGAGGTGACCTTTGGTTGCTATAGTTTTTCTCTTCAGAATTGAATTAATCATTTTGATTAATGAATTTTGAGTATTAGAAATTAGATTTGTTTTATGTGTTTGGACATTTATTGGTAATGTGTTAATACTGAAGATTATCAAGAAAAGTCATAATAGTCACAAATAGCACATTATAGTAAATTGTCCAAAAATACTTTCTGATTAATCAGGCTTTTTTGCTGAAACTATAATCAAAGATATCAGTATGAAGCAATGAGCAATATTACAAGGGAATTTGAAGCCAGATTCATATATATTTGCAGATTATGAATTTTGCCAAAGCTATACAGAATATTAATAGTTCTTCATTTACCAGACTGCTATGTATGTTAGTATTATAATACCCAGAGATTACTGCCAGAGCATATTAATATTTCTTTAGAAACAGCTTAGAAGGTTTTCCGAGTTTTTAAGTGTTTTTGAAATTTTTCAATATCTTTTTTATTTAAGAAAATGGCCTCATAAGCATTGTCTTATTAATCATCAGAACATGCCTTCGTGTTGGGAAAGGAATAGTAGTTATAGAAACTGAAGCATAGCAAAATTACCAGGAGCAGAATACATACATACATATGTATGAATATACAGTGACTTACTTGGAAATCTGGTAAACCTTACTATTGGTACAATGTGTGCCATTGGCTACATCTCACTATCTTTTGATGACATTCTCTCTTTGTCAGTAAGATATCATAGTCCACATAATGTGCAAAACTTAGGCCTTGTGTTGATTGTACAGAGTCAAGTAGGATGCTGTGTATGTGCATGTTTTACATAAGCAGTAAAGAGGCTCTTCTTTCTCTTAAGACAACCAACTAATCTAAGTAAGCATTATTGCCAAGTAATTTTCACTGTCTTTGTAAAATTGAAGAATGGATGTTTATCCTTGATAACATCCTTTGTTTTAGGGGTTTCCTTACCATTTTCAGCTGAACAGTAGGCTACACTCAGTACATTTCTTGAGCACTTGTTCTGTGCCTGACCCTGCTAAATGGTCAGAACCTTTGCTCACAGTTCAATAATTAGGCTTTCTTTAAGTCTTAACTTCAGAACTAGAACTTGCCAGTTTTGTTTTTCTAGGTATTTATGAGCAAAAGTAGGTTGATTGGTGACCACTAAATTTGAAAATGAAATTTTCACTTCAGTTTTTTCTGTCATGAATTACTCCAAAATATAAAGTTTGCCATGAACATCCTTTGTCAGTGCTGATGACAACCCATTCATACCTTCCCCTTTGTATATGACTTTTATCCACACTTTTCCATTAATCCTCCTAAGGAGCTCTGTTCAAAGTTTCTAAGTATTTTTTTTCTTTCAGTGTCTTAGAGATACCACTGTATTACTCCCTAGGCTATTATCTCTTCTTCTTGCTAAATGACCAGCTTGCCACTTTTTCCAGTTGCATATATCCTTAATAATATCTTGTGAACATAAATGCATTATATTTTCAAAGAAACAGTAGCAGTGTTATGACTAAACATAGTGGGGGGGGCGTGGGAAAGGTTTCCTCTTACTGAAGTGAAAGCTCTTCTCTGTAGTGTTTCTGATTGTAGTTTTTTTATTTCAGTCTTTAGGTTCAGGCAAGATCTTTCCTGTTGATTGGGGATTCATCCTCATTATGACAAAAAATACTGTTGTAATATTAATCTGCTTAAGTCATTTTCAGAAATAGCTAAAAGGGAAATAGGAAGATTATGACAGGAACAGCAGTCTTTCTCAACCTTTGGGAAGCCAAGTGTGATTATCACAGCAGAGGATATGCACACACACACACACACGTACATATATCCTCTGTTTCTCCGTTGAGATTTTTGTTTCCAAAATTTAAATGAATGAGGACATATGGAATGTTTTTCTGGTCTTGTTTCAAGTGGTACCAATATTTGTGAAAGAGTAAGAATCCTTGTTCAAAAAAATTCTTTGAAATTAGGATACAGAGTTGGTGTATCTTTTGGTGACTCGTTTTCTTCTCTTCCTTGTTCTACTTCCCCTGAAGAATCCTCACACTTTCCAACTCTAGTGTTAACTTATAGAGAGGTGGTAAAGATCTTAGCCTAGAGGTGGAAGCATACTTATGACAATTAAATTCAGCAAACATTTATTAAGAACCTACTATGTAAAAGGTTCTGTCCTTCTGAGAATCTGGGCAAGGGGATATAGAAATAGTTAAAATCGAATAGTTTTTAAATCGACCATATTGAGAATCAGCTATGTGCAAGTATTAAAGATAATCTCTTGTCTTCAAGATTAAAACCTAGAAATGGAGGTTTAAAATCATTTGCATAAATAGAAAATATTACAGATATTACAGGAACAAACAAAATTATCTGAGTATACAGAGGAAGAAAATATTTCTGGCTGTAGGAAATCAGGCAAGGCATTGTGGAAGAGGAGGCATTTGAATTGGACTTTGAAGCAAGCATCCACTTTCAGAAGAAGGTGGATGGCAAGACATTCTAGGCTGCAGGAATGACATTAGCAACGATGCAGGTATAGAGAATCATGGACATATTTGTTAAGGGGGGCTAATCTAGCTTGATTTTGAGTGTAGTATCGTACAGAGTTGTAGACTGACGCTAGTTTGTGGAGGCCCATGAATGAGATGCCACAATATTTGTTGATTCAGTAAGCAACAAGTTGTTAAAGGCTTTTGAGCTGGGAATGATGTAACCAGAGCTATCCCTTAAGAAGGATAAGGTGGTAGCGTGTATAGAATGGTACTCTGAGCCTGTTTTCTTATTTTCAAAATAATAAGAGTTGGACCAGATGACCTCTGAGATTTCCTCCAGCTCTAAACTTATGATCCTGTGATTGAATAGGGGATATACAAGAGAGGGAGAGACCAGTTAGAAAGGCAATGCAGTAGATAGACTAAGAGATGACAAGGGCCTGAAACAGGATACTGATAGAGACCATGACAGTGAACATAAATTCAAAATGCTGTGAGCAGAGAATCAGTAATACTTGGTATTGGATTAAACATAAGATCATTATATAAAGGAGGTCTGTTTTGTTTGAGCTAATAACTGCTTTGGGCATATATTTAGTATGACTATCTGTTTCATTTACATTTCAACATGTTAATCAGGTAAGAATCTTAGACAATTCCTGGTATCTCATTTCCAAATTTCCTCTTATTTTAATTTCTTAGATTTTGCCAGGTTTCTTGGATTCAGTTTCTAACCACTAAAATAGAATATATTTTCTGGAACTTTGGCCAGTTTTATTGTCAAATAGCAATAGCATTTCATGTATTTCTTTTTGTTATTACTAATAACTATAAAACGATACATATGTTAGAAGAATTTAAATTAAACTTAATAATTCTTGTTATTACCAATTAAGTAGTCTTACATCATTCTAAATTTCTGAACTTCTGTGAGCCATCCCCAAACTGAATTGCTGTTGATTGCAATTATCACACTTGTTTATTTTAATTTAAAATGTCACTTAAAAATGTTAGGTGAATTAAATTTAGTCCAAGCAGCTAAACACATTTAAAATCACAGTTCCTTGTTAGCATCAAAGGTTTTTACTTTCTTTGAACAAAATCCTTTTCTAAGAAGTCAAAATGAACATGGTAGAAAAAATTAGTGCACTAATGTTCATAACTGGTACTGTGCATCTAGTAGTAAGAACATTGCTGGTAGAGTCAAATGAACTGGGTTCATATGCTGGCTCTGCTATTTTTACTTAATTTGGACGTTAGGCAATCATTCATCATCCCTGGGCCTCAGTTTCCTAATGTTAAAAATGAGAAGCTTGAATTAGAGTAGAGGATCTCTACAGTTTCTGAATCTGTCATCTGAATAATTTGTATTATGCCCTGGATTGCTTTCTAACTTAAACAAGTTTGAGATAGACCTGGGAAAGACAGCGTGGTGTAATAGATGGAATGTTGTATCCAAAATCAGAAAGACCTGAGGTTGAATTTTCCATCATATGCGTAATGGCTTCGTGAGCCTGGGAACATTATTTAACTACTCTGTGACTCAGTTTCCCCATCTGTAAATTTGGGATAACATCTGACCTAGCACTAACTTTGCAATGTTTTGAGAATAAAATAATGAATGCAAAGTGCTTTTTTCAAAGTTCCATCTAAGTGTTAGTTAATTATTATACCGGTAAATAATTAATTACGTATAGGTTAAAAATGGAAAAAGCAAAATTTTAGTGTCCGTCTGAAATAGCTGAGAGCTCATTAACTATTTGGTAAAAGCACTTTCTTTAGTCCTACTATAAACAGGTTATTACCACCATAAAAGATTTTTGAACTTCCTAATTTTTTTCTAAAGAGACAGTCTTTAAGAATTTAAAGATTGTTGAATTTAAGATGCTTGTTGATATTGGAGTGCAGATGCAGAGATAAAGGACTAGAGCTTGAGAAAGAAATATAGACAACAAACCTTAATTTTCATTTTAAAATATTAGTACTGGATATAGAGATTTGAGAGTCCTCCACATAGGGATGATAATTAAACCAGTGGAAGCTGATGAGAGCACTGCCAGAGTGTAGAGAAAGAAAAGGAGGCGGCCCAGAAGGGAGCCTCACACAAAAGAGATGAGATGTGGATGGCATTTGTGCCAAGGCGAACTAAGAGGGATTAGTTAGAGATGAAGAGAACCTTGAGAGCAGTGTCAGAAAAACCTAGAGGAGAAGGGGTGTCAGACACTGCAGAGAGGCTAAGAATAAAGAGGACCGAGAAAATGCCTTTGAATTTATCAATAAAGAGATCATTGGTGGTATGGAAAGAGTAATTTCTGTCAAATGGTAGAGTTGGAAACTATATTACATGAGTTCAAGAAATGAGGTTAAAAATTGGAGACAAATAGGGGTGTGGCTGTGAAAGGGATAGGAGAGATGCAGGCCTGTAATATTAGGGGATGCTATGATCAAGGGCAGGGTTTTGTTTTCTAACCTAAGGGAAACATCTGGGCATAATAGTAGACAGAAGAGGAGCCAGGCACCTGATAATAAAGTTTAGATAGAAGTCAAAAAGAAGGAGGTGGGAGTGAATGAGACATGCACATAAGTAGGGGGGTTAAGGATCAAACCAGATAATATATATAAAATGCTTTGCATATTTTAAAGTGTATTTTAAATAGCTGCTGTAAGACTAAAAATCTTCATTGAGGAGGATAACTTCAAGATCAGGATATGTCATTGGACAGAATTAGTCTGGAAAATTTAGTGGTTGAAGAAAGGCTTTGTCTCAGTTTTGAGGAATTATGTGTTTTTGAAGAATGAGAAGTATTCAAAATCTAGTTATATTTCATTTACCTTTCTTAGTCTTTTTCACTTCTATAAAATCTTGAGAATGATCTGCACATATAACAAGGATGTCCTTAATGAAGATAGGAGAAAGGACTAGACAGGCTTTCAGGGATGATTTTCTAAAGCAGACTATATCTTCACAGTTACACAAGTGCCTAAAATCAGTAGAAGATGAATATAAGATTCTGCTGCTTATTGTTTTATTATCCCCTCCAAACAGTATTTGAATCAGTAGAGCAAAATGTAACTTTAGAGGCTATCATCCATCAAACAGTGTCTCATGAATGCTTTGTGTATACAAGATTTCTTTGATAAATGTGACCTATTTCAGCATACCCTTACCTATCCACCAACCCCCGTTTTTGTCAAAAAAAGGTGTAAAAGGGGGAGAGAAATAAGGAAGAGAAAAGGATTTGGAGTGCCTTTGGGAAGCTATGGCACTTTGAAGGGTCTGAAGCTGCTGCTGATAACAAATGAGACAGCACATCTTGTGAATGCCAGTATTCTGACAACAGAAGATTCCAAATCATGGAACACCACAGTTCTCCAAATTGCAGATGATCTGCAGGGGCAGCCTTGCTTGGCAGTTACTCCACACACTTCACAAGCATCCCATGTCCCTCATCAATGTGCATGTAGAAACTACAGTTTACAGAAGGGGAACGATGAGACAGGTTTTGGCCGAGTTATATTATATTATACAGTTGAAACAAGGGCATTTTACCCATTTCTATTTTTATACTTCTCGTGTCAGAAGGAAGTGGGTCAGGAAGAAGGTTTGGCATACTATACACATATGATGTTAGGTATAAAGCATTAGATGACAAATAAAAATGGCTGCTACTTTTCAACCCATAAATGGCCATCTAAAGGCAGAGCTTCAATTCCCTCCCTGGGATGAAGTTTAGAAGACCTTTTGGCTGCAGGTGGAGGAAATGCTGTACTCTGCCCTCTGTCCAGTTCAGTCTAACAAACAAGTTTTGAGAAGCTGCTACATTCAAGGCCTTATGCTTGGCAAGGGGAATACAAAAACAAAATAGAAAGATATCCTCAAGGATACCTTTACTGGGGGTATATTTTTTAGATTAGTTGGTATAGAATTATTTAGAGAATTGAGGGGATAAGCATTAATAATTAATTAAACTGAGAAAAGTAATTCAACCTTTATTGATTACTAAGTACCCAAATTTGTGGGGAAATAAAGTAGTGTGGGAAGGGCAGAGTGCCATTAATACTAGGGCTCCTGCCTCAGCAACAGCTCTTTGATTTGCCATTATTGTGTCTGGGAGTATGGCACTCCAGCCCCAGACTCTCTAGGACTAGATTTGGACTTGTTTCTATGTGTGGAGCCACTACCAACTCTGTCCTGTACCATCAAACCATATGAGAAAACCAACACTTGAACCTTTCTTTATCACAGAGCCCCAAGTACACAGATGTTGGTCATAGTCTGTGGAGGCACAACTTATTTCTCTCTGTACTATCTGAGAAAATGCCACTGCTCTAGCCCTTTATTACCACCAAATGCCCAGGTTGATATTGACTGCCTACTGACTTTGATGTACCTTCTTCTCTTTTTGCCATAATTACCCCTAGAGGATCAAGCTCTAATCCTGACACTTGTCAGAGTCTGCATTTGAAGTCCGCCGCTTCCCAAAAGCTGTTCCTGAAACCTGCTGCTGCATATAGAGGTGTTACCTATTCCACCCTGCTTCATCAGAGAAATATCTCAGCCCTCTGAGTGCCAGACATCATGACCAGGGTCTTTAGACCCAAGCTGTAATCAAGTGTATACTCTATGAGCATCTTCTTAGTGTACATCACTCCTCCCTCCATCTTGAAATAAAGTCAAGGAACTGGTGCCAAGTGTGAGTTCAGTCAGGCTACTGGAGGACCTGAGTAGTAAATATTTACCTGACCTGATAAATTCCTTTCTGTCTTTTGCAAAACTCCCATCCACTGCTATCACTCAGCAACTTCTCTTCCTTTGAGAATTACTCCATCTTATATAAAACTATCCAGATTATTATTAGAGAAATCTACCAGCCTCTAAGTCACTCTTCCTCTTTTTTCATGGATTTCAGGATCCAGACCTTACAGGCTTCCTCCCAGCCCTTGCCTCATATAAATATGGATGTCTTCTCAAGCACTGTATTCTTCCAATTCTTCATCTGAAGCATAATAGATTCTGCTTTACTCTGTGTGTGTCTCTCTGCTTCAAGTATATTTTTTGTAAGCAATATATTGTTAGATTCTGGTTTAAATACATTTTTAATCCATTTTGCTATCTGCTTCCATTTTATCGGAGAGTTAATCCATTCACATTCACAGTTATGATTACTGTGTTTCTCTCTGTCCTATTTTTCCCCATTGTTTATGCTTTCTTTCCTTTCCTGTCCCTCCTCAAAAGTATTTTACTTCTGTACATCCTCTCTCCCAATCTGCCCTCCCTTCTATTAGCCCAGTGCCTTCCCTGTAAGGTAAGATAGATATTTATACCCAACTGAATGTATATGTTCCCTCTTTGAGTCAGTTCCGATGAGACCAAGGTTTAAGTATTGCCCATCTCCCATCCTCTTCCATCCCACAAACTCGTCCTTTCATACCATTTATGTGAGATAATTTACTGCATTCTACCTCTCCCTCTTTCCTCAGTGCATCCTTATTTCTCACCCTTTCATTTAATTTTTTAAAATCATCCCATCATAGTTACCTAACACCCATGCCCTCTGTCTATGTATATTCCATCTAACTGCCCTAAGAATTATTAAAGTTCTTAGGAGTTACGAGTATCATCTTCCCATATAGGAAAGTAAACAGTTTAAACTTATTGAATCCCTTATGATTTCTCTTTCCTGTTTACCTTTTTATGCTTCTATTGAATCTTATATTTGAAAGTCAAATTTTCTATTTAGCTCTGGTCTTTTCATTAGGAATGCTTGAAAGTCCACTGTTTTCATTAAATATCCAACCCCTTCCCACCCTCCCAACACTCCCACCCCCAACCAAAGAATTATACTAAGCTTTGCTGGGAAGGTGATTCTTGGTTGTAGTCATAGCTTCTTTGCTCTCTGGAATACCACATTCCAAGCACTCCAGTCCTTTAATGTAGAAGCTGCTAAATCTGGTGTTATCCTGACTGTGGCTCCACAATATTTCATTTATTTCTTTCTGGCTATTTGCATTATTTTCTCCTTGCCCTTAGAGCTGTGGAATTTAGCTATAATATTCCTGGGAGTTTTTGTTTGAGATCTCTTTGAGGGGGTGATTGATAGATCTTTCAGTTTCTATTTTACCCTCTTATTCTGGGATATCAGGACAGTTTTCCTTGATAATTTCTTGAAATGTGCTGTCTGTGGTTTGGTTTTTTTTTATCATGGCTTTCAGGTAGTCCAATAATTCTTAAACTATCTCTTCTCAATCTATTTTCCAAGTCAATTATTTTTCCATTGAGAGATTTCACATTTTCTTCTATTTGAACAAATCACTTTTAATTCTGTATTATTGTTTCTTGATATTTCATAGTCATTAGTTTCCATTTGTCCAGTTCTTATTTTAAGGAATTATTTTCTTCAGTGAATTTTTGTGCCTCTTTTTCCATTTGACCAATTTTGCTCATTTTAAGGAGTTCTCTTCAGTGGATTTTTGTGCCCTCTTTGCCAAGCTGTTGACTCTCTTTTCATGATTTTCTTGCATCACTGTCATTTCTTTTCCCAATTTTTCCTCTACCCTTCTTATTTGATTTTTAAAATATCTTTGGAACTCTTCCAGGATTTCCTTTTGGGCCTGTAACCAATTCACATTTTTTTTTGAGGCTTTGCACGTAGCTACTTTGATTTCATTGTCTTCTTCTGGGTTTGTGGCTTTATCCAAGTAACTTTCTATGATCGATTTCTTTTTTTATTGTTTGCTCATTTTTTCAGCCTATTTCTTGACTTTTAACTTTATATGAAAATTGAGCTTTGCTCCTGGGATGGGAGGGGCCACTGTCCCAAACTTCAGGCCTTTCTTTCTGCTGTTTTCAGAGGTAGTTCTGGGAGTCTGTAAGTTTTTTGGTTCTTCCAAGGTGGTATGATCTAAGAAGAGGTGTGGTCACTGTTCTCCTGTCCTGTGCTCTGGTCTCTGAGCAACCACAAGCACTTCTTTCTGTGCTCTGTGATCTGTGACCAGGCTCCCTTCTTCTCTGGGGCAGCAAGCGCTGATATGCTACTGTTCATCGTTATTCTGGTACTACAACCTATCCCTGCATATGAGCAATGCAACAGAGTCTTCTACCCAGTGCCAGCAGAGGGTTCCCTGCAATATCCTTCTGATCAGTTGTCTGGCTCTCTTAGCACCTGTGGGCTAAGAGCTCCTGAAGGGGCTGCAATGATGCACGTGCTCCCAGAACCTGCTGCTGACTTGGGGGTAGGGGCAGACTGTGCTGTTCTGTGCTCCACTCTTACCCAGGGAGACAGACCTTTCCCGCCAATCTTCTGAGTTATCTTGGGCTGGAAAACGGTTTCATCCTGACCTCTTGTTGGCTTTGCTATGCCAGAACTTGTTTTGAGGCATTATTTTAAAGTTTTTTAGAGAGTGCAGGTTCATCCCTACCTTTATGTTGCCGTCTTGGCTTTGTCTCCTAAAGCTGATTTCCTTCTGGGTCTTCAACCTCATGGATGCCCAGACGGTCATACCTTACATTAGTCCTTCTTAAAACCAACGTGTTATGACACACTGATGTAGGTATGCAGTGAACTGTATGGAATTTATACTTATTTATACTGGTACTCTCATGTGCCAGTCTCCCTTGACATACATGAAACATGCTTAAAATCATAGACACATGCATGAATCTCTTGCTCCTGTTGTTGTTACCAACATAAACACTGAATGTGCTGTTATTCTTCATGTTATAGTGTTATGCTATGAGTAGAAAAAGAGAACTCTCCCCTTAGATCAGCACTCATAATTATACTCCTTTTTTGACCCCAGATTCTGAAATTGCTCTTTGGTCATAACCTTCTATTGTTCCATTTATACTGCTCAGCTTGGAAAAATTGGGCACCACTTACAGACTCATGTTATTCTCTTTGGTGCCCTCTGTATTCCAGGAATGCTGGCCTGCCAGCCATTTCCACCAAGTCAGCATTCCGTCTCCATGACTTTCCCCAGGGTGCTCCCCCTCCCTGGGAAGGGCTTCCTCCTCACAGCACATCTTACAATCCTTAGAGCTCTTCAAGGCTCAGGACAGGTGCCACCCCCTCGGCAAATCTCGCTTGAATCCTTCCAGTTGTTAGTACTTTCTCCATCCTCCAATTATCTTGGATTTGTCATGTCATTCCCACAGGTCTCCCAGCCTAACTCTCCTCAGCATGTAAGTTTCATGAGAACAGGACAGTTTTATTTCTCTCTTCTTAGTCCTAGAACCTAACAGAGTACTCTGTACATTTGTGTCCTGACCTGTTATTTCATTGGTGTGAGG
The DNA here is from genome assembly GCF_028583685.1 of Petaurus breviceps papuanus. Lineage (NCBI taxonomy): Eukaryota > Metazoa > Chordata > Mammalia > Diprotodontia > Petauridae > Petaurus > Petaurus breviceps. Next base: position 21,073,423 of record NW_027185876.1, read on the forward strand.
TCCTTCCCAGTGAGGAAACTCCCTCTGCTAATGCAGAGGAACCACAGTTCTGCAATTTAACATCACTGAGAGGATCACACAAGCAGGACTTGTCTAAGGTGGGCCTTGAACCGAGGTTTTCCTGACTCTGATGCTGGCTTTCCACCCACTGTGCTATGTTGCTTATTGAGTAACTTTGCACATAGCAGACACTTAATAAATTTTTGTAAAATTGATGATTTTTAAATGGGATTTAAGTGATGGGAGGTTTTTTTGTTTTGTTTTGTTTTTCCCCTAGATATCTGCCTTTCTAGGCTATAACCTTTCCAATTGCCCACACTAATAGGATTCTTGACTACTCTGTTTTATTTGGCTTGTCTTCTAGTATTGTTCATTTATTTAGTAGAGTTGGCAAGATAGTTGGCAATAATATTTTGGGGGCCAGGTTATCACTATTAAGCCAGGAAAAGCATTGTTTTCCATTGCCAAATGTGTTTTTTGACTATCATGTATGTGATAGGTTTTCTGTCAGCTTCTAATGAAGATTCTCCCCTTAGCAGAAGCATTCCCCACTAAGAAATTAGCATTTGCTTTCAGATACAGTTTGAGAGAGGTATGGAGATCCTGTAGTTCATAGCTAAAGATAAAGTTTACACAGAAGGAGTTGGAAATTAGCCTTGAAAATAGAGAGAATTTCTTCTAATTTGTTGTCAGTATGCTGGAGAAATTTGTCCTTTGGAGATGTCTAAAGCCCACTTAATTGGAGGATCCAGAATCTTTGGAAGTGATAGACTCAGTAGACCTAAGTTCTCTAAAACATTTATGTCTTGTATCTATTACCTTATTTTTTTATACTTTATTAGCATTAGTAGTTTATCATAGTAGTAGTATAAGCGATAAAGCCTTAAAGCTCAGGCCTAGCCATATTATTCATCCCTACACAGTAAATTTCAGGGCCTCCTTTTCCCTTTAAGGTCAAATACAAACTCCCTTCATACCTGCCTCCAGATCACTTCTCCAGTTTTATGATTTATTACTCCCTTCCACACACTCTCCAGTCCAACCAAACTGGCCTACTTACCATTCTTCATGAATAGTAACCCATCTCCCACCTCCTTGCCTTTGCCTAGGCTGTTCCCCATGATTGGAGTTCACTCCCTCCTCTTCTGGACCTCTTAGAATATCTAATTTTCTTCAAAGTGCATCAAAAAGTCCTATGTGAAGGCTTGACTGATTGCCCAGTTGATAGCATCTCTCCCATCCCCCAATTTTTTCTTTGGGTGGTTTTGTGTATGTTTATTTTGTATATGCTTATATACACCTGTCTCCCCCTGTGGAAGCTCTTTAATAGCAGGGACTGTTGGACTTTTGTTTTTGTCTCCTAACCCACAGTCTAGTACATAGTAAATACTTAGGAACCATTTGTGGTTTGATAATGGGTGCAAGGCTGCAGAGTGCATTTGACTCAATTCTTTAAGTATGCATTAAATGCTTTGGCTATCAGGGAGGAGAGGAGATAGAAATCATAGATAAAACAAGTTTCATTCAACTTAGAGCTTAATGGGTTGTTATGGTACCTGGTACAAAAAAATAACTATGATAAAAATAAAAACTTTAGATGAGAATTTTTGGGGGGTTGCCTTTCTATGTATTTTATATAGTATCTAGCCTATTCTAGGTGATTAATAAATGTGTGGTTTTTATCATAATGATGACCACACTACACTTTCTAAATGGATTTACTACTGATTCAACAGATAAAATAAAACTATACTCAAAGTTGGGTGAATATTACACAAGATGATCCAGAAAAGTCTTTTTCTTTCTCTATCCTATAAGAAGGAATATTATATTAGCTTGTCCCTTTGATTACTATGTTTGAACTCATACTTTGGGCAATGCTTTGGGATGTATGTATACATTCCTAAGATGTAAATGTTCATGTAAACATTTAGATGATATTCAAAACTCTGGAGCAAAGTCATATACTTTGAGGAGCAGCTTTGATGTTAAGAAGACCTGTCTTCAAATCCCACCTTGAAACAAACATTGGACATATGATCCTGGGCAATCACTTAACCTTTCCCTGTGCCGTAGGCAACTCGAATAATAGAAGTTGTTGAAGTGTAGTCTGTATCAATGAAACCACAGGTGCATACACGCACACACAGAGCTGTTGATACTGTGTTAATCTTTTGTTACTTTTGGCATGTTTATGAGCAATTTTTTCTGCCAAATATAAAATGGATAAAAATTTGGAAAGGAAGGGACATTTCTACAAGATGTGCTTGAAAACAGCAGTTAGTGAGCTGGCCCTGATTTTGACAACATTAAGATCACTTAAGAATTTGTCAGTGAAGGGTATGACAAAAATAAATTTTTGTTCCTTACATGCTACTTGTACTCAGATATACCACAATATAAATACTGTTTTACAATATGTTAATGGAGGAAGGAACAAGAGAACTAGGTAGTCAAAAAGTATCGTATGAGACACTACCATAGATTCTTTAGCAGAGAAGGTGGGTCTGGTTTTCCCAAGTTCTTCTCTCAAAATAGCAACTTCCTAATAAGTTTTACTTTGATCATATAGAATTTTTAATTATGACTAATGAATTTTAGGAAGAATCTGGCAAGCCAGAATTCATATAGAGTAGTTGCTCTTGGGGGTGTGTGCACTTTTTATAGACATATAGCCATATTTTCATGTAATTGGTTTCCTTTGAAATCACACATGTTTTATTTTATGCATTTAAAAGCATGATTCTGAGAATGGTTTCATAGATTTCGCCAGAATGACCACCAAGGCATTTGTGGCACAAAATATGTTAAGAACCACTGCTCTAGAGGACAGCATCCCAAATAATAAGGGGACTCGAAACCATGCGTATGAGATTGGTTGAAGGAAATGGGGATTCTTTGCTTTAGATGGAGAAGACAGTTGTGGGGCAGAGTAAATTGATTGCTTTCTTAAAGTAGTGTAATGGTTGTCTTGTGGGTGAGTTCTGCTCAGCCCCTATAATTCAAACTGTAGAACGTAAAACAAAAGAGGTCACCTCACTAGGCAGTGAGTCTGTCACTGGAAATTTCCAAGCAGGAACTAAATGACTACTTGTTGGCAGTGTGGTAGAACTGGGGATTGTTCTCTGTAGCCTCTGGGGTCTCTTTCAAAGATTTCATGATTCTGTGAATTAGGATATTTATTATTGAGTTGTATCAATTAAGCTAATAACTCATGTAAGCCATTTTATTTCTTTAGGGACTTGCTAAGAAAATTACAGATGAATTTTTCATTTTAGAAAATTAATTTTCAGTGATGCTGAATTATATGACCTGAATTCTTCTCCCAGTGTTTTGTTTTGTTTTAGAGGTAGGGTAGATGAGTATAGTGAGTTGATAAAAGGGAATTTTCATTGCATAATAAAAACTTAAACCTGTTATGACTTCTACCTGCAGAAAATGTGTTTAGAAGAAACAAATACTATTAAAGCACAACCTGGCCTTGTTAAGCAAAATGGCGTCAACAATGTATCTTTGTGCTCAGTCTTAATGTTGATGAAAACTTTTTCAGAAATATTGCAAGTTAGAGAAAAGTGCTAGTAAGATGTTTTTTTTTTCCCTAGAAAGGGAGAAAATGGCAGAATAAGGAAAATTCCGTTTTCTTTCATGTCTTCAAGTCAAAAAGGCAGTGTGTATTTTTCTCATAATCAAATGATGGATACTTTTTTTAGAGACCTGACACAGTTGTAAAGCATTGCCAGGCAAAACGAAAGACACAGTCTTATGTAGCTGCCTTGGCTACTTCTCGAGTCCTTCTAGTTCTTGTCTCTACCCATTCTCAGAGCCTGAGGGTGAAAGGGACTTGAGCAGCTGATGTTTTGGGGATGGCAGCATGGGATATATAATGAAAGAAGCATTCCTGAATCCTAGTGCCATGCTATCATGGCCACCACCCTGTAATCCTTAGATGTATCACTTGCTCTTTCTGGGTCATAGTTTCTTTATCCTTAAAATTGTGGGATTGCTCTACTGAATGATCTCATATCTCTTATACTCAATGACTCTGTCTGTGATTATATGTTTCAGCAGAGCATACTGAACTAAATGGAAAAGCTGAGTAGGAGGGACTTAAATGTTCTGTGCTTGTGCTTTGTGGTAATTCTTGAACTTGTATGTGGTTCAGAGGGTCATTTTTTGGCCATGTTCTAGAAGCACAGTTTCTGTTCAGGGCTTTTTAAAAATACAATAATCTTGGTATTGTGTTCAACTATTAGGTCTATTAATTTATTCAAAATGTTATTTGACAAAGAACCTTTTCTAGGGCAGTAAATATAAGGCTGTACCCTTGACAGTAATAATGGAGTTTACTTCTAGTTTTATCTGTAGGACTTACAAGTCGGGGACAAAATGGTGTCACTACTTGGAGACTAACCTGATAATTCACCCTCAGCAGTACTGATACCTAAAAAGCAGAAATGAGAAGAAAATGTTAAGATACGTTTTTATTATTGCTTATTTTGATTAATTTGTCAAAAGCAATTTTCCCATTAGTAGTTAGTATCAGTATCCAAAAATACAGGGTTTCTTGGTTCTTGGCTCTTCTTCTGACTTCCCAGAGTTGGATCATTTTTCATCTTCAATTATTCCATCTTTGGAGTTGTGATACGAAACTCTTCATAGACTAAAAGTTACAGTTTTAGAAGATCTCATTCATTAATGTCTTTTAAATATTTTAAGATCCTTAAGTGGAAAAAAGAAATCATAAGTTTGTTATCATGAGACAAGATATGGCTCACAACCATGAAACCTAATTAATTTCATTGTTTTTTAAAGAGAGGAGAAGCTCCTTAGTTGTATTACTGTATTAATATTTGCAATGTTTTTTAACAGTTATCACAAAGACAGACTTGCTGCAAGACATTTGTAAAATTGTATCAGATTTGATTGTTTATCTATATTCCTAGTGAAGTGCTATGTTTCTTAACAGGATTCTTCATCATAAAAGGAATGTCTTGCAAGCAGCATTTTATTTTCTCTCTGAACATCCATTTGTTCATTCCTTTTGGTTTTGAAGTGAAACAGATCAATTTCTACTTTTCAGAATAGTCAACTTTAAATTGCTTTGAGGAAGAATTCTGTGCTTTAATGTTCTACTTATTGGTGATTTGATAAATTGTGCACACGTGTGTGTGTGTGCTTGTACATTTATTTAGAGATAATTTCTCTGTGTGAATATAGACACACCTATCACACACACACACACACACACACACACACCTATCACCTTCATGCCAGGTCAGTCACATCACAGATATTTCCATAATATGAGGAACTAATTCCTTGCATAATCAAATCAATGGGAAGGCTAAATCATGATTGGGTTATGTTTTCCATGTACAAAAAAAATAGAATCTTACGACAAATAGGAGTTTAGAAATGGTAGGGTTCAATAAATTTTGTTCCTTCTTTAATAACATACTAGTTTTAAAATCTTTTCTCAAATTCAAAACTTCTTAACTTGAAAGAACAGTCACAATTTTATAGCATTCGTTTAGTAGTAACATTTTTTCAATACTTTAACAGCTTCTGTCTAATGCTCTTGCATGTTCTAGTTTACTAATTCTGATCAATTCAATGCCAAAACCACTATAATTAGTATATTGTTATACAGTTGTTCTTATCTCAACTAAATCATAAAAACACGGAGTTAATGAAAATAATTTATATTAAAAGACCAATATCTTCCTGCATTGACTATCAGTTTATTTTGTTCAGTTCCTTAAGGTCCAAATTCCATGATCAGATGCATATGACTCCTTTTTTAAGTATCTGTGAGTTTTATACCCATATCTAAAAGTAGAATTTGTCCCAAAGCCATTTCAAAATACTAATAGTTACGTCTTAAGAAAATTTCAACAATATCAATCTAATGGGACACCTCCTCTCACACTTTAATTTGGGGCCATAAGAAATGTGAAAAGGTACTACCAAAAAAATCTTATTTAATAAATACAAACTCTTAAGAAATGATATCTTTTTACCGAAGTTGAAGAAATCTTTTCAAACATTGTCACACACCATTTTCAGATAACAGTAGTGAAAAGCTGAGCCCAAGACCAGGGACAGGTGAGCCAGTTTTAAGTTTACACTACAGCACAGAAGGAACAACCACAAGCACAATAAAACTGGACTTCACAGATGAGTGGTAAGTTTAACTTTTAAAAAAATATTCTTTGTCGTTCTGAAGAACTGTTTCTAAAATTGATTTTCAAAATTGTTTTTGTTTTGTTTTCCTTTATTACTTTGTAAGAACCTCATTGTAAGTAAAATTTCCAGGCATCTGCAGCTGACTGTTTACATATCAAAACATTTTCATTTTAACTATTTTTGATGGAAATCCTTTTCAATTAACCTAATCTTGATAAGTCATTTACCAGTTAAAAACTGACAGTGACTCCTTGTAGCCCACAGAGTGTGAGCTCCTCAGCACAGTAGCATTCAAGGTCTTTCATAATATTGGCCCCAACCCCTTTTCTACAATTATCTCTCAATATTCCCATCATAGTCAATATCACTTAACTCATTATTCCTTAAGCATGTCCAATAATTTTCTTCCATTGTACCTTTGTTCATAATGTTTTCTCAACCTGGAATGCCTTCCCTCCCCAAATATATACTTGTCAAAGTCACACCACACCTAACTAAAATACCACCTCCTTTATGAAGCCATCTGACATTCTTGTAATCAGATGTTATTTTTCTTCCCATAACTACCCATTGTACTTTTTTTGTGCCTTTTTTAATGGCATTTTTAATAGTTTATTTTGTGCTATATGATTATTTCTTTTGACCCCTCTACCTCACAAGAAGCTCCTTGAGGGTAGGAATCCCATCTTACTCATATTTGTATACTTCACAGTGCCTACCATGATGCCTTTCAAATAGTTAATGCTGAACACATTTATTTAATTGTATTTAAATATTTTGAATGTCAGTGATTGTACTATGATGTAATATAGTTAATATGGCAGAGAAATTCCTCTCAAAAACTATTGCCAGGGGAGCACAAGCTCTGGCAGGTCCTACCAAATGGAAAGGCCTTCCAGTACTGGCCCAGTGCTACTCGGGATGCCTTTTGTCCAGGGACTAGCCTACCCATATTCAGAGAGGCTTCTCACCAGATTGGCCACAGGTTGATGAATTTTTCAACCACAGCAACTCTCAGACTATCTTCTAAAAAGCAGAAGAGTTGAAATCTTCATCAGTGAGAGGGGAATACCTTCACTGACAAATCCTTGAAATATTTGATATATTTAATGAAGGAATAATTCTAGTATTCAACATTAAAGAAGGAAAGAAGCTCCTAGAGGTGATCAAAGAATGATTGACAACAATAGTATAACATTCCTTTAGCTGCTGTATTCATAAGCAACTATAAAATTTGCTTTAAAATTTTCAAATAGTATATGATAATATAGATATTGAACATTTCTAGAGATTCCCTATTTCTCTACCATTGAATTTTCTCTCTAGATTTTTAAGTCAATGGTGTGGATAGTGCAGGCAGGTTCTAGCCAGAGCATCACTGTATCACTTAACTAGACAGTCTTTTCATGTTTTCTACTATGTCCTGATATAGCAACAGAGGACATTATTTTATTCTATGTCAGTGGTCTCTCCGTGAATTTTTTAAAGGCCTAATGTGTGTGCATGTACATTGCATAAGCTCCTGTAATAAAAGATGTTAAAATCTAATATTAATTAAAAAATTTAAATTTAAAATTTCTTAGGTTCTTATACTGTTTTAAAAATGTGTTTACGCTAATGTGAAATCATGACTCTTGGTCTTTAAACCTAAATTGTAGCTCAGAACATTTTTATTCTAGTTTCTTTTCTGTGCTTTCTGCCATCATCTTTACCTTGGTGTCAGTTAATCAAAAGGGTTGATTTCTTATAAAAGAATCACTTTAACTTCTGGGTCATACGATTGAGATGAGAGGCTAGACATTTTATTTAACACAGACTTTCAAAACTCTGCAAAATGGAAGTTAGATGATGAATAAAGATAAATAGATAAAGCAATTTTGATTATCTCCATAATAGAGGATACTAAAGGGGAGAGAAAGGGAAAGGTGTTTTTTTCAGAGTTAGGAGAAGGTACTACTGATGAATACTCTTGTAGAGGAAGAAAGATGTTCTGTATGGGGAGATGGGGACCTTGTAGTGGGTGTGATTGGTAGTGATTTAGTGTGTAGAGAGAGACCTCTCATGAAAACGGGAGTCAGACATCCTTGAAGGAGATGATACTTGTGATTCCAGGGAGGAGACTGAATGGCAAATGGGGGGGGGGGGAGGAGGGAGATGAATATGGGAAGGGCAAAGCTTAATAATAAACCAAGGATCAAGGACATAGGAAAATTCCTACTATGGTCTAATATCATCCTTACCTTCTGCAAGAATTAATATTTCTAAGAGTAAGGCACAACAGAAAAAAGTGTCAGGGGGTAAAATGTACAAAGCAATAACACAGAAACTTTTTTAGCAGAGGGAACCCAAAATAGGTACCTTAAAAACTTTAGTTCCATGAGGAATATGGGGACTAAAGAAGGACCAAATTAGTATTAGGACCATGAATCAAACAATAAATGTTTAGAATAGATAGAAGGAGAAGTTAGATAACGAAAAGAATAAGGGCAAGAAGAAATCCTTCTTAACAAAAAGACACAGAAAATGAAGATTTAAGGGGAAGAGAGGAGGGGGGATTTTGACTCCAGAAAGGAGGAATTAAATCACTGTAGATAAAAGGAAAAAAGAAAAAGCAATTAATGAATAAGTTAAACAAATCTAGGGGAAAGGATAACAAAAGGGACTGAGAGGAAGGGATGACTTGAGGTGAGAGGAAGAGAGCCTGTGGGTAAAGGTTGCCTTAAAGTAGATTAAGATAAAATAATTTGAAGAAACAAAATACTGTCTTTACAGAGGAAGGGGTAAGGGATCAGGGAGTTCTATTTTGGAGGAACAAAAAATATTAGAGACAAATGGAGAAGAATATAAACCCAACTCATCACTTTAAATATGAATGCTTTAAATAATCCAGTAAGTTGAAAAAGAGTGCCAGGTAGAATAACAAAACAAAACCTACAATCTGTTACTGACAAGAAACACCCCTATAAAGCAAAGACATGCAAACAAAGAGCTGGGGCAAATTTATTATCCATCAGGGAAATCCTGAAAAATATGAGTTGCAATCATGCTGTCAGACAAAGCAAAAACAAATATTCACAAAATAAAAAGGAATTAACAGGGAAACTATATTATGCCAAAAGGAATCATAGACAACAAGCCAACGTCAAATATTATACTTCTTTGCTCCAAATGCTTTAGCATTTAAATTCATAAAAAAAAAATCAACTGAACAAGAAAGCGCAGACTGTAATGACACAATAGTGACAGGAGTCTCAGTGTCCCTCTCTCAGCTTTGGATAAGTCTAACAAAAATAAAGTTAAACAGTTTGTTGGAGAATCTAGAACTAAAAGACTTATAGTAGGGGTGGCCAAGTAGCACAGCAAGTAAGAGCACCGGCTCCAGTGTCGGGATGACCTGGGGATGGAATCCAGGCTCAGACACTTAGCACCCACCCAGAAACACCTGGCCATGTAACCTTGAGCAAGTTACTTAACCCCAATTGCTTAGGGGCAGCCAGGTGGCTCGGTAAGTAAGAGCACCAGCCCCAGTGTCGAGATGACCTGGGGATCGAATCCGGGCTCAGATACTTAGCACCACACCCAGAAATAACTGGCCGTGTAACCTTGAGCAAGTTACTTAACCCCAATTGCTTTAAAAAAAAAAAAAACTTAGTGCTTTCTAAATGAAACTGTAAAAGATGTTTTTCTCAACACCACAATCCAAACAAGAATAAAAAGGCAGAAATATTAAACATATCATCTATATACTATAACAAAATAAAAATAGTAATCAGTTCAGGAAGCACAAATAAAAGACATGCCCAAATGAAAAACGTAACAATGAAATCCTAAATAATGAGTGGGTCAGAAAACAATAGAAATAATTAATAATTAGATGAAAGAAAATTACATACTGAAATATTTTGTGATATAGCTAAAGGAGTCCTCAAGAGAAAAATCATATCCCTACAAACATATATCATCAATATAGAAAAAAAAGAGGATTAATGAATTGAATGTGCATTTTTTAAAATTAGAAAGCCAACAAATAAGCAAACCTAAAGTAAGCACAAAAGAGGAGATATTTAAAATAGACAAGAAAGAGATAAACTGTAAACAAAAATCTCTAGAATAATGATAAAACTAAAGGCTGTTTCTATGAAAAGGAAAACAAAATGAATAAACTTTTAGCCAATCTGATTAAAAGACTGAAAATCAAGTCAACAAAATAGCAAACGAACAAGTCGAAGTCACAACAAAATGAGACATAATAAAAATAAACATCAGTATTACTGAAGAAAAATCCTGATCCTGATGGATTCATAAGAAAAATTCTATTAAACTTTAAAAAATTAGTAATAATTCTACCCACCTTATACTGAAAAAAAATAAAAAAGATAGCATACTGCCAGACTCCTTTTATGCAACAATATATAGTCCTAAAACCTAAACCAAGAAAGGATAAACACAAGAGATCCATAAATCAATATGATTAGTGAATACCAACTCAAATATTTTAAAATAAGTGCTGTCAGACTATAGAGACTCATCATAACCAAGATGGATTTATGCCAAAGATGAATGCAAAGATGGTTCAGCATTAGAAAATAATCAACATCATTATGTTAAAAACAAAAACATCCAAAACCACAGGATTATCCCTATAGATGGAGAAAAAGATCTTTGATAAAGTACAGTACTATTTATGTTTAAAACCCTACCAAATATAAGGCTTTGAGGGACCTCTTTTTAATCTTATGAAAAATATTTCTAACACCAAAGAGCAAGTACCATATGCAATGGGTAGATACTAGAACCTTTCCAAATAATCATAGGAGGAAAACAAAGATATCCACTCTTTATGGAACTCTTTGTGACTGAATTTATATAGGTATTTTGTGTGCTTTGAAAATTGGTCCTCACATATTTTATGCATTTTGTAGTTATTTGGAATAGGATTCCCCTTATTATTGTCTTGATAAAATAATAGCAATCCATTTGGAAGAAAATAAAATATATAGACATTCAAAGGAAATGATGAAAAGAGGTAGATGTTAAGGGGAAATAGCACTTCTAGACCTTGAACTGTAGTATAAAGCAGTAGTTACCAAACCATCTGATATTGATTAAAACTGGAGAGGTAGATCAATGGAACAGACTAGTCAAGAGAAAATCAGAAATAATGGAACTTACTCAGTGTAGAGTAAACCAGAAAATAGGAGTTACTTGAGGAAAAAAACTCCTTATTTTCTTAAAAACTACTGGGGAAACTGGAAAGCCATCTGGCAGAAATTAGGATTAGATCAACACCTCATACCATTCCACATAAGAATGTGTGACCTTAATATTAAAATTCAAGCTACAAAAAACTAGAAGAAAAGCAGATCATATATTTTCTAAGCTCTGAGTATAATAATTGATGCTCAAAATGATGACTCAGGTCACCAAGAAAAGGTTAAATTATATTGAACATACTTGACAAAAGCCAAGAAATGTATTAAATATTTTAAGAAAGACTCCATTAAAAACTAAAGTAACCAAAATGTTGGCATTTAACAAGTAAACTTCCTATATCTGCAAAATTTATTTATGTGTAACACCTTAGTAATAATAGCTACACAGGTGTCACTTTTTAGTAATTGTGTAATACTTTGAAATTATTTCCAAATTCATTTTCTTATATCTCTTCATATTAAGCTGTTGCTTAACCTAGATTTGAGAATAACACAAAGGATTAATTTTCCAAAGGGAAAAGTCAGAAGTGTCTGATAACAGAGGAAACATGTTCCCACATTTTAAAACAAGGTCCAGAAATTGAAAGCTAATGGCCCTCCCCATTTAATAACAGAAGCCTACAATTGGAGGGGGAAAAGGGTACATCATTATTACATGATATGCATGTAATCTTGGCCTCTTTCTTGATTTGTAAATACCCTAAAATAGGAGGGATACTAAAGGCTGCAGTGAAATGTATTCTAAAAGTGTGGAGATGTGATTTACACCTGAATGTTTTACCTATATCTCTAATTCAACTTAATATTTGGAGGAGGGTTCTTCATTAATATAGACATGTCAAATTAACTTTTACATTTAAAATATTTTTGCAACAACTTGGCAGAAAATTAAAACGATAGTTTTCTGCTAAAATATATGTACTTTAGTTGTCTCTGAGCTCATTGTGCTATTTTTGTTTGTTCACATTTACTTCCAAATGTAAAAAAAATTTCCGTATGTCATCCATTATCAAATTATTTTGGAACATTTCATTTTATTCTCAAACATAATGTGGATCCCTTAATACCAGGTATACTTTCCTGATCAAAGAACAACAGAAGAATATTTGTAATAAAATAGTGAATCTTATCTTCTCCTTCCCCCAAAATAAGATGAAGTTACAACTCAAATACTTAGTGTAGTCCTGGCTGTCACATCTCAAAAAAAAAAAAAAAACCCAATCATAATCAAGCTAGAGGAGGGTCCCGAAAAGGGCAAATATTATATAAAAGGTATCTATGCCAAGATAACTCAGGACTGTGGGACTCTTCAGCCAAGAACAACAAAGACTGATAAGGTGTGATTTTTAAAGTCTGTAACATCAAAGAAATAATGGATAGGTTGAGCGATTTGCCAGGGGCAGGAGAAGGGAGCAAAATAATTTAATTATTTTATGTCCAAATTCTATAAAGATGCATCTGGGCATTAATGCCAATAAAAACACAAGAACTGGTATTTGATTTAAAAAAAAAAAAACAGGTTTCAGGAATGTAGTCAACCAGATTTGACAGGGGAGTTAGTTACAGGGGGAAGGGAATATTACAATAACTTATGTCATTTCTTATTGATATGTGGCTTAGATCATAGAATTTAGACTCAAAAGTAAACTTGGAAAGTTTATGCTTTTTAAGCCCAGTTTAAAGAGTCCTTTTTCGCGATTATATTCTACACTCTTGGTTTCTCTTATAGACACTTGCATCAAAAATAATTCTGAAAGTACTTCATACTTTATGATCCCATTCCTTTGAGTCACTTATGGTCTCTTCTGGGGGCAGGAGCAGCACCGCCTCAAGTTCTAGAGGAAGTGGAAGCCACAGCAAACCAGAGGAACAGGATGCGTCTCGGGGTCTACCAAGCCCCTCACAGCCGCAGACACAGTCACAGCCTCCAGGCGGGGAAAGCAGTAAGAAATGTTTTCAATTGTCCTAAAAGTTTTCAACCAGATCATAGAGTAAGGTGCTTAGACAGGCCTCAAGTAAGTCATTTGGTCACACCTGAGACTGAGGGAAAGCAGACCCATAGCTTCTCGAAGTTCTCCATCTGCCAAGGTCCTCTCTTGTGTAGAGCAGAGGAGGAACACTGAGGTGCAAGATGTTTGTAGGGCCAGAGAGACTAAAATGCCATTAGGAACTGCTGAACAACGAAAATAAAAATACAGCAGATTGTAGATAAGTTAATGTACTGACTGCCCTGAGTTTGACACCCCTGCTGTAGAGCACACTTCTAATTCATTAAATTAACCCCTGTAGCTGTTGTTAGCTGTCTTAGTGGCAAGAGTGTGCATGACTCCTCCAAGTTACCTGTATTGGAGATCTGGTTATCTGGAAGCACGCCAGCTCCCTCTGTTGTCATCTCTCAGTGATCCCTAACTGTCAGACTAGGAATTCCAGAGTGAGAGCTGTATGTGACAGCTGGTTCCAGACTTCTGGTAACACCTTCATTCCTACCATAAATTCCAGTAAGAATTGTTTTATCATAGAGGGAACCAAACCATCCCTCCTTTTGGTCCCACTATTAGGTAAATATTTTACTACTTCTGGACCCACTTTTCAGTAAATACTTTTTCTACTTTTTAAAGTAGTAAGTAGTAGTTGGTAGGTCCATGAAGTCATCAGTTGCAGGAATACTTCCACTGATCTATATTGGATTCCCCCATATTACCCTACAATCACTCTCTGCATTTCCTTATAAATGTTGGGCCTATACAACATTCTGGAACCTTTCTTTTGTTCTTTTAGGAATAATAGCTTACATTTGTGTAGTATTTTATTATCTACAGAGCACCTTGCTCACAACAACCCTGTGAGGCAGACAAATGATAATTCATCCCACTTTATAGGTACAGTTACCAAAGCTTAGTTATATTATATGAATTACACTGGTTGCTCATCTGTGGTCTCTTATTCTTCCTAAGTGACCAACCTACATCCTTTTTCAAGCATATGGGTCCTCAAAAACATTTTATTCTGCTGCTGTCACACAAATTGTCATTGGTAACATGCTGCAGCCTACTTATACACCCACCATGCAAATTTCCATTGCCCTTTCAGTTGTTTATGATTTGAATTATTCAGAGCTTGTGGAGTTCCATGACTCATAGCCACAAAGAATCCTAGCCTCAGTAGAGGACAGAGAGAGAATGGTTCAGAAGAAAAGGTGAGAAACATAATGTTAGGGGAGACCTAGGTTCAAACAGGAGATCTCACCCTGATTAGCTGGGAACCCTAAACAAGTTGTTTCATTTCTGGACCCTGAGAGAGAGGGAGAGAGAGGGGGAGGGGGGGAGAGAGAGAGAGAGAGAGAGAGAGAGAGAGTGTGTGTGTGTGTGTGTGTGTGTGTGTGTGTGTGTGTGTCCTTAGTAATAATTATACTCCTACCTCATAGTCACTTAGTCATTTCAGGAAAGTACTTAAATTCTAAAATATTAAATAAATGTGACAACCCTTACTCTTCACTAGAACATTCCTTTTTTTTTTAACTTTATAGAAGTTATATTGTAACTTGTAAGTTATATTATGAAGTGTAGAGCTTTAAAAAAGCTTTAAAAAAATCTTTACCACTTTTTGATGTTAGTAGTCTATATATTATCATTAGAATTATATCTATAATCATATCCCTCATTTTTTAATAATCTGTACATGAGAGACTTTGAAGAGAACCTTCAAAATGGAATATTCCTCTACCAAGTTAATAATTTTATTAAAATTAATAAATGTAGCTACATCTTAAATGCTCTGTACCCCATTCAGTTACTTAACGAAAAATAAATTATGGTGTGATCTAGGAAGACTGCCTGTGAAAGCCTGTTGATTGCTCTTCATCAGGGCTCCTTAACATCTGCATAGACCGTTCTTACATCAGGTGGGTTAGGGAACAAAATGAGATCTAACAGAGTCATGACTGTTGCTGCCATGTATATAGTTATGACCAAAATGTGTACATTTCTTTTGAAAAATGTCATGATTGTAGGTTTCAAGTTAATGGGGAGCTAAAACAACCCAGAACCTCCTACTATTTCCTGTTGGCTCTTAAGTTACCCAGCCAATACTCCAGCCAACCAATCCTCAAGGATTAGTTAAGCACCTGCTATGCATTGTGCTAGGTTTGGGAGACACAAAGACAGAATTGAAACTGGATCTTAGGTTTTATCAGGAGAAACACCGTGGACATTGTTCCTTGGGAACAAGGACCATCTGGCCTTTTCCGTTTGTGCCCCTAGTGCTTGGGTCATAGTCGGTGCTTAATAAGTGCTTTTTCATTCTTCCACTTCATTCAGGTATATACAAAACAAATGTAATTTAGGGGAAAAGTACCAGCACCCAGGGAAGGAGGGGAATCAGGATGGATCCCCTGTAGGAGGTGGTGTCTGAGTTGAGCTTTGAAGGCAATTAGAATTGCGAGAGGCTCAAGAGGGATTGTGCCAATCATCGACATGGGAGATGGAAGGCTGGGCATGGAGAACAAACAGCAAGACGTTCAGTAGAGTGTGAAAGGGAGTAATATACAATAAACCTAGAAGGGTAATTTGGAGCCAGGTTATAAAGGGCTTTAAATGCCAAACCAGAATTTGTATTTTATTCTATAGGTAAAGTGGTCCACTCAGTTTACTGAGCTAGGTAGTGAGATGGTCTGACCTGTGCTGTAGTAATACAGGCTTGCCAGCTATGTGGAGAATAGATTTGGGAGGGGAAAGACCAAAAAGGAGGCCATTGCAATAGGCCAGGCAAGAGATGATGAGACTGTAAACCAAAGTGGTCACTGTATGAGATGAGAGTAGGGGGGTTTGAAATATTGAAATGTGCAGTAGGAGTTGGTAATATGTGAGTAGAACCCAGCACAGAGACTAGCATTGGACAGGTAGAATTAACAGTCTCTTGTATAGGGTTAATAATTGAACCTGTGGGAGCTTATCAGGTCACCAGCAGGGTGTAGAGAAGTGTAGAAGAGACAGGGGTCCAGGAGAAAGCCTTGTGTGACATCCACAGTGGGGTAGCAGGATATGGATCATGAACCAGTAGGGGAGAGTGACAGTTAGACAGGTACAGGGAGAAGCAGAAGAGAAGGGCATCCAGGAAGAGAGACTAGTCATGAGCCTCCCATGCTATGGTGAGGCCAAGGAAGATGAACATTGAGAAAAGGCCGTCAGCCATCACACTCATGACTTTGGAAGGAGCCATTTCATTGAGTAGTGAGGTCAGATAAGTAAATGAAAGAGAACTGGTGGAGGCCTGAGTGTAGATGGCTTTTTTTAAGGTGCTTGGTAGAGAGAGGAAAGAAAAATATGGGACAGTGGGGGTAAGGAGAGCCTAGTGCCTGATAAGGGTTGGTAGAGGAGACTGCTATTTTTTCAGGTCTCATCTTCAAAGTGCTTTTATAGGCATCTTATTTGAGCTTCTCAATGGCCCTTTGAGAAATTCAAGACTGTGGAAGTGGAAACTGGGGCTCAGAGACGTCCTGTGATTTGGTGAAGGCTACATAGTGTCTAAAGGGCAGAATCAGAACTAAAATATACCGTGTTTCCCCGATGATAAGACCTATCCCGAAAATAAGCCCTCCCCTTACTGTGTAAGATTCCTCTAAAATAAGCCCTCCCCCGAAAATAAGCCCTATTGAGATTGCTACTGTAGTGAAGGTGATTCCCTGCGCTACATGCTACATTACAGTACCCTCTGTATGTACCGTCCCCCCCCGTGAAACACACGCCGCGCTCCGAGCTGCATCCAATCAGAGCTGCAGCAGTGAGCACATCATCCTGTTCTTTCCCCAAATCCAATAATTTGCTTATTGAATAAAGGTACATTTTTTTGTTCACATTTACCTGTTTATTAAAATTGCTGTCAATGTTCATTAAAATAAGCCCTCCCCTGAAAATAAGCCCTCTGGTGTTTTTCTGTCCAAAAAAATTTAATAAGACAGTGTCTTATTATCAGGGAAACACGGTATATCGTCTTACTCAATATCCAGTAGAAGGCTACTATAGAAAGCCACTTAAGGTTATTTTTTTCCTGAGTTTTTTTTTTTTTTAATCCAGGATATTTCCAAAGTGTTAATGCAATTTTAATGAGATTTAGTAGCTGCACAACCATGCCACCCTGAATGCCCTTAATCTCATGTAGTTTCAGAAGCTAAGCACTGTGTTGGTCCTGCTTAGTACTTGGATGAGAGACCATCTGGAAAGAGCAAGTGCTGTAGGCTTAAAAATTGGGGCTTAGTGGATAAAGCTCTTAGTCAGGAAGACTAAGTTCAAATCCAGCCTTAGACACTTAACTAGCTGTGTGACCTTGGACAAGTCACTTAACCTCTGTTTGCCTTAATTCACTGGAGAAGGAAATAGCAAACTATTATCTTTGCCAAGAAAACCCAATGGACAGTATTGGCATGCTATGGTCCACAGGGTCACAAAGAGTTGAACACGACTGAATGACTAAACAACAAGTACCTTTAAATCTGCATTAAGATTTTTGGGATGGCTACATTTAAATGAGCATCACTCAGAATCCCATTTCTAACTAATTGGCAGAATGTATATGACAATATAAACCTTCACAGGAGCATCCAACCAATTCAATATAACAACCATTAAGTGTCTACAAGACAATATGTTAGGTTTTGGGGATACCAAGACAAAAATGAAGCCAGCCTCAACCTTATAAGGCTTGTATTTTATAGAGGAATTGTAGGTGAAAGGGACAGATCAAGAATACAATATGTACCCAAAACATACTTGGGTAAATAAATACAAGGTAGCTTGAAAGAAGGAACAGTAACCATTCCGTAGGGAGGGGAGACTTCCCTGAAGTGGCGCTTGAGCATTTGAGAATCACCTAAGATGATTGGCTGGTGAGCAGATGTCCATTTAAGAGCCGGAAAGACTGTTTTCCCCTCAGATAAACAACTGAATCCCTGAAACAAAACCTCATGGTTACTGAACCAGTATTAGGTAAAGTTTAGTGTTTCATATATTCATTAATTCATTAATATTAAATTAATAATAATTATTATTAATAAATAATTTTATTAATTTTTATATTATATATGACAATTAATTATATAAAATAATGTTGATAGACATTATTAATAGATAATAATTAATAATAAAATAATAATTAAGTTAATTTAATATTAATTTATTAATAAAGTTTAATTGTATATGTCCTAAAGAGAATTAAAAAATTACTTAAAACCAGTTAATTGGGATAGGAAGTTGTGGAAAATAAACCTTAAGAAAGGCAGGATTCAGAGATTTGATAAGTTCGTGCCTGCTCTTATAAACTACTTAGAAAATAATGGTTAAATGTTTCCATTCCAGTGACTCCTGGAGAGTTATCAGAGGAGACCACAAAGACACAGGAGTGCAAATACTCAGAAGAAACAGTTCAGAATCCCACAGATACAGGTAGGCTGCTGTGTCCTTTTTAGACAATTGCCCAAGATAGAGAGTGAAAACTATCAGCACAAGTACAAAGTATTTTCGATGCCAAAAGTTCTTTTCAAGAATCTTTCAGGATAGACGGATTAACTGCTTTTCTTCTCTTCAAAAAGGAAGATTCACAGTGATGGAAAATGTATTTCTTTTCAGATAATTTGGAATCGTACTAGATAAGTAGTTAAATGATGTGAACTCTTTGACCCATTGATGTTACTACCTGGCATATACCCCATGAAGGTGAAAAGACAAGAGAGAATGGCCCTATATATACAAAAGGATTTATAGTAGCACTTTCTGTGGTAACAAAGAAATGGGAAAAAAAGTAAACATCCATTGAAAGTGTATACTTTCCATCACCGTGACAACTTTGAAATTAGGTCAAATGATTAATGATAACTGAATGATTAACTGATCATGCATCATTTTCTGATCACAATCGGATATAGTTTGTGAGCCTCTGGAATGCAGCTCAGAAGAAAAGAATGATCCCAACCTTGACAACTCTTGCAAAGTTCCAGAAGAATCTTCTCCAGAGGAAAAAGGCCAGGAACAGGACCCTTCAGATCAGCCCAGCCTGGAGGGAACTGGCCTTGCAGAGGGTACGCATGATGAGCCTCAGGCCCAGACTGAACCCACAGGGCCGCTTATTCATGAAGAAACACTGACTCGGGACTCCACTTTCCAAGAAACTGATGACAGTGACGATGAGCCGGTCCTAATTCCAGGTGCAAGATACCGAACAGGACCAGGGCATAGGTCAGTAAGCACTTCAGTTTTGACTATAATACATAGCATCCATAGGCCATTATTTGAAACTAGATAGATCTTGGATTATTATATTATATTATAGACCTAAACTTTTTGACACGACTTTCCCCAAGAGGGTACAGATTGCCTGATTAACATGTATGCTTATATTCTTTTTAAAACTAAAAATGATTTACATATCATATTTTTTGGGGAAATATCTTTAAGAGGTGAGTAGAATTTTCTGATTGATGCAAAACTCTAGTCATGAGCCTTGGTCTAAACTTAGAGAGACAGGAAGACAAAGGTAGACTGTGGCAGAGGGTTGGCTATTTAGAGCACCAAGTTTATATTTAGCTCACGTTACAAGTGGAGTAGCCAGCTTTGTAGAAAATATCTGTCACCACATTTGTACCATTTCTCTAGTGACTATTAATTGAGGAGGCTTGGATGTATTTTTCTGTATGAGTAGCAGTATTTTTATCTCTAGTTCCTGTTGAACCCAGTGGCTCAAATTAGAAGCAGGGGGAACAGTGCTCATTAACTGAAACCTTGTAAAGAAGGAATGAAATTATTGCAGCCCCTTTTCACAGCTCCTCACCTGCTAATTTAATGGGATCAGAAGGTTAAGCTTTTGAAAGAACTTGTTTTGTTCTCATTCTGTATTTGATAGACCATTTGAATTTGTCATTATCTTGCTCTTCTGTAAAAAAGTTTCTGCATATAATACCATCCAAAGCAACATCTCTCTCCCCCTTCCTTCTCACAGAACTGAGTTTTATCTTTCAGGTTATAGTTAAAGCAGCAGTGAAATTTCATTTCATCATGAGTCTCCTATTGAGCAAAATATTCAGACTTTTAACTCAACATGTAATGAAAAAAAAAGCAAGCTGTCATTGAGCTCGTAATCCATTTCATCTTCCTACTTAGCAGATGTCGTAAGGCTCCAGAATGGGAAAAGCCAGGGAAACAAGTTATGGCAGAGGCACCCTGAACCCAAGTTCCAAATGATACCATACATTATTTACCTTGGGGGTTCCTAAGAGGAAAAGAATTCCGGCCTCCCTTTAGTCATGGTCAGATAAGGTCTGGCTGAAGAGAGCATCAAGTTTTTTCATATGAAGCAATCTTCTTTCCCCATTGTCAGGCCTAGGCAGATTACTCATCATCTTGTCTTCTTACTTCCTCTCACTGGCTCTTAGCACCCGCATTGCCACTCTTGTAGAGAAGCAGCAATTATCTTTTCTTTTCATATTTAGGCTTTCCTTAAAACATAGTTACCATTAGAGAAAGTTCTAAGGTACAAAGACTAAAAACAGAAATTCATTTTTTAAGAAATGTTGATGGTTTCTAAAGATCAAGTTAAAGAAACAGAATCTATGATATGGTTCATTTAAGTAAAATAGAAAGTCATATAGTCAGAGAGGTCATCTAATAATAAGATCAAATTTTTAGAACTTAGCCTGGAAATACGTCTTAAGGACTACTGTGTCCAGCCTTCTCATTTTATAGGTGAGGAAACAAGAGGTTAAGTGACTTATCTGAGGTCACAGAGAAACCAGATCTTGGGGTTCCCAGCCCAGCATCTTTTGACCACACTTAACTGTTTCTGTATATATCCCATAGTTTTCATTTATCAAATTACTATTGATACTGATGGCCAAGGACTGATAAAATTATGACAAAAACAGAATTTAAATGCAGCATTTATGGTAGAATGTGGAATACATTCACTAAGATTTTTTTTTTTAATAAGTGCCTTCTTGATAGGTCAAAGTTATAGAATCATAGAACTTTAAAACTAGAAGGACCTTGGAGACGATGTAGTCCAGCTCCCTCATTTTGAAGAAACAGTCCCAGAGAGATGAGATTTTTCCATGTTTACATGAGTGTGTGTTCGTATGTATACACACAAGTATATATGCACATATACACTCACATATACATGTTTATGTATTTGTGTATGTATATCTACTTGTATATAAATGTTTGTATGAACGTATATATTAAAAAAGACAAAACCAAGGACTGAAATATCCAGATCTTCTGACTCTCAAACACCTGCTTGCAAAAAGTCACATTTTAGTATCTTACTAGTACTTCTAATACTTGTGCTAAGTCAGTTCTTCTCATTTTTATAGATGGAAAAATTTAGGCACTAAGAAGTTACATAACTTGCTCAGCATTGTATAACCAGTAAATGCTGATTTCTTGAGATCAGAATCTGATATCCAAAAGTAGAGTATGGCGAGGCTGCCATAGCAGTCAGGAGACCTGGGTGCTAGTCCTGTCTCTTGCCTCTTCTCAAGAGGTTCCCTGAGCTTTTAAGCTGCGAGCCAAGTGCCATGTGTGTAGGTAGAACTCTTACCCTCCCTCACTGCTGAGAAAAACAAGGAGAGGGAAAATTTAGTATCTGTTCAAAAGGTAAAGAAATTTTAGGTGAATTGATATTCTGGCCCATTGTGTTCCTCAGATAGGTCTGGGTAAAAGTGGATTCCCCTTTTGTCTAGTTTACTTAGGCATGATGTTATGAATATAGGTAAGTCTCTTTGACCAAAACTGAGTGATCAGAGTCAAGTTCCCCCAGACCCTGATTAAAATAAGCCCACCTCTCATTATGCTATTTATTCTCATTATTTGTTGGCCAGTCAGAATTGATTGCCACCCTCAGAAACACCCATTCTTCTAAGGACATATAAGCATTGAGTGGATTCCGTGGTCTTTGGCATTTGAGGGTGTCACTGACCCCTTTTATTAATTATTGCTAGTATGATAAATAAAATTATTGATTACTGAGAAACTATGTCTCTCAAACTTTTTTTATGTCACACTGCCATGCCAGTGAAATCCTATGTCTACTACTCCAGAAACAAAAACAAAAAGAAGAGGAATAAGTAAGACCTCCAGGCCTCATTTTTGCAGGCCTTAAAGCTATTTAGATTACGTGTGAGTACAAAGCAGCTCCAGGAAATTCTCTTCTTCCATTTGTCATTCTTGTTCAAGTCTTCCCTCAAGGATTCAGGACTAATTTAAGGAAAACATTGTATGTACCTCTACTCCAGGGCACCGTCTTAGACCCACTCCAGAAAGTCACATCAATGTTGGGTGGCCCATTGTTGCCATTATACTCTAGACTGGGGACAATTTTGATTATTCCATGCTTGAGCAGTCTCTGAAGGCGGGGAATTACCTTTCTGGTTGATCTTTGGTGTCAGGTCACTCCCTCTGTTTAAGGCTCCAAAACTATATTGCTTACATAAGAGAATGGTAGATAGTAAATAGGAAGAGCAGCAAAACCCCAAAGAAACTTACAAATTAATGGAAAACTACAGGACAAATGTAAAATACATCTAAAATAAATGCAACACAAATTTAAAAGACATAAAAAGGCTAGTTATAGCTGTACATATATATGAGGTGATGCAGTGATTGGTACAACCATTAGACACTGCTTCTTTCATAATAAAATTCCATTTTCCTGGGAGTTACCAAATTTGCACAATTCGTTACCATCTACTGAGCCAAAATTTATAAAAACAGACTTGGATTCAGACATTGGACAAGCAGTTTCTTTTTAAGACTAAATATAAGCCTTAGCTTCTAAAACTGTGTTAAAACCTGTTCATCTAGAATATTTCATAAGGACCATAATATT
This sequence comes from Petaurus breviceps papuanus, assembly GCF_028583685.1. NCBI lineage: Eukaryota > Metazoa > Chordata > Mammalia > Diprotodontia > Petauridae > Petaurus > Petaurus breviceps. The sequence goes on from NW_027185876.1 coordinate 21,096,693, forward strand.
ATCCTCATGCGTATTCTTTAAGTGATGCAACTTGTAAGCCTTCCATTATGGGCACAAAAAAATTGCTAACATTATTGTAATAGAATACCTTTCTTCTGTTTTCATCAGAAGCAGTTCTTATAATTGTCCCCTTTCCAAAAACCAATTATTGTAAACATGAACTACCCACGTATTCATGCACTTTCTAATATGTATATCTTCCAGGTGAAAAACCAGAAAAATCCCGAGTCAGCTTCATTTCAAAATTTGTAGGAACAGGTGTCTTAAATTTCTGCCCCAAAGGGAGAAAAATAAAGAAAATAGCTTCGTAAACTTATATTCAGTTAGAGAATCTTCAAGGATTTCTATTTCCAAGAAGAGAAGATTCCAAAACTATTCTTTGAGAAACTTCCACTCCTGTAATTTAATTTGGCAGACTTCAAGACACCCTGTCCAAGGTAGAACTTTTCAGATTTGGATGAAAAATCACAGTAAAAGCACGAGTCTTAAACAGTCTTCCTCTCAGCATCCTGCAAGAGGTACAATCCAGAGACTGATTTGGAATTCAGAATGCTTTAGGTCCATAAGGAATAAAATGTATGCTTTGAGGAGCATGAATAGTTACCCACTGCTTCATATTTCTGTTCTCTAAGCTAATATTTCTAAGTGACAACTGAAATATTCCACCTTTTTTAAGAGCTCTTCACATTACTTAGAATAAAGCCATTTTTTCGGAACAAAAATTTACATCAGTTTTGTGTGTGTGACATCAAGGTTAGGACAGCCCCTTAAAGTGTAAAATAAGATTGAAATTTTCATTCTTTTTAATTGGTCGGGAAAATGTGATTCAGATTTTTTTTTTTTACTGAGATCAAGCATGAGAAGAAAATGTTTTAGAAAAAGGTTTTAACAACTAACATAGAAATTTTAAATGGAATGCTCCCATTAACTCTAAAAATATGTCCCTGGAACTCTCTATAGTAAATTAAATAAATCTTAGAGAATAACTAGGTTATGTTCTCTAGTGAAATACCTCACTCGTTGGAAATCAAAATGTTAAAATGTTGATTCAGCATCTGGTCTCTCTTAAGTTTGTTCATGGAAGGGACCTTATAAGTGGAAAATAAAAAAGGAATAAGCAAACAATATCAGAAAGAGAAAAATTATAAACCCAACAAAAAAGATAAGGTATCTTTAAAGTTTCTTGTAGTGGTTGATGTGATCATGTGGTTTTACAGCTAAAAAGTAGCAGACAGTGAATGGTCAGCTAGATATTGGCTGGGGACTACATAGAATTGAGCACAACAAAAGTCAGATGTGGAGCATGTTTTCAGAAAGATGAATACACAGTTAAATCCATTGCAAACATGTCTGTCTCTGATGAATGAGGTACTTGAATTCTTACTCAACTAGCTGAGAGCAGCATTTTTTTGTGAAGACTCAGTGCATTTCCTTACAGTTTATAATGGGGTCACACATTATTGTTGTGACTGCGCTATTTAAAGGAATAGAAGGACCAGACCCAATCACTTTTCCTCCATGACAACTTCAGTTATTCTTGATGTCTTTGTTTCCTCATACACTTTTAAATATCATCTTTCTTATTTACTATTCCAAATCATAGGGGGAAACCAGTCTTTTTAGAATGAGGTAATTGATCATACAAATGGAGGACTTAATACTAATTTAAAGATTTGACCCTTTGAGGTGTTTGTGGATGACTTTAGTCATTTCATTTTGTGTTCCTTTCACTAGATTTAATGTCAGAGGAACAGCAATAGGTGATAGAATAATGAGGTAATTCAATATCTTCTTTCCTTCCTTCCTTCCTTCCTTCCTTCCTTCCTTCCTTCCTTCCTTC
>NW_027185876.1:21098542-21229171 GCF_028583685.1 Petaurus breviceps papuanus
TCCTTCCTTCCTTCCTTCCTTCCTTCCTTCCTTCCTTCCTTCCTTCCCTCCCTCCTTCCCTCCCTTCCTCCCTTCCTTCATTCTTTCCTTCTTTCCTTTCTTCTTTCCTTATAATGAATCTGCTAGGTCCTCATTTTCCATGCTAACCATCTTTCCTATTAACAGTTAATACTTTGTTTAAACTGACTGAACTTTAAATGCTGCACCTTATAAAACAGGCTGCTTTTATCATCTGTATTTAGCTGCATGAACTGCATGGGAATATAATGAAAACAAAAATGACTGTGCAGATAGAATCAGTGTTAATTTATCTAGTATGTTGAATGAAAAAGAAACTTTGAAATAAATGTTCTTGAAAAATAGCATACTTATTTTTAATTTTTTTATTTGGAAAAAAGCCTATTTGTTTCCTTTAAATTTCCAAACTAGGTTTTGAATAATGATAAATAGCATGTATCAGAATTCATCGTTCAGACATATGTAATTTACTCTATCGGTGAGAAAAAGAAATTTTATAATTTCTGCATAGGCTCGTGTGTGTGTGTTTAAAGAGTTGTTTCTTATGGTAAAAATGACTAATTACTTTAGGATATCATAATGTCAAGTCTTGAAATTCTTCCTTCAAACCTTTCTTTTATGTTAAATCTGTCAGACAAATATTTGTTGTTGTTGTTTAGATTTGTTCATATTTTAAATAGTACTTTCCAGTGAACTTCTATCACTATTAGTCATTTACCAAAAAATTAGTTCAGGTATGAATTCTACCTTATCAGAACAGAGGCAGAAGTCAGGTGGGTTATAAATTGAAAGTGAGAGAGAAGAGACTGCTTTACTTCCTCAGAGTAATAGCAGCCTTCAGAAGCGAGGAGCCCATGGGGAAGGGAAGGAATAACAAGATAAGCCACAAGCTGGCGTTTTCCAAATGAAAATATGTGTTCTAAAACCCCAAGCTGGTTTGCATATCTGTTTATGCTGGTTTTAGGGTTGTTAGCACCTTAAGGGAGATTTGAAATAGTATCTTGGTCTTCACTGATTTTCCTCTGTTCTTGTTGTGACTTTGTGATTACCAGCAGTGAGGCAGAATATGTCAGCCCTGGTTTCTTCTTCTCCCTCTCATACTATGGACCAAGAAGCAGTTCCTGCATTATCAGAACAGCGTCCCACTAAAAGAGCTGTGATATTTTTACATAAATTTAGGAAAAATAAAGCAGACATACAGAGATGATTATGAACCAGTAACCAGTGTCAAAGTAGCTAGGGCTTAGAGTTAGCTTACCATCTTCTTTTAAAAGACTACAATGGCTGGGCATGGTGACGTTTGCCTGTCTGGTGGGTCCCTTGAGTTTGAGAGTTCGGAGCTGCCGTAGGGCAGTCTGACACAAACATCATGAGCTTCTTGGGAGGTGGAGACCACCAGACTACCAAAGAAAGAGTCTCCTGGCCCAGGTCTAAAAAGTGGAGGAAGGTAAAGCTTTTTTGCTGATCAGTCTTGGGATCAGATCTATGAATGGCTTCTAGTCTGAGCACAAGAGGGAGACCCAGCCTCAAAGAGAGAAACATTGCAGCTACTCTCCCCAAAATAGTTCATTCTTAATTATCCTCATGTGGATTATCTGTGATGAGTTTCGGATCGAGGGTAGTTTCTCCCCTTCTATCTGTAGCACACTTCTGGTTAGGTTTCCCTATCATCAGTTAGGTATGTGTTCAGGAAGTACAAATTCATGGTAATATTCATTAAATAAAACATAATTAGACGAATCTGTTACCAAAAATAACAATATATTCCAAAACTAAAGTCTTATTCTCTGTTTTGGATCATCTTTGCCTCTATTTCCCTTTGTTAAGATTGATACCAGCTATCTTCTTGAAGAATAGAATAAGATTTAGAAGTGGAAGAGACACTCGAAGTTAGTCTAACCCCTTCATTGTATGCTTAGGGAAACTGAGGCCCATAGGCTTTAAATGATTTGCCCAGTGTCTCAGATGATTTGAACAGAGGTCCCTTTTCTCCAAATCTAATACTCTTTCCACTTAACTATATTGGTCCCTTTGTCTCTCATGAATAAAGGTAGTCCTGAAAATATTCCCATTTGACATCATAAGTAATCCTTGCAGTGACAATAAAGTGATCTCTCACAAATACCCTCCCAGAACTGGAGGACACAGCAGAAATGTCCACTCCTACTGTTTATCCATTTCCCATTTTTTAAAGCATTCTTTTCTTTTCATTAACACCTTTCTCCATCTGCTAAAGTTCCCTCAGTGAAGTGCTAATCCTTATTATCAGTAAGAAGAGTAAGCTCATGTGTAGAGTCGTTTGTTTATGCATCATGATTTTACTTTGAGATTGCTTCTTACATTTAAGAAGTAAAAGAGAAATGGGTTGAAGGCTAGTCTGAATCAGCAAAAAATGACCTAGAACTCTCACTTACCATACAATAAATCAAATGAGGCCACGGGGTCCTAAAAGGGACCTGTTATTTTTTTAATATATATTTTTATTTTGTTGAATATTTCCCATTTATATTTTTAAAATTTTTAACATTCGTTTTTTAAAATTTTGAGTTCTAAATTCTTGCTCTTCGTCCTGCCTCTCCTTTTCACCTTGAGAAGGCAAGCAATATGATATTGATTATACATATAAAGACATGAAAAGCATTTCCGTATTCATCATGTTGCATTCATTCATCATGAATGAGAAAGAATGATTTTTAATTAGAACACTAAATGTTCATGTATTAAAAACTTTCCTCTCTGACCTTCTGTCCCGAGAGGTACATAGGTAACCACAACAAGGACCTAAGTAGGATGGAGTCCACCATAAGGAGATAGATGTTGTTGAGTGCTAGTAGCTAGATAAGGGCCCAAGTGGTCATGGGGCATGAGGAGCTTTGATTCCTTCCTTCCGTCCCTTTGTTTCTTCAAAGCTTCATTCAGATTCCACCCTCTTCCATAAGGCCTTCCCTCCTGACCCAAGCCAGAGGTGATCTCCCTCTGCTCCCTCTACAGCATGGTGTTTCAGTCAGTTCCTCGAAAGAGTCCTGGATGTAGACTCCTCAGCTCACATCTGCTGCTCTGTGACTAGGAGCAAGTAACTCAACTTCCTCATTGAAAAAAATGGAGATAACAATGTTTCTGATACCTGCCTCATAAAATTACTGTGAGGACCCAGTGGAGGCAGCAAATAGCTATTGTTAAGACCACAAACACATCTCATCTCCCCCAATTAAATGGCAAGATGCTGGGAATTGCAGCTTAGGCTTCTTTATGGGATGTGGCACATTACATACACAGTAAGTGCTTAGGCAGTATTTGTCAGCTGAATGTATGTTTGTATATGTCTGTGTGTATGTATGTATGCATGCATATATGTTTGGAAATAAGGAGGTATGAATGAGTCAGAATTCAAAGTAACATGGTCTTCCTCGTTTTGTTTCCTTTTGCTTTCTTGCCTTTACCTCCTTCTAAAGGTTAAATGACCCTAAGAGGTAGCTTATCTAAGATCACATAAACTTTAAATCAAGTTCTCTGATTCTTACGACAGTGATCATTTCATTGTGAGGGCAGAAGTGGGTAAAGTAAGACTGAGGTTACCATGGAAGTTGGGTTGTAGAGGGTAGCAACAGCTTGTGCAGCCAACACTGGCCACCTTTGGCACTGATTTCCCCCAGGTGATCTTGCACTGATTGGAACAGCTTGTTGCTTGATGAAACATTTCCGTGTGACAAGGAAAGGGATGGGAATCCGAAGTTCACTCTGAAGATGGGAGAATAGGGCTTCAACCAGATAACCTGATGACCTCTAAAGTCCCTCCCAGCTTTCAGTCAGTGGTACTATATCTCTTCCTTTCATATTCCATCTAGTACCCACCAAAGCCCATCTTTTCCTTAAGATAACTGCATCTCTGGGAACCCTCTCTAAGACTTATACATTATATAGTTTCTCTCCTACATCCTTGACACTTAGGGCCAGGAGGAGGGATCAGCATACACCTTGTTCTCCATGGCCATTTTCATTTCCTTCCCCATTTATCATCACTCTGCAACCATCTCCTCTACTGAGGATTTTTTCTACCATTTCCTTGTTGCTGTCATCTTTGTACCTCTAAGACACTCCCCATTCCCCTAATAAGTTTGTCACTTAGTCTTTTCCACCTAAACCCTTTTCTGTTCTTTTCTAGGTTTTGGTTTTTGGTTTTTTTTTTTTTGCGAGACATTCAGGGTCAAGTGATTTGTCCCAGGATTGCACAGGTGCTCTATCCATTGCCCACCTAGCCGCCCCAACCCAAGCCCTTTTCACTCATTAAAAATATTCTGGTCTCTTAAATCCATGACCTTTTACATATCTACCTCAGCCATGCATATAGTGATACCTTAAACTCCCTCTCCCAACTGAAATTGCCTCCCTGATAGGAGAAGTCCTATTACAGCTCTGCCCTCTGGGACCGGAGGTATACTTTTCTCTACTTAACTTTGAGGAAATCCGTCGCTAGAATGCAGATTTGTATTGAAGCTATGAAAAATGCCCATCTCTATTACTTCCTACTTGGGAAAGTGCTACAAAGCACAGCTAACCTTATTTTTACTCTGTATGTTTTTTTTTCCTAAATTACTTAGAAGCAGTTTGTTCTCTAGAGAGTTTAAAAACATTCTTTCTTAGAGACTGTTTATACTACTAACTTACTTATTCAGCACTTTGCTTAGATGGTACAAAGGTAACCATCAGTCCGAGGTCTGTTGGTGATACTAAGTTCTAAATTTAGTGAACTCCAAATTGATGAGGTGCTCCTGAATAGAAAAATTAAGCCAATAAATATATAAAACACATACGAGAAATAAAGCTGTAGTCAGAGCTAGAACAGAACATTTATCCCAGACATGACGATTTTTTTTTCTTTTCGTGGATTGCCTCACAGCATTTCCCTTTCCTTCTCCTGTCCCAGGGGGAATTATTATACTACCTTCCTAACCCATGACAAGTTTTTTATTTATTTTTTTTTGCTTTTTGGAGGGGGGAGGGCAGGGCTCTTGGGGTTAAGTGACTTGCCCAAGGTCACACAGCTAATAAGTGTTAAGTGTCTGAGGCTGGATTTGAACTCAGGTCCTCCTCACTCCAGGTTCGGTGCTCTATTCACTGTGCCACCTAGCTGCTCCTATGACCAGTTTAATGTCATTTTGGACCCCTGAAATAATGCTGTGTGATACTGGGCTACAATGGTAGAACCTCTCTACTGCTGACGTGGAGAGGGAATTGCTATTCCTAAAGCACTGTATCTGGAGTTTAGAAGACCTGAGTTCACATACAGCCTCAGACACTAGCTATGTGACCATGTGCAAGTCTCTTAACCTCTGCTTGCCTCAGTTTCCTCAACTGTAAAACAGGATAATAATATTACCCACTTCCCAAGATTCTTGTGAGGATTAAATGAGATAATAATTATAAACCACACTTAGCGTAGTTCCTGGCACATAGTAGACACTGTGGAAAAGCTTCCCTTCCTGATACAAGCTTACAAGAACTCACTTTCCAGTCAGTGGAGAACAGATTAAATTTATTCATTTTATTTTCTAAGGAAATAACTAATCATAGGATTGTAGAGATAGAAGGGAACGTCCAGATTATTCTAACTCTAGGTAGAAGGAAGGGTTATTTTGTGGAATTCAGAATAGAATGTAAATTCATTTTTCAGATCTTGCCAGAATTCTGATTTCTAAAATAAGAATGATATTTTGTATTTGAATAATTAATTTTTCAAAATGTTTTATCATTAGATTAATAGGGGAAAAAATTCTACAACTTTTCCTGATTCTATATTTTAGTTTTTTATAATCTTGTGGTAAAGAAATTATTTCTGCTGTTTTCTTAATACCTGCTATAATTTTAGTTGATTTTTTTCTTGTTCTGTCTCCAGTAGAGGCAGCCAGGTGGCCTAGCAGAGAGATTGTTGATCTTGGAGTCAGGAAGACCTGAGTTCATATCCAACCTCAGCCACTTAGTTGTTGTGTGGCCTTGGGCGAATTACTTAACCTCTGGCTTCTGTTTCCTTCTCTGTAAAATGGGGATAATAATAGTACCTAACTCCCAGAGATGTTGAGGGTTGATTGAGACCACACATACAAAAAAGCTCCTATAAAGTGCTGAGTACCATCATCATTATCATCTTTATTATTATCATAAATGGTTAACTAGCAACTTACTGTCCTTTATGTATCCTGGAATATTTTAAATAGGAACTAAAGCAACAGCAACCCTTTGGATTTTCAGCTTACATCCCTTAGCTTTCCATCCAAGACAGTCTTTGTCAGCCTTTAAATCATTTCCATTGCTCTTAGATTGTGCGGCCATGACTGTATGCAGCATTCTGGGAAAATCCTTGCCAGTGCTGTAGAACAAGAGGATAAGCCGTGGTTCCTGTTTCCCAGACTTCTACCTAATTAATGTCTGCTTATATTTGGGAATGTCTCTCCTGAATTTGCATGAATATACCCGTTTAGTCTCTTGAAAGAAGAGTAATATGGTTTCCTTGATTTGTTTTGAGCTCAACTCATGAAGTTTGATGCTAATTTTTTAATGAATTCATAACAAAATTAAAAATAGAATGCATGTTATTGAAAGTACATGGGACATATAGCCATAATTTGAAAAGAATCTAGTTGATGATGAGGATTGTGGCAGAGGAAGGAAGCAAAAAAAGGAGATTAGGAATTTCTGCTTTTCGGCTTTCAGTAACAATAGCCACAAACATTAATTAAGCATTTACTGTTGACTCCACCCAGGGGGAGATGTAGAAAGTTTTTTCACATTCATTTTGTTCCTTTCTTTTTTATTTATTTAAATCTCTATTACTCCCATCTCTAAGATGGATTTGAATGATAGAAGAAATATTGGGGGTGGGACTGGAGAATTGTTTTCCTTGAGATTCCTGAAACTTCTAAATTATTACTATTATTTTAATAATAATATTATTATTTTATTTTACATATTATTTTAATAATAAAAAAACATCACTTATATAGTTTTTAAAGGTTTTCAAAGCATTTTACATATATTATTTTATTCTCAAAACAACCTTGAGATGTATGTGCTGTTATGCCCATCTTACAGATGAGGAAACCGAGGCAAAGAGAGGCTTAATAACTTACTTTCCTTGGTCACGTATCTAGTTAACACCAAAAGTACAGTTGAAACCCAGCTGCCCTTGAACTCCCAATCTAGTATCATATTGGAGTTTAAAGACCTGAGTTCTAATCCTGTTTTCCACTACTTACAAGATAGGTAACTGTGAATCAGTTGTCTATTCTGAGTCTCGGTTTTTCCATCTATAAAATGGGGGGAATAATGCCTTTTCTACTTAACTATAGAGTAAACAGTATATAGAATTCATGTAGTACCCGAGGTTCCTGGGATAAATTCTCTTGGAAAGTTTGTTCAAACAGATCATACGTGTTGAAGAGGTTGAGTAAATGGAAGGCCACGATATTTAATATAGGGGGCAGAAGTTAGAATGGTGAGTGTTATGAAGATCTAGTGAAACACCACATATTAAGCATTCTGTAAGCATGTTGTTGAGATCTTAATACCATAATAGTATGGCACAAATATAGGTTTCCTTAAAGAGAAGAGAATGGCTTCTGCAAGCTATTGGGCAGTAAGCTTTACTTGGGTTCCTAACAAAATTCTAGACTGTATTAATTAATTAAGGGATAGCAAACATCTAGAAAAAAAAAATACATATTACAGGTAGCTGACATCAAGAATAGGACTTGTCGGGACGGCCAGGTGGCGCATTGAGTAAGAGCACCAGCCCCAGAGTCGGTATGACCTGGGATTGAATCCGGGGGCTCAGATACTTAGCACCACACCCAGAAATAACTGGCTGTGTAACCTTGAGCAAGTTACTTAACCCCAGTTGTTTAAAAAAAAAAAAGAATAGGACTTGTCAGACTAATTTTTTTTCTTCACAAAGTTTTACTAGACTGCTAGGTCAGAAGAATGCTGTTGAATAATATTTACCTGTATTTTAGCAAAATGTTTGATAAAGTCTCTAGATGATTGTGAAATTTGGTGAATTTGGAACTGATACAACGGGCCTGAAGAGTGACCATTATGAGTTCTGAGGCAGCTTGGGAGGTGGTTTCTGCTGGTGTACACCTGTACACCTGGGCCCTATGTTTGTTCCCAGGATCATAAGAGTCAGGACAGTGTACAAATGAAGCAGCATGGGGCAAGGGCCTCGAAGGCAGGAAGTCCTTGGTTTCAAATCCAGCTCCAGATACTTAACAGTTGTATCACTGTGGACAAGTCACTCTCTCCATGCCTCAATTTCACCACCTTCCAAAGTTGTTCCTAGCTCTCAATTTGTGATCCTTTGTCATTCTTATCAATATCTTAGGTGCAGACACATGTGACCTACTTAGCATATTTGCAGACAGCACAAAGCTGGAAGGGATAGCTAACACAGTAGATGACAGGTTCACATTCCATCAAAATCTTCAGACTAGACTCTTAAGGCAGATTTAATAATATAAATTTTTCAGGGATAAATACCAAGTCTTAAATCACTACCGTGAGTTAGTAAATAGGTGGTGCCTCGGGCCTGTAGTCCAAAAAGCACTGTTGTGGCCAAATTTATAACACACACTTTGTTCAGCTATACATACATACATATGGATGGAGGGACGGACAGATGGACACACATACATGTAGCCATTAATTTGTCATGCCTTTTTTTTTTTTTCCGCTTTTTGGAGGGCAGTTAGTGACTTGCCCAAAGTCATATGACTAAGGGTGTCAAGTGTCTGAGGCCGGATTTGAACTCAGGTCCTCCTGACTCCAGGACCCGTGCTCTATTCACTGCACTACCTAGCTGCCCCAAAAATATAACTATTAAAATAGCTAACTATAGGAAGTAATAAATAGTGGATAATGTTACAAAGCAAATATGTAAAAGAAATGGCCTTGGGGCGGCTAGGTGGCACAGTGAATAAAGTGCTGGCCCCGGAGTCGGGAGGACCCAAGTTCAGTTTTGGCCTCAGACACTTAATACCCACACAAAAATACTAGCCGTGTAACCTTGGGCAAGTTACTTAACCCCAATTGACCTCGGAAAGGCAAAAAAAAAGAAAGAAAGAAAGAAATGGCCAGGTACAATTCAGTACCTTTTATCAACTCTTTTAATTTCCATAGCTCTAATTTTATACAGATACTTTAATTCATATTTTCATTTCAAAATCCCCCTTTTAGTGTCTGAAGCTTTCCTTGGATTTTATTTATACCTCCAGGCCTTTAAGCCAGCTTGGCATCAAATCTCTGAACTGTTTTCCTTAATTGCAGTAACTTTGGTTTCTTTAACAGAAAATATTTTCTATGACTACTTTGTGCTAATTATATGAAATCCTTTTGGTTGTAGTTTCTAGCATTCATCTCTCTTTTTGGCTCCTTTCCCTTTAGCTCCATGTGTCAAATTTTAAAAGACATAAATATAGACACAGATATACAGGCCCATGCACATGCATATACATATATGCAAGTATGTACATGACATATTTCCTCAGCTTCCACCCCTTCATCTAGGTTCCTTCCAAATGGAAGGAAGTAATTTGGGGAGTTTTCTCTTTGAGAAGATTAAAAAAACCACCATCCTACCAACTTTCCAGATGAATACTGCTAACCACATGCAATTTTAATTTAAATGTAGTACTTCTATTAAATCTTGAGACATTACCTTGATATAAATTGGAGGGGGAAAGGCATTAGAACCTTTGATTGAAAGAGCCTGAATCTTTTATGTAGAACATAACATTTTAAACAATAGACATAAAAACAGAGTTTTTAACAGACTTTTGAAATAGTTTTGTGACAGTTATGTTTACAGAGACCTCTTTGCTACTGGATAAAGCTAAGATTGAAGGTGAATACAGAGTTTCTCTCCTGAGCTCAACCTCTTAGCCTGCTTTCTCACCTCCATGAACTAGTAAAATATGGAGCCACATTAGAATCAGTCATTAGAGCCAGGAGGGACCTCCAGACCCCAGAAGATTAAATGACTTGCCCAAAGTAAACTGTGTAGTTAACTCTAAGTAAAAAATGTATTCACTACTTTTGTTATCTGCCAGTTCTCTTCATGAAGCATATTTAAATATCCAGGGCTACACAAAAAGCCAACATGAATCAGGGTTGTCCCCCCACCTTTTGTATTATGAGGGGTCTTGGCTCTAGAGCTGGGATGGACCTGAGAGGCCGTAGAGCTCAGGCCCCTCATTTGACAAGTAAGAACACTCAGGTCCATAGAGTTTGTCATTTGGCTGAGGTCCCATGGGTGGTAAATGGCAAAGCCAGGACACACGTCCTCAACTCTTCTGTAACCCTCAATGTCTTCTATGTGATACCTTTAATTTTCTAACATGAACAAGTGGAAGAAACTCTGTCTATCTAGAGTGTGTATCACTTCACATAAGCTGCACATGAATTTTGCCTGCATCTAAGTTGTGTTTTTATAAAACTATCTTTTATAAGCCAGTGTGTCGCATGTTACTTCCCCTTTTCAACCACATACCAGAAATCTCCCAAGTTACCTCTTTAACTAAAAAATTTGGTTTTAGTAACTCAACTAGTCTGGTGTAGTCTCCCTTGTGTCTGCTTTCTTATGCTTATGTTTGAGGGTGAGTGATTGTGGTACTATGAAATACATGTTTTGTGATTTTATTGTATTCCCCCATCGTACAGTGGACTTCATTCACTGTTTTCTTTATGTATGTAGGCGATCCGCTGTTGCCCGAATTCAGGAACTCTTCAGGCGAAGGAAGGAAAGGAAAGAGATGGAGGAGCTGGACACACTGAACATTAGGAGGCCCCTCGTAAAGATGGTTTATAAGGGTCATCGCAACTCCAGGACAATGGTACCAAGTGCTCATTGGAGTCTTTGGAAAGATGGGCAGTTTTGTGTTTTGGATTAAAATAGTTTATTACCTTGTGCATGTTTAAATTGTAAAGATTGTCCTGGCTGGGGTTCAGGAGAGGTTGCAGCAAAGTCCAGGGGAAAGGAACTTTGCCGCTGAACTTGGAGTTGTTGTGGCTCTACCTGTGAAGCTCTGGGCACATCCCTTCATCTCCTGGGGCTCTGTTTCCTCATCTTTGAAAATGAGGAGGTTGGACCAGATGGTCTCTAGGGCCCCTTCTGCCTCTGCATCTCAGTGATCCTCTGTATGTGTTCTGTAGGCATGAAATATTTCATAGAGTTATAATAGTTATTTTTGTGTGACACTTCAATGTCCACAACACACTTCACTCACATCAGTTCTGGGATATGGGTAATGAAAGTATTAGGATCCTTAGTTTACCAATACAGAAACTAAAGCTCAGGAAGGTGATTAAGTGACTTGCTCAAAGTTGTGTAACTAAGGAGCACCAGCCAAAATCTGGACCCAGACTTCTCAACTCTTAAGGCTTTTCTTTTTCCAGTACACCATGCTGACTCTCAAAAAAAATCTTTTTGTGCTAAGGAAATGTTTATACATTTTTAAATTTTCGCCTTTGTAAATTGTAACTGTCCTTTGAATTCTGAACTAGAATGTAGAAGTTTGCTTATAGTTGCTTTTTTGAGCTGATTAAAACAAAAAGGAAAGCCTCAGTAACTTTTCCAGTATTTTATATTGCTTCCATCTCATTGCTTTAGAAATGAAAGAATTTTTTTTCACTTCCTTTCTATAATGATTTGTTATTATTTAGTCATTCAGTCATGTCCAACTCTTCATAACCCTGTGGACTGTATTATGCCAGTAATGTTCATGGGTTGGTTTGAGGGGGGGGAGGGTGGAGGTTGGCAAAAGATACTGGAATGGTTTGCCGAAATTCCTTCTCCAGTGGATTAAGGCAAACAGAGGTTAAGTGACTTGCCCAGGGTCACAGAGCTAGTAAGTGTCTGAGGGCAGACTTGAACTGAGGTTTTCCTGACTCTAGGCTCAGCCCTTAATCCACTGAGTCATCTAGATACCCAGCTGCTAATCAGATGTTTGGTGCTTTTTGTCTGTTCTTGTACCGTAAAGCAAAAATACAAAAAGATGCCCATCCATGCTTCTGTTTTAATAGCTCAGAAAACTATACAATCTAGATAAGGCAGATAAAAATGGAACTGTTGTCCTAAACTGTCTTAGCATTAATTACTTGTCAGTTCTTTTCCCCTACAAATGGTCTGTGGCACTGTGTTAGCTAAAATGAGCTGATTGGAAATCTAGCAAAGATCTCTGTAAATTGTTCCCATACTGCTGAAAGCCCAGAAGCCTATGTAGCTGTCTCCCTGATTTATTGTCAGACTGACTGCTACTGATAGCTTCCCAGTTTTGAATGTAAGAGGCAGGGCAAAATCTCAAAGAACTTTTTATTTTATTCTTTTCTAAATCAACATTTTATTTTTAATTTGGGAATTAGCTTTAATGTTGGTCTCCTTGTCCTTGCCATCGTATTGTTCTTGCCATCATATAATTGACATTTTTTTTAAACTCATAGATAAAAGAAGCCAACTTCTGGGGCACTAATTTTGTGATGAGTGGCTCCGATTGTGGCCACATCTTCATTTGGGATCGCCATACTGCTGAGCATTTGATGCTTTTGGAAGCTGATAATCATGTTGTGAACTGCCTACAACCACATCCATTTGACCCAAGTAAGATAGTTCTCTGCCAGAAAGACTAATTAATGAGCTTGAAATCTTTTATGAGATACATGTTCCAAACTTTCTCTAAGTGAAAATAACAATAATAATAATAATAATAATGTATATTAAACTCACTAGATGAGAGGTGATTCCACTTTACTCTATACAACAAATATCCATAGCAAAAAATACAGAGAAACTGGTAGAAGAATTTATTTTTATGAAATTTTTCCTAGTTTTAATGCCTACAAGAGGTTTCAAATGTTTGAGCTTTTAAATACTCACCCAAATTGAGCCTTTAAGACTTACTTCTGCCTTCATAAATCTCCATGAAGCTTACTGAGAAAACAGTTAACCATCTTTTGACTTTCAAGTAAAATAGTTTCTCTTTTTAGGAATAAGCTATGGATAGGGGAAAAAGGAAAAAGTTGGGAGGTGAGGCTGGAGGGAAATAAATGCTTGATGATTTTAAAAAATAGGTGATTTAAATGTGACCTTGAAATTATATCCTCAATAATTTCAAAGCTTATAAATATCAGAAGATAATCTTCTCAGTAAAATGTACTAGCATAATTTTCAAGTATGTAATTAAAGTCCACAAAGTTCATTTCCAAGTTTTACACTAATATGTAAATTTATTTCTAGTTCTAGCCTCATCTGGCATAGATTATGACATAAAGATCTGGTCACCACTTGAAGAGTCCAAGATTTTCAACCGAAAACTTGCCGATGAAGTAAGACCATTAGTTTTTCTTTTCTCTTGAATAGGCTGAGTAGCACATTTATTAACTAGTAAAATGAAGCAAGTTAATTTATATTAGTGGAAGTATACAGTTTTTTGAGATGAAAAAAGAATTCAGGTAAAACTATAATAATAGGGTGGCTAGGTGGCGCAGTGAATAGAGTGCTGGCCCTGGAGTCAGGAGGACCTGAGTTCAAATCCAGCCTCAGACACTTAACACAAAAACTAGCCATGTGACCTTGGGCAAGTCACTTAATCCCAATTGCCTTACCTTCCCCCTCCAAAAAGCAAAAAAAAAAAAACAAAAAAAACCATAATAATAAAGACCAATAAAATCAAAACAGACCTCTTTACTAAATGTAATGTTGCTATATACTGCTTTTAGGCATTTAGTGAAATAAAGAAGCATTTAAAAAATCATCTAATCTTTTAGTCACGAGGCCTTTGGAAATAAGCTGTTATTTTTAATTACTTACATATAATTTTTCCAGTTTTTTTTTTTATTCTAAGTTTTTGTTTTAAAATAGAGGAACTATAGTTGGGGGGAAAAGTTTGAAGAATCTTCTCTGTCATGAAATAATCTCTTTTTTATGAAGTTTTCTTGTACTAAACTCTAGAACAGAGTTAGCTTGAGGTAGTGTACTTCACCAAATTCACTTCTCTCCCTCCTCTTTCTGTCATCCTCTTTTTTCACATCTTTGCTTTTTTCCTACCCTCTTTGCTTTTGCTCTTCCTTTTTTTTCATTTTCTCCATGGTTATTATGAGTTATGTTTCGTTTAAATGTTGGCATATTCTTTAGTCTTATTTGTGCTACTCAAGACTTAAGAGTTCCTGACCTCTCTTGTAGAGGCTTGTTGATCGAAAGTTTATACCCTGCTCAGGTTAGCAAAGAGGTGAAAAAGATTGCTGGAGATCTGTTCCTCTTTAGCCAGAATACATGTAGTAGGCATTTCATAGTTGCAGAGATGGAAGAAAGCATTCCCCTCAAGACAGTTTTAGGAAAGGCCTAGTATAATTCATCACTAGAGTGTGCATGAAAGTGTCAGCTGTGTCTTGGGACCCAGAGAGCACATCATGTTGTCCCCTCTGGGGAATAAACTACAAAAAATGAGGGTCTAAATTGTGCTTTCAGATGGGTATGAGCAGCCCAAGAATCGAGTTTTGACCTTGGCTGTCTGTGGTCTTTAAAGGAGTATTTGTATCTGACCTTGCTACCCCCACTAAGCATTTTGGCTTGAAGAAATCATTTTAATATAATCGAGGAGTTGCAGGCATTGTAAATTATCATAGGTGTAATTGTGAATTTATTTTTCCAATTTCCTTATGATTTTCAAAGTTCTGTTGATAGGTTTTTGATGTCACTGTGATCTCTTAAGCATTTCATTTGCCTTACAGGTTATAACTCGGAATGAATTAATGCTGGAGGAGACCAGAAACACTATCACTGTCCCAGCTTCTTTCATGTTACGAATGCTGGCCTCCTTGAATCATATCCGAGCTGGTAAGAGTCATAGATGGGGTCTCCCTGTCTTTACTGTCACCTTTATGAAATACTTTATTAACACTATACTGTCCAAGACATAAAAGAGATCACACCCATTCTCAACATGTTTATGGAGCTTTCATAATGTCACAGAATAAAAGACTTAACATCTAAGTCTTCAGTTTCATGCTATCATATGTCCCTATAAAAACTACTCATGAGCAGAATTTTATTGAAATTTATTAAAAATTATAGAAAATTTATATTTTAAAGCTTTTACCAACTACCATTTCAAATAAACCAAACTATTCTAGCTTAAGGTGCATTATGTGATACCCTTCGATAATATACCACATTTGGTCAGACCTAGCTAACTCCTCTAAAAAGTCATTGCTGAAAACCAGGAAAAAATACAGTGTACCAAGCCATAGAGGAGAACCAGAAACCCACTTTATTAAACCAACTTGTAAAAATTCAAGGAGATAAATTATGAGATTTGGTGCCCTCATGCAACCAAAAACATATGTTATAGTAATTGTTAAATTATGAATTGAATATTTATTATTCAGTAAAAATTTTAAAAAAGAAATTCTGTTAGTGATTGTGAACCAAAGCCAATTTGAGATAAGATTTCTGTGGCTGTTTTTGTACTATATGCAAGAAGGTAATTAGTAGAAAGGGCACTGAATGTGAAGGAAATATGCCTTGGTTTTGAAAACAAGTTCTGCTGCTTATTACTTGTGTGACCCGGAGGTAATTGACTTTATCTCGTAGACCCCATCTGTAAAATAAGCATATGGACTAGAGGATCTCTTATGTCTCTTAAAAGCTCCAAGTCAAATAATCTATTTATACATTGGGTATTGTCATGATGCTGGCTAAACTGGATTGGTAGTAGCTCCGTGAGTGTTTGAAATCATTGGTTCATGCTTCTGGGTTAAATTTGTTGCACATATGTACAAAACAGCTTCACAAGGAGTGACATCCTCCCCCCTCCCCACCCCACACGTCTTCTGTAGAATGAGCATTGTAGTGCCTTCTTCATAAAATTGATGTTACTAAAGAAGGTGAAATCACAGAAGTAAGAAACACAGGCAGAATATTTTAGGGTCTGGAGTAGGACTCTAGATAAGGAACTGTTTTCTTAGTGGTCATTCTGTCCATCAACAAGCATTTCTTTAACATTTATGGTTAGTTTTTGTTAAGGTTTCTTTTTCTCTCTTCCTTCCACCTCCCTCTACACACTGAAAAAAATACAGAACCTCTCCTCCACCTCTTGCCCATCACATACACCTGCTTCCATAAAACATATCTACGTTGGTCACTTCAAAAAATATGCTTTTAAAAATTCTTCCTATGAGTTCATCATCCTCTGTCATAAAAGAGGCAATGTTCTTTCTTTATTCTTAGTCTTTTGAAATCATGGTTTTGTTGCTTAGTTGATCTGAGGTGGTTTTTTTAAGATTCGTTTTTATAATATCAGTGTAATAGTATGTCATTCTAGCTCTATTCACGTGTCCTCTGTATTAGTTCTTTGTCCTTGAAATAGTCTTTCCCCTCATTTCTTAGAGCATTGATATTCTAGTAGTATTCCATTACGTTTGTGTTCCACAATTTGTTCAACCGTTCTCCAATTGATGTGTATCCTTTAGTTTTCCATTCTTTTGGATTCACCAAAACAAAACCAGAAAACCCTTATAAATATTTTTATACATATAGGACCATATCTTCTTTCTTTGATCTATTAGACTACCAGTGATGTAACTGGGTCCAAAGGAGATGCTTGGCTTAGTAGCTTTTTAGTGCATAATTCCAAATTATATTCTCTGAGGGAGCCCAGAAAAGGACATTTTCTCTGAAAAAAGGCCCCCACAAGTTGAATCTAGTGAGAAGATTTCAGCCAGGGTCAAACTTTGCTGGTGGCTAAAACCATTACTTAATTTGAATAATTTATGCATGAAAGTATTATGTTCATATTCCAAGTTCTACTAAACGGGGAAAATTGTCATTTTAAATAATCATTTCAAACCAATTTTCAAATTAAAATGCCCATAGTGGAAGCTTCTTTTTTCTAGAATCCTTTACCTTCACTGGTTCAACCATAACTCCACTGGATTGCTTTGAATTTTTTAGATACTATTCCCAAAGCTTTGTAAGAAACATTTAAAAAAAAAATAGAAGAACCAGAGCCTTGAGATTAGAACATAGTTTTTCTTTTCCTTGGCAACTTAATAATCAGGCAACACTAATAGTTCAGTGTTTTGAACCCAAAAATCATGTATTGGCATATTAAATTCTACTACTACAGATACCAGATAAATGAACCATAGAACCATGAGTAGAATGTTAGAGCCAGAAAGGCTTTTGGAAGTTCTCTGAACCAACTCTGTCTTTATATGGATTGGAGTAGAGCCACTAAGGCCTCTTCCAGCTCTGAAATCTGTGAATTTGGCCTCTCAAAGTAAGCTCTGAGGAGTAGTGGGTGGAGTCCGATGGACCACCCAAAATGCAGCAAGAAGATATATGGGCCATCCACAGGAGAACCACATTGCCTTTTCCATATCATTAGTAGGCATAATTTTGGTAACTGAATCACAAAGGAATATAGGCCTTGTGCACTAAGCTTCATGTTAGGTATTGTGGACAGACTGTTAGAAATTCGTCAAGAGGCCCTTAACATCCACTGTTTTTTCCCACAAGTCCCAAAAGCCTAGTAGTATACCTTTAGATATTCGCTGGGTAATTGGTTCCCACTGATTGGTCCACAGATCCTGGGATCATGTTTCCTTAGAGATTCCATCATATTGTCACAGTTGTTTATAAAGATAATGTCCACACTAGTGTTCTAGTTTCATAGCCCTTCTTTAATTCCCAAAGTATGGGGGCATCCGATTCATATTATTTCCCTCTTAAAGGTAGGCACAACTCCCTTTCTTCTTGTTAAAATTGCCAACTAGAAAGTTACCAGAGTATTCTTGAAGAGATTTGTTTGGCAGTTTGGATGACTCAGAAGAGCGGTGGCATATTTTTTATATTGGTAATACTCAGTGAACAAGATGCCATTCATTGTGACATTGTAAATGGCATTTGTGACCCGGATGACACTAGGACGCAGTGATGAATAAGGAGAGCTGAGTTTGAGGAAAAGAACTAGTTCTCTTTTTCCTCCTCACAGAAGCATTTATGAAATGCTCCCTCCTGTAGCGGGAAGATTCCCATCTTCATTTATTGCTCGGGAGATTGTCTTGGAACTCTCCAAAATCCCAAGCTCCACCACAGTCTCTTCACATTAAAAAACAGTTGGTTATCACTGGGCCAATGAAGTTGTGACCTTGCAGCCCCATTTTGTGAGGACACAATCAAAGAATGAGAGTAATATTAGCTCAAGTTTTATATGAAGCACCTTAGCCATGTGCTTTATTCATAGCAGTCCTTGTTTTATGAATGAGGAAACTGAGGTCCAAGACATGAAATGAAATATCTTGTCCATAGTTACAAAGTTAGTAGTGGCCTGCCTAGGACTTAAATCTAGGTCTTTGGATTCCTCACCCAGCAGTCTTCCTCCTGCCTCATTCTGCCTCTTAATTCTTTAATTCTGCCTATGAGACAATTCTTAAAAGGACCTTTTGGTGTAGTGGAAAACGCCTTTCATGAGAGGTCTTGGCTTTGGGTCTACAACCTTGCTGTGTGACTTGAAGGAAGTCAGTTCACCTCTCTGGGCATAAATTTCCCCATCTGTAAAGTAAGGTTAGGCTTAGATGATCTCCAAGGTTCTCTCTAGGTCTCAAATTCACTTGTTATGTGATCTCAGAAATGCTTCACAGCATGTTCAGGAATATGTATTGGTCATGTATTTCATATCAGCTCCTTTTTTACTGAATTTGGCAGAGCATAAGGTTCTTAAGAAACTAAAAATACAGTCACTCTCATCTTCTTTGAAAGGTCATCTCAGAAAACTAAAAAACCACCTTCACACATGTATTTATAGCCAATTATATATTATCCTTGCTATTGGAAAAGAAACAAAAATAAGGAGAATCCAAAAGTCAATTTTTACTCATCTATAAAAAATTTACATTGTATCCCTTGTGGGGTAATAAGGAAAGACTTTATAAACTTTAAAGTTCTCTGGAAATGAGAACTGTGATTCTTATTTTTTATGGGCATTGACAGCCCAGACTTAGTAGAACCCAGGGTTGCAGACTCACATCCCACCCTACAACATCGCAGGCTTTGCTGGTGTTATCCAGCTTGTGGTTTGCCCTTCATTCTTGAAGAGGACCATGACACCAGGTAGATGATGACATGGCTTACAGTTGACTTTGACTTGAGGGCTAGGGAGGTCACCAGCCTCACTCTCCCTTCCAGAGCCCTCTGGAGCCAGATCAGAGGTGGCCCAGGATGCAGTGGGAGACCTTGACCCTTTTAAGCTAAGATCTTCTCAAGTTCTCACTTTGAGTGAGGCAACGCCCATTCAGTAAATAGGCCTCTTTAACAATTGAGTCAAGAGATGGCCCCTTTAATCAAAAAAGGGAGGGGGGAGGGGGAACCCTCTGGGTTTTAGGCCAATAGAGAAACAATCACCAGGAGAGCCCCAAAAACAACCATTAAGTGATACTTGGGCAGGGACCTAATGTCTAATCCTTGAGATCCAGGGTTTAAAGCTTGGTCTTTTTGAGAAAGAAATCTAGCCAGCAAACCCCAAATTAACTAGGTAGTTGGCCATCAAAATTTATCTTCCTTTGGGCAGAACACCCTCAGGTAAGGGGAAAGGAGAGGAGATGAGCTGAGTTGCTCAACTGGGACTGGCTAGGTGGGTCCCCATTCAGGCAACTCGGGCCCCTCACCAGTTGTGATTTGTCCTTCCTTCTTGAAGAATGCCAACTATCTCTAGCCTTCGGGAAAGGAATGGTTTCTCTTTCCTCTCCTATGGAAATTCTTGCCCTTAAGTAGAACAGACACATTGTCCAAGTCTGACAACATGTGCTTCCTTTTGTGCCTGGAGTTCACCTGAAGCTTCTCTACTTAAAAGTGGGGAGTGTGTTTCAAACCTCAGTCCTCAGAAAACGTGACTGGCCATTGCATCTATCTGAGTCGAGGTCTCCTTTTGTTTTCTTTTATGTTAATTGTGGTCCTTGTTCTGCTTTCTTCATACTGCCTCCTTTCATAGTTTCTTCTCATTTTGGGATCCGGGAGTGGGATTGCTTGACTTGGGAAAATGGAAGGACAGAAAAAAATTAAGTTCGAATACATGCAGACTAAACCTATAGGTTTAAGAGGAATGTTGGGAGGGCGGGGTAAATGGCCCAAACTGGCATCCAGGAGTCCTGCTTTCTTTGACATAGGAATAGTAACAATAGCTTTTCATGTGTCTTGTACATTTATCCTTTATCCTAGTATTGTTAAGATTATCACTTCTTCACCAGTCAGGACAGAGACTTAAAAAGGGAAAGTGACTTGCCCAAAGTTCCAAATCACAGATTTAAAATATTACTTCATTGGCAACAATACCTGTCAAAATAATGTTCCTAAGGCACTAATCTTCCCATACTCAGAAATTGTCAGTGACTCCCTGTTGCCTATAGAATAAATAGAAACTCCTTAAGCTGTGCTCACAGTCTTGTCTGTCGCCTGCCTTCCAAACTGACTCCATGCTATTCACAGATTCTATATTCTAGACAGACTGGACTGACAGCTATTCCCAGAATTCAGCCAGATGGCTCTTATCTTCATGCCTTGGCATAGGCCGTTTCCCATACCTGTAATTCCCTCATTTCTCACTTCTACCTTTTAGAGCCCCTCACCTTCTTTGAAGCTCAGCTCGTTGTAGATGAGTCCTTTTCTGCTTCCCTATTGCTAGTGCCTCCTTCCCAAAATTACCTTGCATAGATTTTGTGTGTCTTTATTTGTACACGTTGTCTCTCCACATAGAACATAAGTTCCTTGTGGACAGAATTCCATTTTCGTCTTTGTATCCCTCAGCAGCTAAACACAATACCTGGTACATAACTGGTGCTTAATAAACGCTTGTTGATTGATTAAAACTGTTCCTCCAGGAGTTTATATAATGAGAACACTGGTGTTATCATTTGTTCTTTCTCCTTCTTTAGATGCTGATTTTTTATAAGTAACTTCTGTGAAATTTATGTAACCAAAAGGTTCTGATATTTCCAAAAGATGACTGTATAGTAAATGTTTTTGTTTTATTTTTAGTTTTCAACATTCATTTCCACAAGATTTTGAGTTACAAATTTTCTCCCCATCTTTCCCCTATCCCCTCACCCCAAGATAGTAAGCCTACTGAATACCCCTTCCCCCAATCTGCTCTCTCTCATATCCTCCCCCATTCCCCTCTGAATTTCTAGTAGGGCAAGATGGATTTCTATGCCCCAGTGCCTGTGTATCTTATTTCCCAACTGTATAGTAAATTGAAAGCTTTTCAGTACATGTCTATATAGTAGCACTTAGTGCTCATTTAAGTCATTCTCTTCTGATTTTCCAAATCCCTTCCTTCTTCAATATGGGAAATAATATCCTCTCCAGTTTACTGACAGATGGGGGGGTGGTATCCGTCACCAGAGGCTCCTTCCAACTCCTCATCCATTGCTTAACCATGCATAGCTCATGGAACTCAGATTTTGCATTATTCCAGCTACATTCTAAGCTAATAGCATCACAGCTTCCCTTTTCCTTCTCTTTTAGGAACACAGCTCCCATCTTCAGAAACATATGATAATCAGTGGAATATTATATAGTTTTTTTTTTTAATGAAAACTATTTCAAGCTGTTGACTATTGTAATGCTAGATATATATTCCCCTTACTAATTCCATATTTATGATTGCAGACCGTTTAGAAGGTGACCGATCAGAAGGCTCGGGTCAGGAGAATGAAAATGAAGATGAAGAATAATCAGCTTTACTCAGCAAGCACTTAGATGTTCTGAAATTTGTATACAACATTTATTATATTTTTCCTTACAGAGCTTTAGCACAATATTAAGGGTTTTTTTTTATAACATAACATTTATTTGGAACGATTGTGTGCATGAATTTGGGAGAGTGTGCAAGAAAAATTAGCAAAATGTTTTTAAACCTTTTGCCACATATGAGGGGTGCTAGAAGACACAGAGTGCAATATTTTCCCTAACCTGCAGATGAGGGAGCTTGGATCAATGTTCAAAAATAATTTTCATTATAGTGAAAATATTGGTTCAAATAAATTTCTATACCTGCTATTTGCATGTTTGTTGCTTTCTAATTAAAGGAATTGGTTGTTTAAAAATGTTCTGAATTTGGCTTCTTATATTATGATTGATATTTTCCTACATTATATTTATCCTTTTTTTAAATTATTATTATGCCAGCATAGATGGGGAAAAAATAATCTGAAGCTAAAATCTGTTTTTCTTAAGTGTTAGTGAAGTTAAAAAAAAAAAACTTGTAAATTTTTACTCCACAAACATTCCACCCCAGCTCTGGTACTTGCTAGTATGTGACTAATGATACCTCATTAGAAAAGGGCCATCATAATTTAGACATATTTCAGCTATGAATAACTGAGAAAAGCCGGGCTAGCACCCAATGGGAGAGATTCATTGTTTAGACAAAAGCACAAATTCTAATGATACGATAAACAACTGTTATCAATAACTAGTACTTTAACATAAATGTTTATCTAATCCTTACCACTTTCTCTCTGCCCCACTCCTAAAGATTGTCCTAAGCTACTTTCACTTGACTGGTTCAGTTTCTACCCCCTTGCTAGATATTATTACTGGTGTTAAATACCTCATTTGTGCTCTTCTTTGCTCATTTAAGCACTGAATATTCCTCAAGTAAGTTGTAAATTCTACCAGAATAAACTATCTGGCCCTATGTCATCCACAAGCACCTGCTTTGTGCCAAACACTATGCTAAATTCTGAGAGTAAGGCAAAAGACAGCCCCTGCCCTCTAGGAGGTCACACACAATATGCAAATATGTGACTGTTTACAAACAAGATACCTACTGTATAAATTGGAGATAATCAGTAGAAGGAAGGCCCCCTAGCATGTAGAGAGAGGCTTTTTGTAGGAAATGTAGTGGAAGTTTGGGGGGTGGGGGCTCGCCAGTGAAAATTCATGGAGTTGAGAGATGGAATATCTTGTTTGTGGAATAGCTAGGAGGCCAGTGTCATGGGATCACTGAGTATATGGAAAGGGATCAGGTTCTGAAGAGTTTTGAAATCTGTGTAGAGGGTTTCATATTTGATCCTGGGGGTGATAGGGAGGTACTGGAGGTTATTGATCGGGGATGAAAAATTTCACTTTAGGAAGATCGCCTTGATAGCTGAGGGGAAGAGGGACTTGAGACAGGGAGACCAGCCAAAAGACAGTATCTAGTTCAGGTGTAAAACGATGGTACTGTCCGAAGGGAACATACACAAGAGAGATTTCAAAGGCAGAATCGACAGGACTGGGTAACAAATCGGATGGAGAGTGCTCAGGGGAGAGTGAGGAGTCCAGTAGAACACCTAGGTTTTAGGCCTGGGAGACTGCAAAGATGACACTCAACCCGACTGGTTCCACAGCTCTGTGTGGGCCTTCGGCTACTTGCCAACACCCAGCTCCAAATCTCAGCATTTATTCTTTGCCCTCTTTTGTTCTAGGAACTCTGACTAAACTGCTGTTTAAAAGAGAAAATTTAAAAATTAAAATTAATTTAAATTAAAAATTAACAAAATTTTAAAAAATTTAAAAATTGAAGTTATTATTTTTGATCTCCTTTTTAAGTGTTGTTTTGATGCTTCTTTTTAAATATCACTGGCACTTGTCAGTGGTTTCCACCCTGTCCTCGTAAAGCCATCTCTTGTAATTAATATATGTATAGTAAAAACAAATCAATACATTGGCCTTTCTGAAAATGTATGCCTCATTCCATACCTATTGTCCACCACCTCTCTCCTGAAAGGCAAGAAATATACTTCACCATCACAGCATTGATCAGAGTTGCAAAGTCAAGTCTTCGATTGTTTTCCTTTTCATTATTGAAGTTGTCTTGTAAATTGCCTTTTTGGTTCTGCATCACTTCCTACAGATCTTTCAAAATGTCTCTGAATTTTTCATATTTATTTCTTACACGGCAAACATCACGTTAAGGTCATTGTAATTTGTTTCTGATTCCTTCACTTAATACTCCACTCCAGAAGGGCCTTTTAAGTAAAATGGATAATTTTGATTATATTAAATCAGAAAGACTTTGCACAAACAAAACCAGTACAGCCAAAGTCAAAAGGAAAGCAGGAAACTGGGTGGGGAATTTACATCGAGTGTCTCTGATAAAGGCTTAGTTTCTCAAATATATAGAAAGCTGAGTCAAATTTATATGAATGTAAGTTACTCCCTAATTGAATAAATTGTCAGAGGATATGAATAGGCAGTTTTCAGAAGAAGAAATCAAAACTATCTGTAGTCTTTGAAAAATGCTTTAAATCACCATTGATTAGAAAAACGCAAATTAAACAACTCTGAGGTACCACTTCACACCTATCAGATTGACTAATATCACAGAAAAGGAAAATGACAAAGATTGGAGGAGATGTGGGACAACTGAGACACTAATACATTGTTGGAGTTGTGAGCTGATCCAACTATTTTGGAGAGCAATTTGAAACTATCCCAAAGCACTATAAAACTGTACACCCTTTGACCAAGCAATACCACTACTAGGTCTGTATCCAAAAAAAGATTAAAGGAAAAGGGAAAGGACCGATATGTTCAAAAATATAGCAGCACTTTTTGTGGTGCTAAATAATTGGACATTGAGGGGAGGCCCATCAATGGGGGAATGGCTAAACATATTGTGGCATATGGTGGTGTGGCATACTGTGCTATGAGAAATGATAAGCAGAATGCTTTCAGAAAAATCTGGGGAGACTTAAATGAACTGATGCAAAGTGAGGTGAGTGGAACCAGAGCAATGTACATGGTAATGTTGATATCTCATGATAAATTGAATGATTTGGCTTTTCTGATCAATACGATGAACCAAGACAATTCAGAACTACTTAAGGGTGAAAAATGCTGTCCACCTCCAGAGAGAGAACTGATGGAGTCTGAGTGCAGATTGAGGTATAATTTTTCTCACTTTATCTTTCTTGCTTTTCCCCCCAACATGGCTAATGTGGAAGTGTGTTTTGTATTATTTCACACATATGAATGATATCACATTTTTTGCCTTTTCAAGGGGTAGGGAGGAGCAGAAGAGAAAGGGAATTTGGAACTAAAAGTTTTTGAAAGGAAAGATGCCCTTTTCTCACCTAGAAAGCTATGAACATGACTTTTAAAATTTTTTTTTTTACTTTTTGGAGGGGTGAAGGCAGGGCAATTGGGGTTAAGTGACTTGCCCAAGGTCACACAGCTAGTTTTTGTGTTAAGTGTCTGCAGCCGCATTTAAACTCAGGTCCTCCTGACTCCAGGGCTGATGCTCTATTCACTGCGCCACCTAGCCGCCCCAACTTCTAAATTTTTAAATAGTATTTTTCCAATTATATGTAAAGATGATTTTTAGCATTCATTTATACAAGATTTTTGACTTCCAAATTTTTTTGAGTTTCCCTCCCTTTTCCTTAAAATGATAAGCAATTTGATATAGGTTATATATGTGTAATCATATGGAACATTTCTATTTAGTCACAGTTGTGAAAAAAGAACAAGACCAAAAAGAAAAAAACATGAAAAAAGTAAAGTAAAAATAGTATGCTGTAAGGGTTATGGGATTTAAAGATCTTCCATGCCCCGTTGGACTTGCTGATGTAGCAGGAAGGGGCGGAGCAAGAGGAAGCGGAAGCCAAGCTAGCGTTCCTGCGTTGGCTGGCGGTGATGGTGACGGCGGCAGCAGCAGAGGCAGTGGCAGCACGAAGCCCTTTTTGAGTTAGGACTGCTAAGGACTTTCTGCTAAGGACTCCTGCTGAAGACTGCCAGGGGCCGGAGCTGCTGGGAGCGCGCTTCCAGGACGCTGGGTGGTTGCTGTGTGTGGGGAGAGGAGGACCTTTGCCTGAGGTAGCCTGTTCTGTTTTAAAGGCTTGAAAATGTGGGTGCTTTCTACTTTATCTACCTGTGTGAGCAGGCACCCTGGGGACACTGGGGTGCTTGCTGCTACATATGCGTCAATCCACGTTCATAGTCCATCAGTACTTTATCTGATGTGGATAGCATTTTCCATCATGAGTCCATTGTAATTGTCTTGGATCATTGTGTTGCTGAGAAGAGCTAGGTAGCTCGTAGTTGATCATCACACAAAATGTTGCTGTTACTATGTACAGTGTTTTCCTGTGAACCTGACTTTTTAAAGGAGCCACATCCTTATTTCTGCCACATGGTGTGAACCCAAAAAAGGTGAGCCATTAACCCACTTAATAAATTTTAATAATTTTAATGTCAAATATACATATTAATTTTTAAGAGATGCAAATCTCTGTTGCTAGCTTTGCAATTTGAAATTATACCTAAGAAGTGGAGAACAGGTCACCAAATGATTGTGTGAAGAACCAGGCATCCAGATGCCTCCCTGTTTACATCTGAACCACTTTTCAAAGAAGAATTCAAGCAGGAAAACATAGACAAGTATCCAGAGATAAATGATGACAGACAACATTACCTAGAAATGAATAGTGGACGTTTGGTTGGCATTACATCTGCTGAATAAGAACTCTTCAAGCTTACTTTTTCAAATCTGTTCCTGACTGAAGTAAAATGACTTCATCTGGGCATGTTGAATTTGAGATCCCTATGAGGCATCCAGCTTCCTCATTTATTTGCAAAAAGAATGTGATTAGATGTCCAAGCTCTAACATTCCTTATCTTGATCAATTCTGATCCACTTTCAAAATCACTGTGCCCGCATGCAGTGTGTGTGTGTGTGTGTGTGTGTGTGTGTGTGTGTGTGATGGGCTAACTTCTCCCTGCCAAAACAGAAAATAGTTAACATCTGCTACATACTCAGAGCAGCTTAGTGCTTTTATGTCAACTGCTTAATGCTCTTGCCTTTGGAAAAGGGGGAAAAGTGATTGGGCAAAAAAAAGAATTCTAATCACCTACTGCACACATATGTAAACATATCCATATAAATGCAGGAGAGGCTGCATGGTGGAGTGGCTAGAAACCTGGCCTTGCAGTCAGGAACATCTGGGTTCAGATTCCACCTCTGAAACACTGGCTGTGTGATCCTCCAAATGTCATTTATCCTCAGTGCCCTGGGCACCTCACAGTCTAGAATTCTGAGCTGCTGTAGTAGAGGGGCATTTTCCTTATTGATAAATTCCCTGTACTGGTGAAATCACAGGTCTAGTTCAAAACCAATATACAACACAAACAGTATGGCACAGAGAGCTAAGAAGACCTATTTTCAAGTCCTGCTTCTGACACTTGTGTCACCCTCCCCACCCCCCAGCCCGAGTCACCTAACCTCTGAGTGCCCCAGGCAACTTGGACTTTTAATTGTGGAGCAGACAATCTGCATTGGTTGAAGAACTTACCTGTACCAATAAAATCACAAATCTGGACCAAAGGCCATATAGATCTACATACCCACACACAAATAATTAGATATATCTCTATACACACACACTCACACAGAGTTATTTATAATTTATGTAACTGTTCAGTTTCAGTCATATCTAACTGGGATTTTCTTGGCAGAAATGCTGGAATGGTTTGCCATTTCCTTCTCCAGCTCATTTTATAGATGAGGAAACTGAGGCAAACAGTTAAGTGACTTGTCCAGGGCCCCACAGTGTCTGAGATCAGATTTAAACTGAGGTCTTCCCGACTCCAGGCCCTACACTCTATTGATTGTGCCATCTAGCTGACCCTATATAGGTATATTTACATATATATGCACATATATGTGGGTGTATATGTGCATGCAATACATGATACACATGTGTATATGTGCATTGATCATCTATTGTGTGTTGTACACACTATGCATATACCCACATGTGCATATGCATATATGCAACCTAGCACTAACACACATGTGCACGTGTATGCATTCACATGTGTGTACATATAGATCTGTATGTATGCACACACATCTGAGTGTCACTAGGTTCCAAGAGGCTCTATGCCCCAGCAATACATCAAATTTAACTGAATAAGTCACCCAGGACTCCCCAATCAAAGCCTCTACATGAGCTGCCTCATACACTCGGATTCGGCTTGGATTTTATGTCCTCTTACTTTAAAGGTTTAGGAATGTTTCACATGAGAAGTACTAAGCCTGAAGTCTCATTTTTTGTTTGAATAACTAAACTAGTGACTACCTAAATGTGATCTGTTGTTACTCAGATTGTGTACAGTGATTCTTCTGCCCCCAGGTGGCCAAGAATGGAAGAGAAAGTAGGAAAGCATTTCCATTATTTCTTCCTAACCTTTGAAGATATATGGTACCACATTTGGATCTGTGAAAGCCTGACCCCCACGGCTGTTAGGCCAAGAAGGATGAAGTTGTGAGTCCCACCATTGACTTGCACAGCCATTGGGTGAATCACTAATATTCTGCATTTCAGTTCTCGCACAGAAGTGGAGGAGGTATTAGGAAAGTTCTTTGCTGTTGACAATATTGTACATCCAAAGACATTTCTGCTCACTCAGATCACCTGTGCAGATACTAAATGCCTGCCTTAAGAAGAGGAATCTTTTGGCAGCTATGTGCTGACCTGCTTAAAGATCTCACTGGAATATCAAAATGAGTAATAAATGTGTTGACTATCTTGGGTGTGAATCATGAACATCAAAGGATACTGTGGAAAGATCTTGCCATGGAAATAGCTCCATCTTTCTCCTTTCTTCTCCATTAAATGGTATAAATACCAACATTTTTGCAGACAGCAATTGTGATTAGTTTAATTAGACGTTGTGGGATGCTTTTTCCTCATTGTGGATTTTGATATACATTCATTCACAGGATCGTGACAGAATTTCAATACAGTCGATCAGTGAACAGCTAGATATCCTAGCTCCTTTTAGTTAACTGATTAATCCTGGATTGCTAAAAATCAATTAAAAGATAAGTACAGACAAATAAGTAAGTTATGAAATGGCATTCACGTAGTACTTTAACATTTGCCAAACTCTTCACAAATATTATTTTATCTTGACAGCAACCCCAGAATGAAGGTGCTATGATTCCCTTTTGTACAGATGTGAAAAGTGAGGCAAAGGCTGTGACTTCCCCAAGGTTACACAGCTAGTAAGTAAGGGCAGATCTGAATTCATGTTCACTGCTCCACATGCCTCTCACAGCCAAGTTTAGAAAGACAGTTTCATGTCTTATTCAAAGGCTGTCCTCTAGACCATGAAATAAAAACAGTTCTCTTTTGTCTACTAATACTAAGGAGAAATAGGGATGGTGAGGCCAGGCTGTGGGATTCCCTTAACTCCTTGTTAAGAGGTTTAAGGAATTTTTGGAAAGGAGCCTTTGTTGTGACATTCATGATGGCTCCTTGATAATGTATGAGCTTGCTTTATACTGCATAGTGTTGGTCACTGATAGCACATGAAGAACAATTGGTTGATTTGTGACCTGTTCCAGACCATCTCCTTATTTTGGCCTTTAAAATGGAGAAGGCAGACATATGAGATGTCCCAGAGCTGAGGTAGCCAGACACCGGTAGACAAAAACTGATCACCTCAAAGGAAATCTGTGACCTCTCCAGGGGCCTGAATGACCCTAGAAATGGCAGCAGGTAAGTGACAAGATCTCTGGCCAAGCTTAATTATCTAGAAGCGACAGAATCATGAAGGGATTTCTGGACTGAGACAACACAAATTTTCTGAACCCAGTAAGAGCTGTAGCTGAAGAACAGTGGGAGCCAGGACTAAAACGTGGAGGAGTAGACCTAGACCTTGCCTGTTATGGGAATAGTTCCAATCCAGAGAGAAAGGAGTCACATTTCTAGAAGTCTCAAATGCTTCCCCCTTGTAGGGGAGCTTCAACTCTAGAAGAGCAATGGTAAGGTAGCAGTCTGGAAGATTTTATAGTATATATATATATAGTAGATTATATAAAATATATATTATATTATAGGATTATTCCACCTGGAGAATGTGGAAGCCCATCAGAAGAGGACAATTCTCTTGACTTTATGAACTCAAGCAAAAATATTTTGTGCTTTGAGTTTGTATCACTTAAATGAAGCTAATTAATGTATTGTTGGTGAGATGAAGGAAAAGCCTGAAACAGAGTTTCTGTGTAATTAATAATCATTTATTAAGTAGGCTAGCAAAAAATCCCTTCCTCCTTTATACTAATTGTATGCGTGTGGTGGCTGAGGAGGGATGGAGGTCATGGACAATGAGCAGATTGATAAACTAGGAAGTGAAGGTGTTTGAGGGAGTACCAATGTTGGTGCTGAAGTCACCTAGAACAGGGGACAAGAACAGAGGTAGAGAAAGACTGAGCTAAACACTGAACACATTGAAGAAGGAAAAAGAGGGCTCTGGGGTTTGGTAGACAATGCTTCCAGAATCTGGATGGAGTGATAAATTGGGACTGAATGAGCCTCAAAGGAGGAGAAGTAACTGAGTGATGGAGGGAGATTCTCAAGTTTGCAATGGGGACCAACAAGTATTCTGACACCAGGGCCATGAAAGATTGTTATACCCTTGATTCTGTCATCACTTACAAGTGTCCCACTTCCATGTTTCTGAACTCTGAAATCCCCAGTCTTTTATCATTTCATCTTTTCCTCTGTATTATTACCTCTATCACAGCTCTTCATCCTCTCTGTGACCTCGAGTTCCTCTACTTCTAAATTCCTTTCCAGGCTATCATGCTTGTACTGGCTATATTTTCCTTCCTTCCCTATTTCAATCCCTCAGTGAATCAATTAAACTCTTGGATATACTCTCCTCTATAACTGAGTTCTTTTCTCACTTATTATGTTACTAATTATGCCTTGTCAAGACACAATATTGGATTATTTCCACCATCTGCTGCTGCTTTTGCTTTTCTTCAAAGAACTGGAGAACATCATAAACTGAGGCTGAGTTCATTAATATAAATAATAATAATCGTAACTAACATTTATATAGTGACTAGTGCTGGAAAGAGTATCCAGGGAATCATGAAATCAGGGAAGAGCCAGGTCTCAGCAAAAGCTAGAAGATGGAAGGAATGGGAAATGAAGAGTTTAAAATGAAATCAAGTTGTTAACTTATGGAACAGGCATTCCAGAGCACAAGTGGAAGGGGTAGGTGGATCTAAAGCAGGATATTTTGAGAGTAGGGTTGAAAAGCGTAGGAGTTAGTGGGCAGTTCTGGATGGTGAATTGGGTTTATATGACATCCAGGAGTTCAGAATCACTACGATGAAGGAAGAGAGTATGAAAGGTGGAGTGTGTTCATCACTGAGAAATAGGTCTAGGCAGAGAATCTTAGGCTGTTCAAAGTTCTCCCTTGAGGTAGAACCTTGGGGCAGGTGATGATCTTGTGTCCTTGTGGCCCAACTCACAGGTGACAGGATTAAACAAGCAAATGGCCTCAGAAAGTCTAATGAGGAGTCGGGGTAGAATAATGTGCCTAAGTAAGCATATATGGAATATATACAAAATAAATATTAGGCAATTTTGACAGGGAATGCACTAGCAGTTGGGAGGTGGGGAACAGAATAAATCAGGAAAGACTTTAAGAAAAAGGTAGTCCTTGAGCCCAGACCTGAAGGTCTGATCCAAGAAACAGAGATGAAAAGGAAGTTTATTCCAGGTTTGGGGGACAGCCAGTAAAAAGGCAGAGAGGAGAAATGGAGACCATAGATTACATGAAATGATAGAAAGATAGGTTAGGGCCAGGTTATGAAGGGCTTTCAATGTGAAACAAAAGAGTTTATATTTGATGTTGGAGGTAATAAGAAAGTGCTGGAGTTGAGTAGGAGAGTAACATGGACAGACATGTACTTTAGGAATATTATTTTGACTGCTCTGTGGAGAATAGATTGGAATGGGCAGAAACTTGATGAAGGGAGATCAATTACAGAGACTATTGCAATAGTTCAGATGAGAAACGTAAGGAAGGCCTGACCTAGAGTGATGGGGATGAGAATGGAGAGAAGGGAATGGATCTAAGGGACAATGTGAAAGGAGAAATAAGATTTGGCAACTACTTCAATATGTGGGATAGGGAAAATGAGGAGTCAAGGATGACCTGAAGGGTGTGAATCTGGGAAAGATGTTGACAGAAATAGGGCAGCTCAGAAGAGGGATGAGTCTGGGAGAGAAAGAATGGGTTCTACTTTGAAAAAAGTCACATCCAAGATGCTTACAAGATAGGCAGTTTGGAACTGGTAAAGTAATGATAACGGATGATGGAGAGAAGACAAACACTGAGCTCTTATTTCACTTCTGTTTCCTCTGCCAAAAAGAGTGATTTTTGGACTGAAAAGGATAAAGCAAATGGCTCCTAGAGAATTAAGTTATAAGTAGGACAATTGTAAGTGAGCATCTCTTTCCTTGATTAACCAAGTCACCAAACCCAGACAAACGATATCCAAGAGTATTGGAAGAAATGGTGAATGTCATAGCTAAGCCACTGTCAATGGTCTTTGGATGATCATAGAGAATGAGAGATACCACAGAACTGAAAAAGGGAAAATGGTCCCAATTCCACTTTTTTATTTTATTTATTTATCTATCATCTATCTATCTATCTATTCATTCATTCATTTATTTGTTTGTTTATTTATTTATTTATTTTGGGAGGCAATCAGGGTTAAGTGACTTGCCCAATGTCACACAGCTGCTAAATGTCTAAGTCTGGATTTGAACTCAGGTTTTCCTGACTCCAGGACTTGATGCTCTATCCACTGTCCCAAGTAGTTGCCAGCACTGTGCTAAGTGCTTTATAATTATTGTCTCATTTGATCTTCACAACAACCCTGGGAGGTAGATGCTGTTAGTTCCATTTCATAGATGAGGAAACAGAGGCAAACAAGGTTAAGTGACTTGCCCAGGGTCACAGTTAGTAAGTGTTTGAGGCCAAATTTGAACTCTGGTCTTCCTGACTCCAGGCCCAAACTCTGCGTACGATGGTGCCACCTGACTGCCAGATCTTGATGACTGCCAAATTGCTCCAGGATTATAGAAATTTCCCAAAGGAGATGGAGTACTACAAAACCACCTAAGAACTCATATGATTTAAACCCCATGGAAAATATATGGATTATAATCAAGGCAAGATTTGGGGGAAATTGACTATTCATCCAAGGGATTTAATGCCCAATATGATAAAAGCATAATTTTATGATGAAGAATTAAAGAATACATCTCCAGATTTTGTGAATTCAATGGCAAATGATGTAAAATAATCATTGCTGCAGAAGGAGGGCATGTTCCAACTTAATCATTTTTTTTTCTTTTTGGAGGGGGAAAGGCAGAGTAATTGGGTTAAGTGACTTGCCAAGGTCTCATGGCTAGTAAGTGTTAAGTGTCTGAGGCCAGATTTGAACTGAGGTCCTTCTGACTCCAGAGCTGGTGCTCTATTCACTGCATCACCTAGCTGCCCCCCATTTAATAATTTTTTTTTAAGCAATTGGGGTTAAGTAACTTGCTCAAGGTTACATGGCCAGTTATTTCTGGGTGTGGTGCTAAGTATCAGAGCCTGGATTTGATCCCAGGTCATCCTGACTCTGGGGCCGGTGCACTTACTCTCTGTGCTACCTGGCCACACCGATTTAATAATTTTTTAATGTAAAATGTTGTAAGGTTTATTGAATGCCAGGAAATTGAATTTGTCCCACTTTGTCCCAGTTGATTTGCATCCCTCTATAGCTTGTTGAGATCTTTTTGGATTATGACTTTATTATTCAACATTTTAGCTCCTCCAAATTTTATATCATTTCTAAATTTGGCAAATTTGGCTTTCTGTCTTGATCCAAAGCAATGATAAAAATATTGAACAGTGACTGATCCAGCATAGCTGAATGAGAGGGCTAAAAGGACCCAGACTACTAAATTAATCCCCCAATACACAAGAAGATAGAAATTTGAAAAATTAAAATTACAGTGAAATAAAATCACGGGAATTGGTTCTGTGATTTCATTGGTTCGGAAACTCCCCAGATGAGGAAACACTCTACCAAAGCAGGTTCATATCTTCCCTGCAATTAGAGATGCCTGCTACACTAGGAAGTAAAATGACTTGCCCAGGATCACAGAGCCAATGTGTGTCAGAGGGGACACTTGAATTTAGACCATATTGTCTCTGAGGCTAGTTCTCTATCTGCTATGTCATACTGTCTTTCAATGAATGGTCAATAAAATCATAAAAAATTAAAACATAGAGGCAAGAATACCAAGGCAAATTTTCTTTTTTTAAAAAATAATTGTATGTATATATATATTTTTTTAAATATTTGATTTTAAAACTTTGAATTCCAGATTCTTTCCCTTCCCCCCCTCATCACCCACCCTCACTGGGAAGATAAGTAATTCAATATAGGTTGTACATGTGTAGCTACGCAAAACATTTCTATAGTGGATATATTCTGAAAGACTGACTGTATTTCCCTCCATCCTATCCCACCCCCAACTTGTTCTATTCTCTACTTTGATCCTGTCCCTTTTCAAAAGTGGGTGCTTCCAACTACCCTCCCCCCCCCAGCCTGCCCTTGAATTCCAGATTCTTTCCCTTCCCTCCTTGTCACCCACCCTCACTGGGAAGATAAGTAATTCAAAATAGGTTATACATGTGTAGCTATGCAAAACATTTCCATAGTGGATATATTGTGAAAGACTGACTATATTTCCCTCCATCCTGTCCCTCTCCCCACTTGTTCTATTCTCTAATTTGATCCTGTCCCTTTTCAAAAGTGGGTGCTTCCAACTTCCCTTCTCCCCAGCCTGCCCTCCCTTCCATCATCATCCCCCCCTCATCCCCTTTCCCCCTACTCTCTTATAGGGTGAGATACCCTATTTAGTGTGTATGTCATTCCCTCCCTAAGCCAAATTCAATGAGAATAAGGTTGACCCATTCCCTTTTGCCTTCCTATTCTTCCCCTCCATTGTAACAGTTTTCCCTTGCCTCTTCTATATGAGATAATTTACCCCATTCTGTCTCACCCTATCTCCTCTCATTATATTCCTCTCTCACCTCTTAATTTCACCTTTTAAGTAACATTCCTTCATATTAAATTGGTCTTGTGCCCTCTGTCTATGTATACCTATATATATATATATATATATACACACATAAACACATTCACATATGTATTCATAAGCCCATATACCCTCCTATATAGACATACATATGTATGTATACATATATATGTATGTGTGTATATATATATATAAGTTTATATTCCCTTCAACTATTCTCATACTGAGAAAAGTTTCATAAGTTACAATTATCATTTTTCCATGTAGGAATATAAGTAGTTCAACTTTGATAAGTTCCTTATGATTTCTTTTCCCTGTTTACCTTCTCATGCTTCTCTTGCTTCTTGTATCTGAATGTCAAATTTTCTATTCAACTCTGGTTTTTTCATCAAGAATACTTGAAAGTCCTCTATTCCACTGAATGATCATATTTTCCCCTGAAACATGACACTTAGTTTTGCTGGGTAAGTGATACTTGGTTTTAATCTCAGCTCCTTTGACCTCCAGAATATCATATTGCAAGCCCTTCTATCCCTCAGTGTGGAAGCTGCCAGATCCTGAGTTATCCTGATTGTGTTTCCACAATATTGAAATTGTTTCTTCCTGGCTGCCTGTAATATTTTCTCCTTGATCTGGGAACTCTGGAACCTGGCTATAATATTCCTAGGAGTTTTCTTTTGGGGATTTTTTTCAGGAGATGATCAGTGGATTCTTTCAACCTCTATTTTGCCCTCTGGTTCTAAAACATCAGGGCAATTTTCCTTGAGAATTTCTTGAAGGATGATTTCTAGGTTCTTTTTTTGATCATGGCTTTCAGGTAGTCCAATAATTTTTAAATTATCTCTCCTGGATCTATTTTCCAGGTCAGTGGTTTTCCCAATGAGAAATTTCACATTACCTTCTATTTTTTCATTTGTTTGGATTTGTTTAATAGTATCTTGATTTCTCATAAAGTCTCTAGTTTCCATTTGCTCCAATCTAATTCTGAAGGAATGATTCTCTTCAGTGAGCTTTTGAGATTCTTTTTCCATCTGGCAAATTTGGCTTTTTAAGGCATTCTTCTCCTCATTGCCTTTTTGAGTCTCTTTTGCCATCTGAGTTAGTCTATTTTTTAAGGTGTTATTTTCTTCAGTCAGGCTGTTGACTCTCAT
Organism: Petaurus breviceps papuanus; assembly: GCF_028583685.1. NCBI lineage: Eukaryota > Metazoa > Chordata > Mammalia > Diprotodontia > Petauridae > Petaurus > Petaurus breviceps. The sequence goes on from NW_027185876.1 coordinate 21,134,704, forward strand.
TTCATAATTTTCTTGCATCATTCTCATTTCTCTTCCCAATTTTTCCTCCACTTCTCTTATTTGGTTTTCAAAATCCTTTTTAAGTCCTCTATGGCCTGTAACCAGCTTGTATTTTTCTTGGAAGCTTTTGGTGCAGGAGTTCTGACTTCACTGTCTTCCTCCTGTTCCATGCTTTGATACTTTTTGTCCCCATAATAGGACTCTAATGTCAGAATTCTCTGTTTGCTTTGCTTCCTTTGCTTGCTCATGTTGTCACTCAATTACTTGACTTTTGACCCTTTTGCCACAGTAGAACTCTGCTACCAGAAAGGGGAGTTTTATCCCAAATGCTGGAGTTTTCGCAGCTGCTGGAGCTATTAGTTGGGTGCCCTCTCTGAAGCCTCCACATGCTCTGGCAGACTGTTCATGCACCCCAAGACCTCCACCGTAGACATCAATCCAGATCAAAGAAGGTTAAAGCAAGAGCAATTACCCCTCAGACTGGTCGCTTTCTCTCCCTACAATCTGCAGACCAGGAGCTCTGAAGCAGCCATGAGGTGGGCAGCTGGATGGCCATGGAGCCTCAGCTGCTTCTCACCCTGGGAGCAAAGGCCAGACCTCACTCCCAAATTCCCAGATCCCAAAGTCCACACTGTACTGACCTCTCACTTTGTCCTTAGCATCTATGGGTTAATAATTCTGGAAACCACCACAGCTGCTGGTGATCTGAAGTCCCTCCAGCCAGTGGCTGGTCAGGCTATCCTGAGGCTAAAACCTGGAGCTCACACAGGGCTGGGCTCAGCTCCCAGAGCACTGGCCACTTCCTTCTGGCCTGCCAGGCTGTTCTCAGTGGGAGGTTAGCTTCTCTCTTTCATTTTGTGGGTTCTTTAACTACAAAGTTTGTTTAGAGTCATTTTTTACATGAATTGGAGGAGGTGGAAGCCAGAGCCACGCAGAAGTCCTGTTTCTACTCCACCATCTTGACTCTGCCCCCCAGCAAATTTTTAAAAAGCTGTTGAAGGTCCTAGAATTTAAAATATATCAGAAAATAGACATAACTCATTTCTCAAGCTGAGAACATTTGCATTAAAATCTACTCATTAGTGGAGAAAATGATGAGTTGATGCTGAGTATCTAGGTGAGAGGCAGAGTTGGTGTGAGAGATTGAAACAGGAGACAGGTTCTTCTTCTGTCCTCTTAGAGAGAGAGAGAAAACTCTTTCAGGGACAGACTCACACAAATGTCTTTAGAAGGCAGGCATGTAGAGGAAAATATGCCCCTGGTTTCCAGTTTGCCTTCCTAAGAAACTTTGGGGAATTTACTCTTGGATCAGACCACAGGCTCTTTCTTAATTAAGCTGAAATATCTTGCTTCCAATGAGAGAGCTTATTCACTGTTAATTGTATTTTCTTTTTGTTCTTTTTGGAGGGGGGAGGGCAGGCCAATTGGGGTTAAGTGACTTGCCCAAGGTCACACAGCTAGTTTTGTGTTAAGAGTCTGAGGCCGAATTTGAACTCGAGTGCTCCTGACTCCAGGGCCTGTGCTCTATTCACTGCTCCACCTAGCCGTCCTAACTGTTTGTATTTTCTAGATGGGCAGCTACATGTCACAGTGGATAGAGCACTGGGCTTAGAATCTGAAAAATTCATCTTCATGAGTTCAAATCCAGCCTCAGAAACTTAGTAGCTCTTTGACCCTGAGCAAGTCACTTAACTCTGTTAGCCTCAGTTTCTTCATCTATAAAATGAACTATAGAAGGAAATGGCAAACCACTCTGGTATCTTTGCTAAGAAAATCCCAAATTGGGGTCACAAAGAGTTGTACATGACTAAAATGACTCAACAACAAATTTTCTGGATATTCTAATCTGTGTAACTTCTCTGATTTTCACTTGCTGTCTGCTTGGATAAATGTGTTTACTCACTATTCACTATTTGTGATGGCCTTTTTTTTTTTTGGTGGGAGGAAGGTACATCTACAGATAGAAATTTGGAGTATTCTATTCCCTTTTAAGGGATATTGACCAACCAAGGAAGCATTTAGAACTTGAAAAACAATCATTCCCCCTAAAAGCAATGTTGACCTTGAATTGAATTTGTGGAACTGACAAGGCATTTGGGTCGAGATAACTAGCAAGTAATCGTAGATGTTGGACTGGAACTCGGGACTGATTATGCGCACTCACAGGTCATTTGCCTAGAGGTCATAACTAGTGTTGTGGAAATAGATGAGACTGAGACTGCTAGATGGCATAGTGGATAGAGCACCAGTCCTGGAGTCAGGAGGACTTGAGTTCAAATCCAGCCTCAGAGACAAGTCACTTAACCCTGAGTGCCACCAAAAAAAAAAAAAAAAAGGAAATATATCAGATTGCAAATAAAGATTGCACCCAGAGAAGAAGGTACAGGAAAAACCTTAAGGGAGACCTACACTTAGTGGACAGGAGGAAGGCAATGAATCTATGGAGAAGCCTGAGAAGGAATGATCAGGCAGATAGGAGAGCCAGGAAAGAGCAGTATCACAGAAGCCCATGAGAGAGAATATGAATTTCTTTTGATACAGTTGTTTTGACTAAAGGCTACCTCATATGACCTCCCTCTCCTGGGTCTCCAAAGTCAAATCTATAGGAGGTGAAGAAAAAAAATAGGCCTATCCTTCTCAGTGTTGTCATATTTGCAAAATGCAAGCAAATGCCATCCCATGGTGTGAAATAGCAAGCAGTAATGGTGCTGTAAGAGAGACGGATGGCAAAGGGAATTTAGGGAATTATTTTTAGGGAAATTTTAGGGAAACCTAAGAAGACTTGTATGAACTGACACAGAATGAACACAACCAGAATGACTTGTACAATGACAACATTGTAAAGAAAAAACTTGAAATACTTAAGAATTCTAATCAATGCAATGACTAACAACAATTCCAGAGGATAGATGGTGAAATGTGCTACCCACCTCCCAAGAGGCAATGGACTCAGGGTTTAGAATGAGACATTTTTTTGGACGTGTCAAATATGGGAATTTTATTTAGCTTGATTATGCACATTTGTTACAAGAATTCTCACCACTCCCCACTGAGGGAGAGGGGAGAAAGAGAAAATAGATGTTAGTTGGACAAAAAATAAATTTAATTTTTAAAAAGATAGATGGATGCTTAATTTAGAGACCAAGTGTTAAGATAGCTAAAAGGTTGACAGCTTCTACCAAGCAAGAAAAGGCTGATCATTCTGTTGAATAAATGGAGAGTTCCTGCTGGTTCTGTAATGGGGCACAGTGGAGTATATGGAGCCTCATAGTTTATATATCATTTAGTTCAGTTCAACAAACATTTATTAAGTGCCTACTATGTGCAAGATATCGTCTAGGCACTGGAGAGACAAAAACAAGACAGTTCCTGCCCTCAAGGAGCTTACATTCTACTGGAAGAAAACATGTACACAGATAAATTACAAAATATATACAAAGTATACAATATAACAATGGAGTAGAAGAACAAAGCCCACTTACAGGAGGTGGTGCGTGGGCAGACTTGTAGGAGCTAGGAGCTCCAAGATACAGAGGTGAGGCAAGCATTACCATGCATGTGGAACAGCTTTGTGCGGAGGGAGGCATAGGCACAGGAGGTGGAATATTTAATATGTATAGGGAATACCAAGCAGCCCAGTTTGTCTGGAATGTAGTGTGTGGGAAGGAGAAACATGAAATCAATTTGGAAATACAAGCTGGAGTCAGATTATAAAAGGCCAAGGTGGGTTATGCTATCCTGGAGGCATAGGGAGCCACTTAAACTTCTTGATCAGGGGAGGACCCAAGCTTTTGGAATGTCTGGTTGGCAGCTGTCTGGAGACAAAAGAGACTGGAAGCAGGAAGACCAATTAGGAATACAATTGAATACAATTCAGACCATGGTGATGGTCTGAATTAGGGTGGGTGATCATGCGAAGGTGTAAGATGATGGAGAAGAAAGCTGTTGGGAAGGTGGAGTCAGCGAAACTAATTCTCGTGGACAAGGGCTCATAAATTACTGATGGTCCAACCAGCAACATGGTTGGTGGTAAGGGTAAGTGGTTGGAAAAGACAGGCAATCATGGACCAAACTGATAGGGAGGTGCCAAGACTTAGTGGAAAGTGCCAGAGTCCCAACTCCCAGTGCTAATGCCATCACCAACTAGTCAAGGTGTCTCATGAGCAAGTTACTCCATCTCTTTGGGCTTCAGACCCCTCACCTATAAAATAGAGAGAGTAATATCTGCCCCCATCTCCTCACAGGGATATTGTAAGGAGCAAATGAAATAGTGGAGCTGGAAGCCTTTTGAAAAGTCTAGAGAGTAATACACAAGTAAAGCATTATTATTATTATAAATGCTTAGGTGCTTAGTGGGTCCTGAAAAAATTGGAGAGCATTCTGCATATGCTATGCCTCTCTCTATTTTCCCCTCCTCTTTGTACCTATGTGTGAATGTAAAAGGAGGTTGGGAATTGGGCTTGCCTATGGGAAACTCACCTTAGATCCCCATGCCTATGCATATCAGTCACTCACATTTTACACACTTACACATATATACCCAAACAAGTGTTTAATTAAAGAAATAAAACTGTTCTAAATACATTTTTCATTTGCTTATACTGATTTACAACAATCCCAAATTCCCTTCCTTTGTTTGCTTACTCTTTTTAAAAATCCCCAAATTTTAATGCAGATACCAGTTTCTGAATGGGTATGTTCCATGATTCAGAGCTGCATTCTCAGCACACATATAAGAGAGATCTGTTTCTGTCATCCATCTGCATCATGGAATGACACATTGTTATGCCTCCCAGGAAGACAACTTCCAACCTTTACAGTATGCTTATATGGCAATGGTGCTACATAGCTTTCTGCCATCTTTGCCCTACATCGAGACAGAGTTGCCTTTCTCCATGATTTGTGGTATCTTCCAATACTAGGGCAAAAACACCCAACAATTTAATAGAAGTGGTTTAAAATTCTCTACCAGTTAACACTATTCAGAGAAAAGGTTTAAGAGTCTTTGAGCAAAATGAACATGGTGACTTTGTGATACATATCCATAAACATAACACTGGCCAAAGTTGTGCTCTTGGTAATCTGTGAAGATTTTAGTTTGTGCTCTGAGCCAATCCCAACTATCTTCTGTGGGTTTATTTTTTTAAGGCCATACAAGCAAATACTCCCCACAGAGCTCATGTTCTTCAATTTGCCAAAGTTTGAAGAATATCCCTCTGTATAAAAGTCAGTTGCTTGTTCTTCTGGCATCAAAGCCTTTGAACACTTTCCCATCTTTCTTGAGTGGCACAGAGGTTCCTCCCCACCCCAAGCTACTGTAAAGACAAATCCATCTTGAGTCATTAAGACCTTACTTCAGATCCCAGCTCTGCCATTTACTATGTGACCTTAGAACAGTTTTCTTACCTACAAGATGGAAGGGGTTGGACTAAATCGTTTCTCAACTTAGGGTTTGTGAACTTGTTTTCTAAAAGTGTTGATAACTACTTCAAATATAATTGATTTCATTTTGCAATACTATGTATTTTATTTTATGCATTTAAAAATATTTTTCCAAGAAGGGGTCCATAGGCTTCACCACACAAAAAGTTGACCTACCTTTGCCCAGATGATGTCTAAGTCTTACCATTTCCAGCGGTCTATGATTCTAAGATGTGCAACCCAAACAGAAGACCCTGCCTCTGGACCTCACTCCTTCCTAGCTTCATGTTCTGAATTTGGGGCCTTTTCTTCCTAAAGCACAAAGTAACCATTAGCTTCCAAAGAGAGAAGTATCCCCAGGTAATCTAGCCCCTTGGGGGAATGAGACAAAGACCATGCTAGTCAATGAATTTGCCTGGGCACGAATAGCTTGGCTGACGAATTTCCTCCTATCCAAGCCCATAACCATATATTGAAGACAAGTATTAAAAGATATTAACTGTAGTCTTTCCATAGCATATAGACTAGGAAACCCAAATAGGGCACTTTTTTGGGTACTTCTCTACATAGCTGCATGCTATATCCTTATCTTCTTTGTATTTTTTTGTAGAAAAGGCATACAATCCCTCAAAATGGCACCCACTATCCTAATCCCTCCTCTTAAACCCAGGCTTTCTTTCAATGAAGATAACAGGGATAACTTTCAGAGCAACAATTTTCAACATCTATTGCTTAAGATGGTGAGGTTGACAGCAGGTCCTTCATATGTCAACTGCTTGCCCCCAAAATCCCAACAACCCCCAGCAAATGATGCCCTTCCTAGACACAGAGTTTCTCATTCTAGCAGCGACACTTATAGCTTGGATGAAGTCAATGTGGCCAGGAATCTCAAATGAACTGAGACAGGGTCTTGTTGCTTTTTGGTGAGGTGGGAGGGAGCAGAGGTTGGTTTTTGTTTTTGTTCTAGGCGGGCAGTGTTTTACATGAAATTCTCTTAGCTCAGATTCTTCTGGACACAAAGGGAAATGTTAGGATTTACCTTAGAACACACTCTTTCTCAATGAACTCGTACAAGGTAGTTTGTAAGGCAATAGAAAATACCTGGCAAATTGTAGAAAGCCTAGAGACAGCGTGACTCACAAGATTAATCTTAATATTACCCGGTTAGCTATAGATCAGCTTATAGGAAAGGGCTAGCTTCCTAAGGCATTTTCCCCCAGAGCTTTAGCTACTCAGGGAAAAGGCATCCTAAACCACCCAACCTTTAAAACTTCTCTTGATGCACTGAAAAAAAATCAAGGTTACCCCATGCTTGGCCCTGTTATTCCCTGGCACCCTTCCCTCCCCCAGCAGCTGGGCTCAACATGAGGGACAGTGGTGAAATGTCAGGGACTATCTCATCTTCAGTCACTTGCTCCAGTTCCATCCTTATGTCCCTAATGACTAGTCAGAAATATAGCCCTTATAAATACTGTCTCAGGTGAAGTCTTGGGGGAAATGAGGGCAGGGAAGTTTCAGAAAGAAAAGAAATCTTTTCCTGATATCAGAAATTAGACTGACAGGTGGGGCAGGAGAGTCAGATCTGATGAACCTTCAAATCTCACAGAAGGTCTGGCAGTTCATTTCCCTTTCTTCCTTGGGGACAGTGGGGGGGGGGGGGGGAGAAAGGAATCTATTTCTTTTAGCCATCCATGCATCTGTATAACCCATCCCTGCACCTAGAAGTGAATTTCAGGCCCTCAGAATTGGAATTTCACAGGCCATTTGAACAGAAATCTTCTCTATGACATCTCTAACAAGTCATTCAGTTTTTACTTGGAGACCTCTCATGATGGGGAACTCACTATTTCCTAACAGGGCCCATTCCACTTTTGCTTAAGCTCTAATTGCCCCAAATGTTTTTCTTTACATTGAACCTAAAAATATTTCTCTGCAGCATCTAGTTGTTGCTTGTCATTCTGCCCTATAGGATAGATAGCAAGGATAATTACTCTTCTAACATGGCAGCCTGATACTTGAAGATCAGTCATGTCCTTAAATCTGTCTTTCCTCCCAAATTCTCCCTAAGGTCTTGAATCAACAATTGTATGGCCTCTCACTATCCTGGTCTCCTTCCTCTTGATTTGGTTTAATCTGTCAGGGGCCTTCATAACTCAGAACTGAACTCTGGACTCCACATGTAGCCTGACCAGTGTAGAGTACAGTAGACCTATGAATGGCATGGCACCAAAGCTCTGGCTTTGGGGAAAGAGGACCCAAGTTCAAATTCTGCCTCTGACTATTACTCCCCAACCTTTGGTAAGTCATTTAAGTTTCTTGAAGTTCAGTTTCCTCATCTGTAAAGTAAGGTTATGGACTAGACAGCTTCTGCAGTCCCTTCTAATTCTAGATTTCTGATCCTATGCACTCCTTCATTTTGGACATGAGGTTTCACTGAAGGCTGTTTGTGAATGCAATCGCCCTCTGTGGCTGCCATGTCACATGGCACACTGGACTTGTCATCTGCTAAATCCCCTGACTCTCCTTCATGAAATCCCTTGTCTAGTCAGGTCTCCCTCATAATGCACCTGATTTCTTTGTTCTTTTTTTCAACCCAAGAGTAGAATGTCACACTGATTCCCAATCAATTTCATCCTGTTAGTCAGCCCATGGTTCTGGGTGGTTTAACATCTTTGCACTCCCAGCTCTACTCTCCCATTTGGAAGCCCTCTTGCCATTTGCCATCTGACAGAAGAGGGTATTAATTTGGTAAATGTTAACAATGGCCTAATTTCTGAAATGCGAGAATGTCAAGATTGCACTATGAGCTAATACCATAAGCTCTCTTACAAAATGCAATGAAAGATGCCTTCTATTTACACTATTGCTCTACAGAGTGAATACTAAGAATGCCTAAAAAGTGTAATGCTTCCACCCTCCAAACTTAGCCATGTCCCAAATGAAAGTGTCACAAGGACAGAGAAACCTGGGAGAGTGGCTACTTGAAATCAGGCACACTTGGACCACTTGAAAACTTAGCTAGTCAAAGTGATAGAGTCTGGACCTGAGATTTTTTAAGTATTGAAATTCCTGGGATGGGAAATTCCCTCTACCAATGCAGAATGGCATCTTTTCTTAAACTCAGTCTTAAAGGGTTGCTTAGAGTTTTAAGAGATGTGAAGTGATTTATTCAGGGTCACATGGCCAGAATGTGTCAGAAGCAGGACTAAAATCCAATCTTCTTGGTTTTCAGGCCGGCTTTCTATCCACTATTCCATGCTGACTCTCACTCAGTCATATTCAAAACCCCCAAATCACAAATTGATTTTATTCAGCTTAGGATAATGTTATCCCATCCAGGTCAAAGGGAAGATAATAGGGAAGGAAGAAATTCTTCTGGAATCTTGGGTTCAGTTGGGTCCCTATAGTTATCTTCAACCCAAACCTCCAAGGTAAAGCTAAGGAAAATCCGACCCTAGGAAATTCATAGATTCTGACTATTCTTTGTACGTTTGAAGAACTCTTAACAATTCAGGCCCTTTCCTCCTCCATTTCCTGTTGACTGCTCTTCCATTGGGGACTATGCAATAAGTGGAAAGGTAGACTGAGAAAATGCCCAAGTTGTCCCTTCCTTGTATATGCCATAACTTAAAAAAAAAAGGTACCAATACTGTTCCCTGACTCATGTCCATCTTGAGAAGCAGTGACTAGCTTTTTCCACCATTAATTCATTTCTAATCCTAGTCCCCAGGAAGACTCTGTTCTAAGATCGCTTATAATAAAACAAATAGAAGCCCACTTGTGACGATAACTTCATCCCCAAATAAAAGTGAGAGCTGCATTGTACAGTTGTGCTGAGTAGCATTCCCCCTACTGAGTTTCTGTAATTACCCTATCCTGAAAGTTTTCCATCTAAAACACAAAGTCTATAACCCCTCCTCTTTCCTATGAATAGTGGTTTTCCCCTTCTTTTGAAATACAAACACCCTTGGGTGAGAACATCAAGCAACCTGGTCTTCAATAAATGAAGTGCTCTCTGGCAAGGACAATTTTACTTCCCTCTGACCTGGTCTGCCTATAACTTCAGCAACAAGCACCCACAAGTCAAACAGGTGAATGACCTGGGCACCAGCTCTTAGATGCTAATTCTTCATGTGCTGGGCCTTCTGCTAGACAGACCCTCTGCTTTTCCTTTTTCCAGTACAGACTGGAATCACTGCACAGAGCACCAAAGGGCACACACCAACCCAAAGAACAAGATACCAAACTGATGCCCTTAGGAACAATGTGGAAGGACGTGCTTCTTACGAAGTGCATTCACCTCTCTCTAAGGTTCCTGGTCCAGCTCATTATGAGGGCCCCTGGCTAAAGAAGGTGATGAGTAAAGCAGCTTGTTCAAAAGGGTGACTTTGTGCTACATTCAAACTTCTCTGCCCCATCTTTGTAGACCTGGTAACACTGTTCTCTCAAAATACAGCAGAACCATGCTACATCTGTTTATCTATGTGCCTTGGCTCCCCTCAGGGATAAAGTTACTAGAACCTAGGAGAGCGGCTACAGTGCACTGAGGAACCTAAACTCGTTGCCAGCTGCACAAGTTTGACTTTTCTTTTTTTTTTTGGTGCTTGTATATCAGCTGATTCCCCCCCACACACTCTCCACATAGTCCCTTCAAAGCCAAGCTGTGCCAACCCAGGGCCACAGCTTCCTTGGCATCACATAGAATGGCATCTCTAGCCCTTGCCCATGAGTGGTGTCTCTGGTCCCCTCACTGATGGCCCCAAAGCTAAATGTTCCCTTCCTCAATGCTCTGCAGCTGCAGCCTCTGGCTAGTGTGAGTCCTACTGCCTCTGCGGCCCCCAAAGCCTCCCCCTGGCATGGTCCGAGTCGCCAGCAGTACTCCAGGCAGAGCCTCCTCCCCAAACAAGCTAATCTTGGCATCGGCTTCGATGGCTCTGGCCAAGCTGGCTGCGTAGCTGTCCAGGGACTTGTGTACTTCAGCCTTCACATGGAGAATAGAGGTTTTGGCAGCTTCTACAGTAAGAGAGGGAAAGAAAAAGGTTCAATAAACAACCGAGGCCCGTTCCCAACTCTCAGATGCTCCCCCTACTGACTCACTGTCCCAGAAAACCTTGGCTGGAGGATGCAGAGCTGATCTGAGGGAAGGAGCTGACCATGCCTGCAAGCTCCAAAAGCTATTCCTGCACATGCTGTGGGGCTTCTAGTCCACTCTCTGCTCTGATCCAATGATTGACACAGGGAGGCATGAATGAAATTCAAAGATGAAAATCAGCCTAGTCTACTTTTTCTCAGACTCCCGGCTCCACACCTTTGCACAAAGCATCCCCTATACCTGAAACGTACTCCATCCTCACTTCTGTCTGTTTGAACCGCTAGCTCCCTTTCAGGTGAGGCCTCGGTGCCACCTGCTAGGCAAAATCCTTCTTGAGCACTGTTAATTTCTCTCTCTTCTCAAATTACCTTCTATTTATATGAAGTAATGTGCATAAAATACTTGAGATAATCTAAAGCACTGTATGAATAGAAATTATTGTAATTATTTTAACATTCATGTACATGTATGTACAAAACCCATGTGCACACACATTACATGCATGTGTTTATACACACATATACATATATATATGCATGTGTGTGGAACTCTTTGCCACAGTACAGTATGAGCTCCCTGAGGGGACAAACAATTTCCTTGGTGGGCTGGTTGGTTTTAGGATCCCCAGGGCCTTGCACATAGCTTGGGATCCCCAGAATACTTTGCACATAGAGGGCGCTATTTGTTGGATTGAACTGACAACAGATCACAGGAGAGTGATAATTGGATAAGAGCCTCACCAAAGTCTTTCTAAAACCCAATGAGGCCCTTAAAGGACCTGTACCACATTCTGATCACATGACAGCATCTCTTCTTATCCCTCACAAACTAAAATGGCCATAGAGGCCACCCCGTCTAGTGGATAAAGTCCTGGACCAAGTTCAAATCCTACCTCAGGCACTTGCAAGCTCTGTGATCCTGGGCCAAACACTGAGCCTCAAAGCCTCAGTTTCCTCATATGTAAAATAGAAATAATAAACTATCTACCTCATAGGTTTGTTGTAAGGGTCAAATTAGACAATGTATGTAAAGTGCTTTTACAAACTTGAATCTCAATCATAGGAGCACTGAGAAAGGCTGAAGATTCAGTCTTTGCCACAGGGAAGGAGGTGTCTTTATTGGGTATGTTTGTCCATTTTACAGATCAAAGCAACAGTACACATTTATAAAGCACTTTCTTTACAACCACCCTGTGAAATAGATAGTATATTATTATTATTATTATTATTATTATTTCCATTCTATAGATGAGAAAGCTGAGGTTCAGGGAGGCTACAGGATTTGCCTATGGTCACACACTAACTGTAGAAGCAGAGGCTCCAAACCCAAACTCTTTCTACTCTACTTCTACTCTTTCTGAGCTTAATAAACGCTTGTGGATTGTTGACTTGTTAATTCTGATGCCTCTGTAGAGGGCAACTAAGGCACAGCAAGGACATGGGACTAGGTTAGATATAGATTCAAGCAGGAAACTAGGCTTTCAAAGTTCTAGTTTGGGTTATGTGGAGCCCAGACGGAACTTGATCTTCTAGTACAACTTACTGCGTGACTAAGGTGTGGTTTATTTGAGGGGGAAGGTCAGGAGGAAGTGGTGGGAAGGAAAAAAGAAGTCAAGATGAGCCCTATGCACAGGCTAGCCTGGGCCAGGAGCTTGGTTAATGCCCCAGATTTCCTTAGCCTTTCTGGGAGTCATTCCATCACAGGAGCAAACCTTTCACTTGTTCCACCTCATCTTCAAACGTCACAGAACTCCGTCTCTTGGGAGGACAAGTACATCTCGAAGGAGGATTGTCGTCAGAACTGTAATCTTCGAGTAGCATCACATCAGTCCCTGAAACACAGGTCACGTTTTTCAAAATAAGAGAAAATGCCAAGACCACTCCTTTTTTCTTGGGGATTAGCAATAGCTTTAGCTTTCCCCATTCTTTCCTACCTCCATTTCATTCATTTAATATAACTTCTTTTAAAGGGGAGGTAGGGGAGGCTCTAGACCTATGATTTCATCATGAGTGTACTCTCTCCACTGATAGAGATTAGCAATTATCTGTTATTTATAGGCTTAGAGTTTACTAGAATACTGAGAGATTAAATGACAGCTAGATTATGCCAAGCAGGATTTGAACCTAGCTCTTCTGTCAATTACACCATGCTACCTCTCATTCAATCCAATTAAACCATTTAATTTAAAATATTTATTAAATACTTACTACATGCAAAGTGCTATGCACAGTCCCTGCCCTCAGGGTGCTTCCAATCACATAACATGAATAGAAATAATTTTGACATAAGGTAGTATGCAATAAGGATAAAAGAGAGACTGACAAGACAAACTCTAGGAAAACCTGAGGAAGAAGAGATGACTTTGGAGAAATAGGGATGATGGGAATCCTAAAAGGCTTCCTAGAGGAGGTAGCCAGTGGAAAGGGAGAACATTCCAACCATGGATGGTATGCAAAAGGAAAAAAAAAGATTCCTTTCCCTTATTCTCTTACTCCTCTGTTTATTTTAGACTTTTATTCTTTGATTCATGGTCTTTACACTTATTTATTCTGTATTCCTTATAGAATTAAAGCTCCTAAGGCACCTATTTTGAGTCCCCTCTTCTAAACAGATTCTATATTATTACATTGTAGATTTTGCCCACTCCCTCCTTATTTCCCTGGTGCCTTCCTCTCAGAAGTATCAATTCCAGCAAGAGATAGAGAGGATAGAAGTACTGCCACATTATAGAAATTTTCCTGTATCCCTGATTGAGTGGTTCATTATCACCCCCTTCCCTCCTATAATCACTTCTCCCTCTCCCACCCCCATTCAACATGAAATCTGCCCTCTGGGACCATCTCTTCCAACTCTTCTGGATATTAGTTGCTCATAGGATGTCTGATTCCTTCTCCGGAGGCAAGATACTCTTTCCACAGAGGCATAATATTGTTTCAGAGCTAGAGGCATCTACAATCACCCCATTATAGAATCTCTCTTCTCCCTCTCCAGCTACTATGAGAACGTTCTTCAGTGGGATGCTCCCCATCACTGGATCAAGATTTCCACCTTTGTTTTACCTTCTTTCAACCTTTCCCTTTGTACTTTCCCTACTGTTCAGACCATAAATTCTGCTTTCACAATTTTTACTTTTTTTCCCTGAACCATTCATGAACATCCTGCTGTGGTTCCATGTTCTCTTGGTCCGGCACCTCATCATTTTCCTTTGTCTTGCAATAATTTCAAAGACATTTGGACTCATTTAGATTTCCTGAAGGTCATCTTTCTGTTACTAAGTCTCCGGGTTGATTTATCTGCTTGTGCTCAAGGCCTCTGAGTCCTTTTCCTACTGAGATTTTGGTAATTTCAGTCTTTTCTCTCTTTTCCTCTAATTGCTCACTTTCTGACACCTTCACCTTTGACCGCAGGTCTCCTGAGGGCTAGACCTCAAAGCTGTGTTAGTCACTTCCTCAAAGTTGGATAATATACTTTTTCACAGCCTCAGGCTATGCCTCAAGTCAACAAGCATTTATTAAATGCTTTCTAAGTGATTTGAGGGAAGGCTAGAATTAGCCCCAGCAGAATGCTGGTCCCCTTTCCTTCAAGCCTGGTTTAGTCCCAAATACATGCTGGTACCCTGCCCCACCCAGCTCCCTGAGTTATTTTATTCTCTGGCTGAGCACAACTTTAACCAGTGTGCTGTCACCCTAGGCAGATGGTGCTTTTCTGATGGTGCTTCCTCCAAATGGCAGGGGATTGGGGATGGGGTGGGCTGGCAAGGAGGGAAGAGAGGAGAGTTCTGTTGCCTGATGCGACAGAACGGTGGAGTGAAGGTAGGAGAAGGGGACAAATGCTGACAGAGACTGCAACGGCAGCAAGGAAATTACTGAGTCCAGATTCCACTGGCAGCATGGTGGGTAAATAGAGCACCAGGCCTGGAGTCAGGAAGACCCAAGTTCAAATCCAGCCTCAGATACCTACTAGCTGTGTGACCCTGCACAAGCTTGACCCTGTTTGCCTCAGTTTTTTCATCTGTAAAATAAACTTGAGAAGGAAATGGCAACCCCCTCTAGGATCTTTGCCATGAACACCCAGATCATAACCTTTTGGGTCCCATTGTGTAGTTCAGTCAGGGAGTCTGGGCAGATAGGGGAGTAGTTGCTAAGTGAATGTATTAGGGTGGCCTCCTCTGGCTAGTTCATGAGGTTATTACCTCATTAAGGTTCTTAGTGTCTTGGCCTATAGGGATCTAATCACTTTAACCCTTATTATTTTGGAGAGTCTTAAGAAATCATGAAGACTGGAGAAAATGTCCAGTTCAAGGTCATGGCCTTGATCTGTTCTTGAGGAAGCTATGCTCAATCTTTGTGATCACGGTTTCATGCTCTAAATGTTCACTAATCATCAGCTCATTGGTCTATAGTTTACAGATTTCTAAATCACTCCTTTATTGCCCTGATCATCTTCACCCAAATGTTCTCTCCACCATGGCAGTCTCCCCATTCTTCCCCTGCCATCTATCCTGTTTGTTTGGATAAGGTGGACATACTCCTCCAGAGCTATATTCCAGTCACGTGTCTCATCCTACCAAGTCTCAATGATGCCTTTTAAGATCAAATTTGCCACCTTGTATTTGAATGTAAAATTCACTTTGTTTACCTAAACTTTGCTCTTATGTGCATACATATCTGTTCCTTTTTTGGATTTTATTTTCTGGGCTTCTAAGTATCTGATGAATAATTATTCTTTTTTTCTATCCTTGCAGCTATTTTCTATGGCATCTAATATGGTAAAGGTAACAGGTAGAGTTCTTCCCCTCCCCTTTTCTGTTCAGAGATTTTTCCATTAGAAGTCCGTTTAAGGGGGCCACTAGGTAGAGCAGTGAATAGAGCTCCAGCCCTGGAGTCAGGAGGACCTCAGTTCAAATCCGGCCTCAGACACTTAGAACATACTAGCCGTGTGACCTTGGGCAAGTCACTTAACCCCAACTGCCCTTCCAAAAAGAAAAAAAAAGTCCTTTTAATTAACTTTACAAGATTCCAGGTAAATACATTCTTACCAGCCCATGTTAGGTATACCCTGTGGTTCAGATATTTTAAGCTATGGTCTAGAAATTCAAATCCAAAACTCAAAAACCATCTTCTTAACCTTTACTGCCCAAATCCGCTCTGCTCTTCTCTCCTCCATATCCCTTGCCTTTTATGGGCAATGATGAAAACACCACCCGTGTCCCTGGGACCTTCAGGCTCTTGACTTGGGACTTCTTGACCTCTGACTGAATTCTCTTCTGGCTGTATCATTGTCCTTATGGGAATCACTGGAAATGGGTGGTAGTCACCAGTCTTAACTAGCCTTGGGAGGCTTTGTTATGTTTTTTAATAAATGTCCCCCAAAATGCAATAGACCTCTCTATTGCTGATATCAGGTGCTGATTCAATATCACAATCAAGATGCTGTTTCAATACTCTTCTGTAAGAAGGAAAGAAGCATTCATTAAGTTTCTACCATGTACCAGGCACTTTACAAATACTGTCTCATTTTGCCCTCACAACAACCCTAAGAAGTAGGCGCTATAAATTATCCCCATTCCACAGTTGGAGAAACTGATTCAGGAAAAGGCTAAGTGACTTGCCCAGGGTCAAATCGCTAAAATGTGTCTGAGGCCACATATGAACTGAGGGCTTCCTAATGCTAGGCCTGATTCTATGAACTATGGCGCCACCTAGCTGCCTTTAGGGCATCGAGGAGCAACCCCAATTTGTCTCTGCCTTTCCTGACCTTATCTAATAATCTCTCATCTATAAATACCAATGGAGTCACCAAATTGTTCCTCACAGGATAAGCAAATGCTTCACCCTCCTCAGGGCATCCAGTTCCTTCTTCTTTAGAAAGAGCCTCAAATTGATCCTTTTAGTGCCTAGAATTCAAAGGTCCTTATTCTCTTTCAATCAATAAACATTTATTAAACACTTACTAAATGCCAAGTACAGTGCTCAGCTCTTTGTGTGAAAGGTCAACACCATCAAACTCAGATCAAGATTCCTTTCTGCCTCTTCAAATACTTTTCTTTTTTTTTCATATTAAATTTCCTCTTTCTTTTCTGGAGGAGAATAATAAACGTCTTCAGAGTCGTAAATAGAGAACAAACCTCAGCATAAGGGACTTCTGGGTTCAGGTCTTAGCTCTGATACCTACTATACAAGGCTAACAGCTGCAGAACAGTTGTTGATTTACATCAAAGAGGCCACTGGCTTAATCCCTGCAGGGATATTCTCATGAGGGAAAGGAAATCTGCCCTCAGGAGAGCCTGGGAAGAGAAGTCAATGCCTCCAACTCTTCTAGGATCAATAGATGAGGTGAGGCCTGATGGTAAGAACCGGAGGCTGAATCTGCACTCAGGGTCTTCGACTTCAAATCCAGAGCCATTTCATCATCACACGGCCTCTTCTTTCTCTTTAGAGTTCCCATTCAGTCACGTGGACCCATGACCGTATCACTCCAGGCCATTCTATCCCCTAGATTTGCCACAGCTTTTCTTCCACAGGGCATCTCTTCATTACATAGCTGCCTGCAGTCGTCATCTGCAGTGATCTCTGAATCCAAGAATACAAAATCTGACGCTGCTTCCATTTCTTCTCCCTCTATTTGCCAGGACGTAGTGGAGCCAGTTGTCATGATATTATTTTTTTCTTTTTACGTTAAGCTTTAAGCCAGCTTTTACACTCTCCTCTTTTACCCTCATCATTCTTCACTTTCTGCCATCAGAGTGGTACCACCTGCATATCTGAGACGGTTGATATTTCCCACCACCTTAGTTCTGGTTTCTGATTCATCCAGCTTGGCATTTTGCAAAATGTACTTGGCATACAAGTTAAATAAATAAAGTGACAATATACAGCCTTATCATACTTCCTTCCCAGTCTTATACCAATCAGCTGTTCCATGTTTGGTTCTAACTGTTTCTTCTTGGCCTGTATACAGTTTCCTCAGGAGACAAGTAAGATGATCTGGTACTCCCATTTCTTTGAGGACTTGCTGCATTTTGCTGTGATACACACAGTCAAAGGCTTTAGTGCAGGCAACGAAGCAGATGTTTTTTTTCTGGAACTCCCTTGCTATCTCCATAATCCGGCAAATGTTGACAATTTGGTCTTCAGTTCCTCTGCCTCTTTGAAAACCAGCCTGCTCTTCTGGTAATTCTCAGTTCACATATTGCTGGAAGAATTGTAAGCATAGCCTTGCTGGTATGTGAAATGAGAGCAAATGTTTGGTAATTTGAGCACTTTGGCATTGCCCTTCTTTAGGATTAGGATGTAAACTGATCTTTTCCAATCCAGTGGCCACTGCTGAGTTTTCCAAATAGGAGTTCCTAGTAGACCAGAGCAAACCCTGGCTATTGTAGCCACTCCTCTACCATTTGGTAAAAGGGAAGTCCACTAGAACCCAAAGTTGCTTTGGAAAAAGCATGCTGGGTAGCTGTTTCAGCAAGTGCTTGACTGAGGAAATTGAGTGGAAAGAAGGGTTTGGGGACAAAGTACAAACCAAAACTCATTGAACAAGGTTCTGGCTTTCTGCAGTGATAACACATTTCTATCTTCTTTCCCCTCCCTTCCCCCAACACAGTCCATTACAAGAAACCAGGAAGGGTAACAGATGCTGATGGGCTTTCTTCTTATGAATCAGCAAATTGTAATCTGGTTGTTTTATTGACCAAGAGAGATTCATGTGCTGTGCCCACCCATGGCTGGTTGTGCAATGTTCCAGGGCTAATAAACCAGGATGCCAACAAGGGGAAGAAGATTCCTCAGCTTTAGTCAGTTCCCAGAAAAAGGTTCTGCCATCAGGAGAGGGTGTCACAAGGGAAGGAATTTACTTTTAAAAGCTTCTTTAGAAAGAACCAAGGTACAGAGACGTGGTTACAGGATTCAATACTAAGGCAATAAATTCTAGTAGTTATTTTATTATATTATCCCTTGTATCCAATAAAACCCCCTGAGAGAAATAATTATTTCTCTCTTATATTCATAACCAATTATTAATTGAGATCAAGGTTTTCCCTTTCTATTTCTTCATTCAAAAATAAACCACTGTAGGTTATTCAGTCAGTCTCTGAAAGACATTACTGATAGATGAGAACAGCCAAATCCTAGGGTACCTGCTTTTCTATCTTGGGTGAGACTCCACCCAACTAAAAAACTTTACAAAGACAATCTAATCTAGGTGAATTCTTGCCCATAGTGTTCTACTCAGGTAGGCTTGGGTGGAGGTAGATCTTTTTGTCTATATTGAGGGAAGGAGTCTGGGTAGAAATGAGAAAGAATAACATAATCAAAGTCATGACCCCTAATCCCTCATTAGAATAGGCCCTCCTCTGAATATAATATTCATTCTCTTTTAAAAAATATTTTAATATAATATTTTATTTCTCCCCAAATACCTGTTAAAACAAATTTTTAACATTTTTTAAAGTTTTAAGTTCCAAATACTAGCATTCTCTCATTAATTGTTAACCAATCAGACTTGATTTCCCCCTGTTGGGAACACCTACTCTTCCATGGGTATATAAGAGTTGATCAGCCTCCATGATTTATCTTTGGTTTATGAGAGATAGCCAAATGACCAACATCTTATTAATTATCTGCTAGCCATAATTAATAAAAACTGATTACTAATTACTCAGAAATTATGTCTCTTGAACTTTTTCTATGTTACTCCCTGCCCAGTTTGGTATTTAATACTCTTCATACTTACCTTTCCAGCCTCCTTAGTGTAACCCTTGGAGGCACTTTCCAGGTCTGCCATACTGGCTATCCTGCCATTCCTCCCACACGATATTCTATCTCCTGCCTCCGTGACTTTACACTGGTTGGGATGTGCTCCTGCCTCACCTCTGACTCTTGGAATCTCTGGTTTTCTTCAAGACTGAGCTTGAGTGCTGCCTTTCCTTTCTCTCCAGGTGCTAGTTCATTCCCCACCCCTTGGGATATGTTGTTATCTATACCTACATGTGTATGTCATTTCCCTCATTAGAATGTAAGCTTCTTGGGGACAGGGGCTGTTTGCCTCTTGTCTGCATCCCCAGTACCTGGCAAACAGTTCCTGAACGTTAAGCATGGACTGATACTATCCAAAGTCACAGGTTCGGAATAATTACACGAATAATCACGTTGCTGCCTCACCATCATAGAGCACTTCACAACAACCCATGTTTTCACCACTTTTTAACCTAAAGGTTAAACAACACTGCTGGGCAGCAGAAATAGAAATTAATATCATTTGTAAAAGGTGGAATACAGAAAAGTCACACAACTTGCCTGAAGTTATATAGCAAATGGGCCAGAGCCAGGATCAGAAACCCCATCTCCTACTTCTAAGCCCTACAGTGCATCCATGCTCCCTCACTGTCCCAACCCCCACCATTACCCCCAGGAAACCTTCATTCCTTTCAGCTTTTACAAACATGCGAGGATGTTCCTACCGACTCAGAATGGGTTACCTGAATCCTGAGAGCAGCTGAAGCCAGTGTCCCCGGTGCTGCTACTGTGACCCAACGGCTGCCCTACTGCCATGAGGGCGGTCAGGTGTGGAGACAGTCCTAGGTCTGTAAGACAAAAGGCAGCATTTGTAGATGGGAAGAGTTCAAGGCTGGATCAAGACAGAACTTTCTAAGTCCCCCTGCCCATTCATAAATCCTCATGCTTCCTCCGTCAGACCACCCCTCTGCCCCCTGTTTTGCCCTGTGGGCCTCATATGTAAATATGTTCTTGGCACCTGGAAAAAGATTGGATAGATTTAATCAGAGTTAACTGTAGATTACTATAACAATTCATTGCTCCTCCTCTCGGCTTTTGCATTTTTAAGGGACAAAATTTATTCCCCAAAGGAATAAATAAAACTTTCAGGAAATTAATGATGATGATAACTAACATTTATACAGTACTTTCGGGTTTGCAAAGCATATTATATACATGTATATATGTGTGCACACACACATTTGCATTTGATCCTCACAAGCCCCCTGATGAGGGTGCTATTTTTCTCCCCATTTTACAGACGAGAAAACCAGAACTCAAAAAGATTAAACGACTTGTCCAGAGGCTCATAGCCAATATGTGTCTTTGGCAGGATTCAAACCCAGGCTTATGATTCTAAGTCCAGCTCTGATGGATACTAGTCTATCTAGTTGGGTTTTTTCCAGCAACATAACAGATCCCAGGAATTAGTAAGTGGAGAAGCAAGTTGGGAGATAGTCACCATACTCTTAGGGAGTAATCTATTCTACTTTTCTTTTCTGGGGGGAGTGGGATGGAACTGGGGTTAAGTGAATTGCAGGGGGTCACACAGATAATAAGTGTCTGAGGCTGGATTTGCAATCAAGTCCTCCTGACTCCATCCACTGCACCACCTATGCCTCCTCTACCTTTTTAAAAAGTATTATCGATGTCTTTTTTTTATCATAATTACTTCTGAAAATACCTCCTCACTCCAAGCCCTAGGCTGAATCCTCCCTTATATAAACAAACACAGCCCCTGTAGACACGGTGACCCAATGATGGATACAACATTCTGCTCTCATAGTCCCCCACCTCTCTGCCTCAGGAGGAAAGTGATTTCATTAGCTGTTCTCTGGAACCAGGCTTTTTCAATTACTCAGACTTCAATTTCTGGACCTGCTTTTCTAAGATCAGTCCTAAGAGAGAAGATTCTATGCTAGTGTTTCCATGTTCCCTATGATGGTATTTGGTGATATAATGCATCCCTTTCCCTCTTGCCCTATGCAAAAGAGGTCATGATTGTTTATGGGTCAGCTGGGGTTGGAGGGGAGGGCACTCCAGGTCAGCAGCTCAGTAAGTGAGTAGCCTTTGTGCAGAGTTTCTATCCCAATGAGTTCTGTAGTCCCCCTTGTGCTTCTGATTAAGGCATCCGTACACCAGACTGAGCCAGCACAGAGGATGGAGGTCAGAGATATAGCCAAGCACTGTCTTCTTGCTCATCCTTGTTTGGGCCTTTAGCACTCGAGAGGTAGCTGGATTCCAAGAGCATAGTCCAGAGTTGGAGGGAGGGAGATGGCTGGCTGGCTCACCATCCCCTGTCAAACAAGATGGCTAGAACCACAGTTAGTTCTGGAACGCTCGCAGAGGGATTGTGGCGAGAGCCAGGAACAAGGCCGAGTCTCCCAGCAGTATATCAACATGACCGCAAGCTGGGAAACCATTTCAGTCAGTTCAGATTTGTGGAGCTCTTGCCTTTCGCCTTCATCTGGCACATCCTCCCGGATCAAGCAATTTCCCCTCATCCATTTGGGAGTAATGGGCTTGGTTCCCTTTTCACAGGGAGGACAGCAAAGGCATTGAGAGTTCAGACAACCAAGGGCCAGGAGGCTCATGGTAGGTGGAAGAGCATGCTGCCTAGAAGGATTTGTGCCAATTAGAAACTTCCTGAAGAACTCAGTAACAAGCTTTGGATGAAAACTTGGCCTGCTGATGGAACCAAAAAACTGAAGTTGAGAATATTTGGGAAAAAAAAATTTTTTTAAGTAGGGCTGGTTAGTGGCAAAATTATAAAGCAGGTGAACTAAGCAACTTAAAATATCCCTGTTGTGCAGCTAGGATCTTTGGGAAAACCTGAGCTTTACTCTTTCTTCACTTAGGGATGTGACTATTTGTATATGAGCCAATGGATCAGGAAAGACAAAATCCAGGAGTCATCTGCAGGCCCCGCTGAAAGCTATAGCTATTTACACCCTGAACATGTTTATACAACCCCTGGCATCCTGAAGGCAGCCAGACAGCTCTAGGCAATTGTAAAATTCAATTTCTGTTTAGGATCACAAAGCAGTTTTTAGAATAGTGTATGATTCTGGGTTTGTTTGTTTGTTTTTTAATTTCTTGGGTTGAAATTTTCCAGAAGAAACATTTCCAATAAAAATTTAGTGTAGTCAGCTCCGAGTTATCTGTACCAACAGAGGATGGAAGATGGGAGAGCAGCACATGTAATCCACAACAGTAGAGAATCTCAAAATATCACTTCTGTCTCATGTGGAAATGCATTTTTTACTTCCTTTTGAGAAATATGTTTAATTCCTAATTCTATTGTTCTGTTCTGCATAGGAGTGACTCTGGATGCTTGAAAGTTATCCAGCAGAAGATGAGTCAAACAATTGTGGAATGTGAGCCAACAGCAATGGATTGAATGTCATCTGTCAACCTTAAAGTAAGACAGACTCACTCACTCTCTCTTTCTCTATCTCTGTTTGTCTCTCTCAATCTCTCCTTCTCCCTCTGTGTGTGTGCGTGTGTGAGTGTGTGCACGTATATGTGCGTCTCTCTCTCTCTCTCTCTCTCTCTCTCATCTGAGGCCATTTTTTTTTTTTTGCCTTTTGGAGGGCAATTGGGGTTAAGTAACTTGCCCAAGGTTACACGGCTAGTTTTTTTGTGTGGGTATTAAATGTCTGAGGCCGGAACAGAACTGACTCCAGGGCCGGCACTTTACTCACTGTGCCACCTAGCCGCCCCTTATCTGAGGCCATTTTTGCTGGGTTTTTAGAGGCTCATCAAGCAAAAGTCTGGTCATCAAATATTTCATTTTTTTTAGTTGTAGTAACTTAACTAAAGGTGGAAGGACTGCAATCTGCATTGGTGAGCGGAGTATCCAAAACTTCAAAGGAAGGGACCTCAGAGGAAATCAGAGAATCATACATTTAGAGATGGAAGAGACCTGAGAGGTTATTCAGTTCAACCTCCTTTTTCTAGCTGAAGAACCAGGGAACAAGGAGGTGAATCCATTTTCCCAAGATAACATAGGCAGATAGTATGGTGAGAGGCAGAATTTGAATCCACATCCTCTGACTCCAAAGCTAGTTCTGATTCTACTCCATTATGTTAGTATGACCTATACCTGTATCCTCTCTTTGCTTAAAGACCTGCAATGAAGGAGAATCTGCTAAATCCCTAGACAATCCATTGCACCCCTGTGCAGCTCTCTCACAATCTTCCCTTGCATCAAGTCTAAATATGTCTCTTTGTAACATTCTCCTTATTGCTTTGGGTTCTGCACTTTGAAGACCAACCCAACAATCTCTTTTCCCCTTCCATAGGGTGACTACAATTTCTTGCTTAGGTCTTCTTTCCCCAGCCATACATAATCATTTCCTCCAGCCAATGCCCATATGACATGATCTCCAGGCCATTTCCCATTCTCCACACCCTCCTCTGGATGGTCATCCTCTAGCTCCTCAGTGTCCTTCCTAAACTGGCACCTGAACTGAAAAAGGAACTTCAGAAACAGGCAATCTCTCTAATGCCAGGACCCAAACCTCAGGAACAAGGACACCCTTCTCCACTCCAATGCGGTTATTCACCAGCAAAGCTACAATTTAGATCTCACTATTTCACTGACCTGCATCACTCCCAAGATTCTGAGATTCAAGTACTTCTATTGCAGTTTCTCATTCTTCCCTCCTCCCTCTTCCTTAACCTGCTCTCTGACTTCACCATAACCTCCAGTTCCTTGACCATTTCCTACTCTCTTGGATCACCTCCTAGGCTCAGAGTGACCTTCACCATCAGATTTTCCTGCTCCTAGTCCCAGACTGTCAAGGCAGTAATAAAGTCTTCAGATTGGAGAAAGTTATAAAATGTAGCCAATTTCACCCATTAAAGTAGTATGCTAGACAACTTCAGCTGTAAGATAATTCTTTTCCTTTTTCCACATCTTTTCTCATTCATCTCCTGACTAGTTCAAACTTTTTCTTCCCTTCCTCTGTCCCAATTCCTTCTCAACCCTGCTTCACAGAGAAAACTGTTATTTGACAGGAACTCCACTCCCCTCCTCCTTTTCTCAAATTTTCTTATCATCATTATCTCTTTTCCTTTCCCCTCCAGTCACTAAAGAGACACCACTATTACTCAACAAGGCTCACCTCTCTGTGCGTTTGACCCTGATTCCTCCACCTCCCCCAGGATCTTGCTGCAGCAGTTATCAGCTCCTGTATCTTCAGCATTTCCTCACCACTGGCTCCTTCCTATCTGCTTACAGTATATTCTGATCTCCCCAGTCCAAAAAGAGGCTTCCCTGAAATCCTATGCCCTCTCTCTATTCTTTCTTCCCTGCTCAATTATTTCAAAAGGTGTTTGACTCTCATTACCTCCAATTCTTTCTCTTCTCTTTTCAAGTCTCTCTGTCTCTCTCTCCTCAGTCCCTTTGCTATCTGGGTTGTATCAAATTGGACAGAACTTCATATGTCATTTAGATAATGAATGAAGTTTCACTTCCTGGGCAATTGAATAAGCTGGGCTAGGTCTATTTTAGTCATAGAAGAGATCACTTTTCTGCTTCATTTTGGAGAAGTATTCATAAAACACCACTCAAGTTAGCAACCATACAATAAAAGCCACATTTTCTTAATATGACTCAGCAGTGTATCCCCTACCTGGCATATCTATTTAACCTGATTCTACTGTATTCCAAAAGAATAAGGTAGCTTTCTATTTTAGATACAATTTAGGATTGGAGGGGAAGGAAGGATGACAGGGAATAAGGCAAAAAGAATAGGAAATGGTAACATTTTAAAGTCTAAGTCTTTCTATATAAATTAATTTCTTATTGTCTTAGGAAGAGTGAAGGTGGTATAGTGAACAAAATGTTGAACCTGGAGTAAGGAAAGCTTAGATTCAACCTTACACATGATATTTACATTGTGTATGTGTGCGTGTTTGTGTGTGAGTGACAATCTCCCATTGTGTGACAATGGGAAAGCCTCTCTAAGCATCAGTTTCCTCCTCTCTAAAATAGAGACAGTACCCTGGGTACCTGCCACATGGGGTTGTTCAAAGGATCCCACTCCCAGGATGTAAAGGAGCTAAAGCTAAGATGATAAGATTTAGGACAAGCCTAAAATAAATGCTGAATAGGGCAGTGTTTCTTACACTTTTTTGGTGTAACAGACGGCACTCCTTTGTCAAATTCATGGTTTTATGTCTACATTCCTCATTGAAGGAAATGTTTTTCAATTTCAGTTAAAGGCTAGTGAACATAAAGATGTAATATTTTTCCCACCCAAGTTCACAGACTTCCTAAAATCTAGAGTCAGCCCTAGGTGAATCAAATTAAATTTCTCCTCCTAATTTCATAGTGTTGTAAATTTCATGGATTCTCTTGAGTTAAAAGGGCCTTTTTAGAGGTAATCTAGTCCAACTACTTGTCCAAATATATAAATTCTCTCTATAATATCTCCAATAAATAGTCATTCAGGTTCTTCTAAATTATTTTTTCCATAAATCATTGAGTCCAAAGTTTGGTAGCCTTTTCAAATTAATATATCACATCTTCATGTGTTCATTTTCTTCTAAGAAACAACAAAGTGAATATTGATGGGGCAGTTCTCTCGTTATGGGAGAAGGAAAGCAATTCTGCCTTGTGAACTGTAGCTGGGAATCAGACAGTCATGCTGGTCCATGCATAGAAAAAATCACTGGCACACCCAAGGAAGTATTCTCTTAGTTTTGGGGACCTGGCAGTACAGGACGTAAGGAATTTCAGGGTAGGAGCAGAAGCTCAGAAAGATGAAGAAAGTAATAGGGCCAGTCCTCCATCTTCCAAGAAAATGCATCTTCTTCTTTTCCTACAACCCTGGTCAGTGAAAGAGCATCTTACTTAAAGGCCACTTTTGGCATAAGGACAATGGACCTCCAACCCCTGGAGTTGTAAAATGACTGCAACTCTCCACTAAGAGGAAGTTTAGTGATGATTAAGTGCAAAACCCTTACTTGGTTTAAAAAAAAACTCTATAAGTACAGGCTAGAAAGCAATTCAAGTGTAAAACAAAACAAAATAAAAAAACAAACCCTTGGGTTTAGTGGACTGAAAGCTTAGTATGAGTCAGGAGTGTGATATGGTGGCCAAGAAATCTACATTAATCTCCTGACTATTGAAAAGAGTGTCCAGAGTGAGGGTGAGAACAGTACTGCTGTACTGGGACCACATGTCACATCACAAGGTACCGTGTTCAGCAATGGTCGTTACAGTAAAAAGGGACACTAGCCAGCCTGATCTAGGCCATAGCAGGGTGACTAGAATGGTGAATAGACTTGATAATAATATGCCATGATATCCAGATTTACAGAACTAGAGATGTTTTAGCACGAATGGTATGGGGAATGGGCATTAAGCCATCCTCAAATATTGGTAAAGTTGGGATAGGGAAGAGAGATTAGGATCATTCTACTCTGCTCTAGAGGGAACAACTAGGAACCATTAATGGATAGATAATGCATGGAGTTGGCTTTCGGTTCAACAGAAGGAAATATCTCCCAACAATTGAAACTTCTCAAAAAATGGAGTTCATTACAATGAGATGCAGTGAATTCCCAATCACTGGAGGCCTTGGAGTGGAGGCTGGATGACCTTTCACCAAGGATGTTGTAGAGAGTTTTCCTGTTATGGAAATGCATTGGCATAGATGCCTGGAATACAGTAAGAACTTAATAAATGCTGACTGATTGACTGATTTTTTTTTACCTCCTTTCTAATCTTGCAATTCTATTTTTATAGACACAGTCCCTAAAGATGATGAACGTTTAATGGATGTAACAAATACTACTCCGATTTGTATAGCACTTTCCAGTTTGTAAAGCATTTCCCTCATAATACCATTTTATTTTCTCCATTTTACAGATGAGAATTTCACGTGCCCTTCCAGTACCACAAAGTCAGTAAATCTCGGAATCAAACTTGTACTCAGGTCTAATTAGTCAAAGATCGCTGTTCTTTCCCCTAAGCCATACTATACTGGCCATATTGATTCCCTAATGTATCCTGCATGTTTCCACTCTAGTCTCCTCTGGCGTCATTTCTAAAATAGATTTAATGATACTTAGCGACCGTTACCTACATGGAATAGCAGCCACTATAGCAGCCATGTCAACTAACGCTCAAAAAATCCCCAAACCCGTACTTGTTATCTATTTTGTTGGTGTTGTTCAGTCATTCAATTGTGTCTGACTCTTTGTGAGACCATTTGGGGTTTTCTTGGCAAAGATACTGGAGCGGTTTGCCATTTCCTTCTCCAGTTTATTTTACAGATGAGGAAACCGAGGCAAACAGGGTGAAGTGACTTGCCCAGGGTCATACAGCTAGGAAGTGTCTGAGGCTGGATTTGAACCCGGAAAGATGAGTCTTCCTAACTCCAGGCCCACCATCCTATCCCTATAGCGCCACCCTTGCTAAGTATGGTCATAATTAAGATGAGTTACCCTCCTACATTACCTCTATGTCCCCATTCCCTAAGACGTGTGACCTGGGTCTTTGGATGAGCAAAGTCAGCAAAAGAATCAAAGAGAGCATTTAGAGCTCTGTGATAGGCAGTCACTAAAGCATTGGTTACCTGTAATCCTGTTGGAGATGCTGAACAGCCTGGAAGTCCTTGGTCGCTGAACAAATGGTTCTCGGTAATACCGGTCTCCAAAGCACATGCCTAACAGTTCTTTGCGCACTGTCTTGTTCCAAAGTCCATAGATGAGAGGGTGGCAGATGGCACTGGTGAAGGACAACCATGTAGCTAAGGTCTCCAAGGCAGGAGAGACGCTGTTCTTCCCCCAGAGGGCCTCGGAAGTGATGACGACCATGTAGGGGCCCCATGTGACAACGAACGCACCGATCACTACCAAGATGGTGATGAGCGCTTTGCACTGGTTGGCAGAATAGACCACGCCTTGGAAAGTGTTCCTCCTACTGCCTGAGGAGGAGGTGGAGGTGTTAGAGTTTTTTCTCCCATTTCTTTGGGCATCCTCCTCCACGATGACCACTGTACCACAGTGGACCTTGCGGGCCTTCACCCTGGCTACACGGAAGATGAAGCCATAGCAAACCACCATGACCACAAAGGGCAACAGGGCACACCAGATTTGCCAAAAGGCCGTGTACCCAACCTCCCGGTGCCAGGCAGCTACACACATCCATTTGAACTCATCAAACTCCACAGATGACCAGCCAAACAAGGGGGGGAGGCAGCCGATGAGGGAGTGGAGCCAGATGTAGACAAGGGCAAGCACAGCCCGATTTCCAGTGATCTTCATGGGGTACACCATGGGATAAAGGACAGCATAGTAGCTGGCAAAAGAGATGTGGGGAGAGGAAGTCAGAAATGAAAGAAAACACGTGATGGAAAATGGCATTGGGCATATTCTAGGGAGAGTTAGGGAGTCAGCTGATGCCAGGCAAGGTAAAAACTGCACAGTTTATATACCAATGTAAAGCTATACTTGCATGTGTAATAGGTTAAATAATCACAAGATGGTAAAAATAATACTTTTTCTAAAATTATTAAATTAGTGATTAGTTATAAATTTTAATAATTTGCCAGGTTATTTTAAGGGAAAACTTTTGAAAACCTTAAAAACACTTATAAATATTTACTAAAATTAATAATAATAATAATAATATAATGATCTCCCTAACAGCTGGTGCTCTCCCTCCAAAATTACCTTGTAATCAACTACTTTGTAGATATTTTTTATTCACTTTGTGTTATATATGTTTATGTTGTTGTTCATCTTTCATTTTCAAAGAGGACTCATGACATCATGGGGTTGATGTCCTGACTTGTCCATGAATTGGATTTAAGTGAGGCACAGTTGAACAAAGTCGTCAGCCTCACTCTCTCTTCCAGAGTCATCAAAGTCTAGTGGTAGAACAAAAGTCAGACTGACTGCTGAGGGTCCAAGATGCAACGGATGACCTTGGCATCTTAGATATCAAGCTCTCAGCATTCCACAGTGCCACTTGAACAAATTGTTCTTATCCACTCGTTCACCGGGAAATGTCTTCACGTGCTTCAGTTAGACATCCCTCTAAATCACCAATGGGTTTGAGGTCTGTCAATTACCTTCAATCTGGTTTAGCCCACTATGGTTTTACCAGAGTGTGCTACTGCATATGCTACAGCTTCTTGAAGCCACAGGGGTGTGTGTGTATGTGTGTGCGTGTGTGTGTCTCTATGCATATATGTACATATATACATTTATTTATATATGTACTTGTTGTCTCTTCCATTACAACATAAGCTTCTTACAAATAGGGATTGTTTCAGTCTTTGTCCTTGTATATCTAGTCCCCAGCATAATGCTTAATACATACTTGCTGGCCAACTGACATTAGGGATAAATCTTGAAAATGTATTATATGTGAGGAAATGGCATTTATGGATTTTGAAGTCTTCAGAGGCTTAACTTTCTTGACACATCAGCAACTGCCCTGACAAGGACCTCTTTTATGATCACAATAATAAAAACAATGAGATACAGCTCAGCTCTAGCAACCTCAAGATAAACATTGGACAATCTCTGGAAAACACCATCATCCTCTGCATAACCAGACATGTCATCCCAATTTATTCTGTGGTTTTGGTTAACGCTATTTTTAGTAACAATGTCATCTGTCAACCTGTGGAATGAGACGCTGAAAAACATTTTCCGTGGGCACTGTTCCCAAGAACATTCGTTTCTAAGCTGGTTTAGCCTTAGGACTGTGTTATTTCATTTCCAGTGAAACTTTTCAAGTGCCTCATTCATCTTGCCCTGTTAGCAACTGTACAATTACTTCTTCCATTCCTGTTGGTTCAGAAACTGACATTTAAATGGCTAATTTATGCTAAATAGCTAGTTTCACTCCCATCAGCCTGTGCATTCTTTATGTTCTCCTTCTGGTTATGTTCACACAGGTCCACCATATGGTTTATGCTGACTCTAGTGACCAAGTCAATTCAGTCAAACCATCTGGTCTGATTTCTTTTGCCGAACTACTAATTTGGCTAAACTACTTAAACTAACCGGACAGTTCTTCTGGTATTTTGTAAACATCCCAGGTCTCCCCTCTCTTGATTTATCCTCAAATAATCTCTTTCTGGGGCAGCTAGAATGCCAGACCTGGAGTCAGGAAGACTCTTCTTCCTAAGTTCAAATCCAGCCTCAGAGACTTAGCAGCTGTGTGACCCTGGGCAAGTCACTGTTTGCCTCAGTTTCCTCATCTGTAAAATGAGCTTGTCTCCCAAGAAAATTCCAAATGGGGTCATGGAGAGTTCAACGTGACTGAAAAACAACTCAACAATCTCTTTCTAGCCTTTTCTCTATTTTGCTTTTCTCACTTCTATTCACTTTTCCTCATCTTCCTTTACCTGGTTGTGTTTGTGTGTTTCTCTCTCAAATCACATATTTACGTTTTCAACATACAGGGGGAAATGTAATTTCCAAAAGAACAAGAAAAACTGATTTCCCTAAAATGTCAGGAGTGGGGAATGGAGAGAAATTTGTTTAAATGTTGCTGTACATTAAGACCATGTTTATTTGTCAGGTCATTAGTGATTTCCCATTCAATGTTTTTAGATACATGGATAGCTAATTACCATAAAACAAAATCCTTCATTAGAATAACTGAAATAACCAAAGTGATTGTGTTAGTCCAGATACTTTAATCTTAAACATCTGGCCAATGCACTTTATGAAATTATCTTTTAAAAAGTAAAAAGAAAACTACATTCTTAGCCTAACATTCAAGGCTCTTCATGATCTGGCTCCAGTCTACCTTTACAGCTAAATTTCACATTATAATTCTTTAATTATTCTTTTTCAGTTGTTCAGTTGTGTCCAATTCTTCATGACCTCAAGAACTGTAGAGCATGCCAATACTGTTCATGGAATTTTCTTAGCAAAAATACTAGAGTGGTTTGCCATTTCCTTCTCCAGTGGATTAAAGTAAACAGAGGTTAAGTGAGTTGTGCAGGGTCACACAGCTAAGTGTCTGAGATCAAATTTGAACTCAGGTGTTCCTGACTCCAGGCCCTGCACTCTGTGCACTATGGCGCCACCTAGTGGCCTCCACTAGTGACATTCCAGCAAAACTGGACAGTTCTTCGTCATTGATCTCTTTCTGCATCCCTTCAATTGTAAGTAGATATGCTGAAATTCTTCTCTTCCTTTAAGGTACAGCACAGTTGCCACCTCCTCTAAGATGACTTTTTTGATGATTTACAGCTGAGAATGGTCTCTCTCAGAGAATTTTACTAAAGCACTCTAAGTCTCTTATTTTCCCTTATCATATTCTCTCTTAGATCATCCTGACGCCTACAGTTGGAAGCTTCAACCAACTGCGCCATCAGTTCTCCACTGCGTCATTTCCCCCCACATTTTGGCATCTCTTGTCCTAATACAGGTGCCTTTCACATAAGCAGGTACTTAATAAAAATTTGATTAAATAAATGAATCAACCAGAGCTGAAATGAAATCAATCTTTTGGGCTGTTGTCCAAATACAATCAAGTAATGGAAACTCCTCCATTCTTGCCGTCTGTCTTCCCTGGTAAAGCAGTTTGCCTAGGGGGCAGAAATCTTTTAGCTGTAGTCATATCTTTGTCTCCTGCAGACCCCAGCAAACTTCTAAGGGTCCAGGTGGATTCTAGCTCGAGCCCTATACCTGAAGTTCAAGGAGGAAAGTTGTGCTTGGGTGGGATTGTGGAGACATGTTCACCTGAATGTAATTGAACAAACATTTTATTAAGGTCTTACTCTGAGCAATGGCTCTGCTCAAGGGGTTAGATTTGAATCTCAGAAGTCAGTTTAAGGCCTTCTTGGTGTGTAGGCTGGGGATTATCAATCAACAAGCACGTGTTTACATTAATAATATTAATGTCAATGTAAACAATGTTAATTATATTATTGTTGTTAACTTACTATGTTCCAGGCAGAGTGCTAAGTTCTGGAGTTAGAAAGAAATGTAAAAACAATCTCTGCCCTCAGGGAGCTTACATTCTTTTTTTTTTTTTTGTCTTTTTTTCCTCTGGAGGGGGGAAGAAGGGCAATTGGGATTAAGTGACTTGCCCAAAGTCACATAGCTAATAAGTGTTAAGTATTTGAGGTCACATTTGAACTCAGATCCTCCTAACTCCAGGACCGGTGTTCTATTCACTGCGCCACTTAGCTGCCCCCAGGAGCTTCCATTCTAACAGGAGAGACAACTGTAAAGATAATAGGTCCATAGGTAGAATGGATGGAAGGAGATCTTAGCAGAGAAGGTCACTTTGTGGGAGTACTGAAAAAGGTGTCCTGCAGAAGGGAACATTTAAGCAGAGTCTTCAAGGAAACCAGGAATTCTGAGATGTGGAAGTGAGTGGGGAGAGAATTCCAAGCATGGAAGAGAGCCACACAAGACACAGAGATGGGTGACAAAGGGTGGTGTGTGAGGAACAGCAAGTCAGCCGATGTAGCTGTACTGTAGAATGGTGCATGAAGAATAAAGTGCAAAATGAGCAACATGGTGGAAAGTGGCTGGGTTACGAAGAACTTTAAAAGCCAGACTGAGGGCTTTCGATTTGATCCTGGAAGTAATGAGGGAGGATTCACTGGAATTTATTGAAGTGGGGCAGTAGGATGCAAAGACCTACACTTTAGGAAAATCACTTTGGCATCAGAATGCAAAGACACCTGCTTATTTAAAAACTCACTCTGCTTGAGACAATAAACTCAGACAAGTGACTTGCAGCTGCTTGAAAGCTGTAACTTAGCAGCAGTTACCGAACACCCAATGGTCTTGTGTGCTGTGTTAGAGGCACTCAGAGAACAAACACTTGCAATTCCTTCTCTCAAAGTATTAACCTGCTCTATTTTGTAAACCTCGGAAATACCTGGCACTCGGTATGTGACAATGGCTCAAAGACTCACTGAAAATGATGAGCATGATGATTACAGGAGAAGCTTCAACAGGAGTTATTCATCTGATAATCAACACTCACTTAGCAGCTATTATGCTAGGTGCTAGAGGACTTGTTGTTTAGTTATTTTTAGTCATGTCTGACTCTTGATGACCCCATTTGGGGTTTTCTTGGCAAAGATACTGGAACAGTTTGCCATTTCCAGCTCATTTTGCTGATGAGGAAACTGAGGCAAACAGAGTGAAGTGACTTTCCCAGGTTCTGAGGCCAGATTTGAATTCAGGAAGATGAATTCTTCTAGGGCTGGGCCTCCATCCACCTAGCTGCCCTACAGAGCTTAGATAAAGTTTAGATAAAACTCATTCCCTGCTTTCATGCAGTTTATACTCTCTCAGAGGAACTGTAAGCCTTCCGATAGAGAGTAAGCCTCCTGAGGGTAATGATAGAAAAAACTAAGTGTCTAGCATAGTTCCTTGAACACAGATGTTGCTTAATTACTATTGGATTGGAAAGGGACAAGACAATAACAGTGATATATGAATAATATACACAATACTACAGGAAAAGTTCACGAGGGTGCTTGCCTCAAATTCAAATAGAAAGGGATGCCTGTGGACTGTGTATTAACTTAGAAAACCACAAAGTAACATTATCCATGCTGCATTGCATATGTATTTATCTTGTGAAACATTTCCTAATTACAATTAATCTAGTTTGGGCTGAACTATTCTGCAGTACAGAGCTAGGGGAGGACCATCAGAGAAGTCTTTGAGGACTGTTGTCCAATACAGCTGTCATTCATCATGTGTAGCGAAGTGATGTTCAGAAGGGGAAACTGGGAGGGAGCACAGAGGAGGTAAGAGGGCCCCTGTGGCATTAGCCTTTTCTGGTTCCCATGCCAGCACATAATCATGTGAACTTTTCATGACTCCAGAGGCAGCATTACCTGCCTCACCTCAGATCTAAGGCATCACCTGCCTAGAATGGTCTTACCAGCAGTACTGCCTTGCTTTTCCAGTCTAAACTCTAATCAAGGTAAACATGGGGAACTCTACCAGCAAAATCCTATTGGACATTCCTGGCCTCTTGAGTGAGTGAATTGACTCAGGAGGTAGGAAATGCATTGACAAAGCTCCCCTCACTTATACAGTTGAGAGGGTATTTGGGTTACAGCTGGTATAGGGTTGATATCATTTATATAGTTTAATGATATTCAGGTAGCATAACAAAGGCTTAGTGGCATCCCATCACTCCAGTGCCAAGGCAGGGAATCACTAAGTTCTAAAACTATTAAAGTCTTTCTCCATTATCCCATACCCTTCTTCCCCTGTCAGCATATTATCCTTCTGCCCTTGAACCCTAGCACCCTATTCCACTTAATCAAAGCTCATTAAAGTCAAGAAACACATTTTATTGACTTTGATGTATCCCTAACATAGGTTTCTATTGACAAAAATTACTTAATAAATGTGTTTGAAATAAAATTTTTATCAATATCCCTTAGCTACTTTTATCTTCTGAAAGGGAGGGGGGGGGCTTTCCAATCTGGAATTTGGTTCTTCCCTCTAGCTCAGGGGTCCTTTCACCTTTGTTGTGTTGGGGACTCTTCTGGCATAGATTTTTGGTGAAATCTGTGGATTCCTCAGAATAATGCTTTTAAAATTTTAAATAATGTTTTTAGATAAAACATACAGGATTTTAAAAAAGAAACCAATTACGCTGACACATAGTTACCAAAATATTTTTAAAAATTAGTTTATAGCTGCCAGGTTAAGAACCTTTTGTTTTTAGTTTCTATTAAAAATAAACTATCAAGGAGGGAGCATGATGTGATGGAAAGATCAGGGTCTGGGAACCAGGCTACCTAGAAATTGCCTCTAACTAGTTATGGGACCTTCAGCTGCAAAAGGAGAATTGGACTGGATCATCTTCAACTTCGTTTCTAGTTAGATAATAACTACTCAGTAAGTGTTTACCATGCGCCAGGCACTGTGCTAAACACCAGGGACACAAAGAAAGGCAGAAACGTGGATTCTTTTCTCAAGGAGTTCATGTTCCAGCTCTCAGGTTATAACAGTCCTAGGATTACAAACATGAGATGAACTTACCGGTCAATAGCAATGACGCCCAGGGTGAGCATGCTGGCAGAGCTGATCAGCAGATACAGGAGAGCGGAGAAGTTGCACCACACCACCCCAAATATCCATTCCCGCCGGATGGAGCTTGTCGCCACAAAGGGCAACACCAGCACAGACAGCAAGAAGTTTGACAGGGTCAGGCTGAAGACAAATTTGTTACTGAGAGTCAGGAGATAGGACTTCTTGTACAGGGTGAACACTATCACGGAGTTACCCAGGCAGACAAAGATGGCGATGATGATGATGGCAATAGACTCGGTGATGGTGACTGCCCCGTCATCTCCCTCCGGGCCTGGGAGGTTGGCCAGTTCCTTCCCTTGGCTGAGAGAGGAGTTGATGCTCATGGTCAGCATGGCACGTGGTAGAGCAGGCAGAACATGTTGGATGGCTGGAACAGCAAAGGGACAACAGGAGGGGAGAAGAGAGAAGAGGAAGGAGAAGAAGAGAGGGAACAGAGTATGAGATGAAGGGGGTAGCAAAGAGGAAGAGGGAAAGTTGAAGGAAAGAGGGTGGGGAGATGGGGAAAGAGAAAGTGAGAGAGAGAGAAAAGAAGAAGGAGGAGGAGGGAGAGGAGGAGGAGGGAGAGAGAGAAGAGAGGGAAAAGAGGGAGAAAAAGAAGAGGGAGAGAATATTAACACATTGAATGACAGACTCTTAGAGTTGAAATATTTCAGAGATCATCTAATCTAACCTCCTACATAATGCCTCTTCTTCAAAAAAATGGCCCTTTGCTCTCAAACCCAGAGGGTTATATTCCAGTTTTTCTAGAGTTTCTCCCCCAAGGGACCCAAAGCACATCTAAACCAGGAACAGGACATTGCAGTAGAAAAGGGCACTAGCCTTAGAGGTAGACACTAAATATTTACACTCAATTGCTTCACTGATGTCCAAGGCCTCTAGCTTTCCTTCCTCACTAGCCTAAACAAGTACCAAGAAAGATAATTGGAATGAAGTCTGAAATTTTATCGGGTTCTTGAGGGAAGATTCAATATAAGTATTATCAGCACCAACTAAGTTCTAGAGAACCCTTGTTAGAGAGGGTGGGGTCATCAAATTATAAAATCAGTTTTAGTCAGTCAACAAGCATATATTAAGCACCCACTGTATGCCAGGCTCTATGCTAAGCACTGGGGATACAAAAACAGGCAAAAAATAGTTTCTCCTCTCAAGGAGCTCACAGTATGAGGAAGACAACACATAAACAAGAATATATCAATATACACATATATACACGTGTGTATACATACATATATACACACATATCCGTGTGTGTGTGAATATGTGTGTATAATGATAAATTGGAGGTAGTATCAGAGGATACTCAGATTAGGGATGATTTGGAAAAGTTTTATAAGCCTTAAAGGAAGCCAGATGGCAAAACTGAAGAGGGAGAAAATCCTAGGCATGGGGGATAGCCAGTTAAAATGTATAGAGTCAGAAGATGAATAGTCTTTTGTGAGGAAAAGCAAAGAGACCAGTGTCCCCATGCTGCAGAGTACCTGAAGGGGAGTATGGTGTAAGGAAACTGGAAGGGTAGGAGGGGACCAGGTTATGAAGGGCTTTCAAAGCCAAGCAAAGGTTTTATATTGATCTTGGAGGTCAAAGAGAGCCACTGGAGTTGTACCAATGGTCAAACTCCTTCCCGAGCAGTAGGCACAGGGTCTGAGGTCTTATTTCTCCCAAATTCAGTTCCTACCATAGAAAATGGAAACAACCACACCAATATAACAATGTAAACCAAATGTGGTGAAATGATGCTATGCAAGCATGGCCCCAAAGAAGAAGCCTCCTCAGTTTGCAGAGATGGGGGATGATGGGCACGGAACATTGAATTCAGTGTCACGCTTTCTTGACATGTGGGTTAGTTTTGCTGAACTGTTTTTTTTTCTTCTTTGCTGTAAGAAATGGCTTTGTGGGGGAGGGGATAAAGGGAAAATGTAAGTGATATAAAAACTAAAGATAGCAATGAAATTTTATTTTTTAAAAGATGAAGTTTCTACCAAGTAAGGTCAGTCCTGACCAATAATGATAACTATTATTATTGTAGTATTTCTATAGCAATTTAAGGTTTGTGAAACAGCTTACACAAATTCTTTCATTTAATCCTGGGAAAAATCCTGTAAGCTAGGTTCTATTATTTTCCTCTTTTTTGCCGATAAGGAATCTGAGTCTGAAAGAGGTTAAGTGACTTGCTCCGAGTCACTGAGGTGGGAAATGTCTGAGGCAGGATTTGAACTCAAGTCTTCCTATCTCCAAGTCCAACACAATATCCACTGTATTAATCTAGCTGCCTTGGCCAGATCTCAACAGTTCTTAATGTGAAAATTTTGTAAAAAAACAAAACAAAAACCCCCATTGGTTCTCCAATAAATAGACCATCTCATCCACCTAAAAGAACACAGAAGCCACTGGACAAATATCACCAAGAAAGAGCAGAACTAAAACTGATTTTGTGAAATAACCCATAAAGAATCTTAAGAGTTAGAAGGGGTCACAAAACATATCTTGTCTAACTCCCCCCAGAAACCTTTTTTAAGAGATGCCCATTCAGCCTTTGTTTGAACACATATAGTGATAGGGAAACTCACTACTAACAAAGTGGCCCACTCCATTTAGAAGCAGCTCGGATTGTTAGAAAGTTCTTCCTTTCAATGAGTCAAAATCTGTATTCTGCCCCTTAATTTCTACCCACTGATCCTTGAGCTACCTTCCAATATCTAAAGTCACTTCATCTTACTGGGCCTTAGTTCCTTCATCAGTAAAATGAGGTTGTTGTAAGGATCCAATGAGATAAATCACGTAAGGTACTTTGTGAACTTTAATGCACCACATAAATGCTAGCTATCATTATTATTATCATCATACCCGCTCCTAACCTTTTTCTTTTTTAGTTAAAAATTCCAAATTCCTTCACTTGATTCTTGTGACAGTTTTCAGATCCCTAACCATTTCGTTTGAGCTCTTTTAAATGAACTCTATATTGCCAATGTCCCTCTCAAAAATCTGGTGGCCAGGACTAACCATGGTATTCCCCGTGGAATCTAATGGGACCCAACGTGACAATACAGGCAGCTTGGTATAGTGAATAGTATCAGGAAGCCCACAAGCCAGATCTGCCCCTGGGTAAAGCACTATGTGCCTTCAGTGACTCAATGGAACTTAGCTGAGCTCTGCACTAGTTGCACCTGGGTTGGCAGGCATTGCTTCAGTGATTTCCCCATTCCACCTCCACATAACACTGTTGCATTGTTGGCTCATGTTGACTTAGTGCTCAACCAGGGTGTTTACCCAGGTCTTTTTCACATGAATTGGTGCTAAGCCAGGTCTCCACTATCTTGAACTTGTAGAAATTATTTCTGAACCAATCTGCAGGACTTTGATGAATGAATTGTTAAATCAGTGTTGTTCTCTTTAAAGCAGTCACCTTGGGAGGCTACGTCCTTATTTGGGATCTCTCTTGGAATTTGCACCACATTCTTCTGAATCGCTTCAATGGTGGGAAATCATTGCCCTTTGAGGGTGGATTTGATTTTTTTGGAAAAGGCTAAAAGTCATTTGGCCAAGTCTAATGAATGAGGTGGCTGATTATTCCTGTGAATTTTCAGTTTTTTAGATCTGGCCCATGTTTCCAGTCTGTTGAAATCTTTCCCAATCTTGATTGTGTCATCTGGTGGCATATTAACAATTCCTCCCCAATCTGCAAATGTTATAATGATGCCTTCTATGTCTATGTCTTTGTAAGGAAACTTGGAATTTATGTGAAATATCAAAAGGAAATTATCAACTCATTCCAGAAATCAAAGTTTCCAAATCAGCATAGATTATACATAATATACATACACATATGTATATGTGCATCTCATAAAATTTTTTTATCATATGCAGATGCCAAGCGTTTTCATTTTACAATATAAATATTGACAATAAAAGACACTGGCCCTTAAGCCACAGAGGGGATCCATACAGACCACACTCGGGCAAGGTGAGTCAAACTACCATACTATGGCTTGTTGGCCTCATTTCCAACCACAGCAGTGATGGAGGGACCTGGCCAACAAGGCAGGGGAGGCAATCAGTCACGGGGGAAATGTGAAGCGTCTGTTGCTGCCAATGGGGAGCAAGGGAGACACAAGCCCCAGCAAATCCCTCAGGGGTGTATCTCAAAGAACAAGGAAAGTTGGGAATTGGAATGCTCTAATCAGGTGTTGGCCTCTTGGCTCTCTGCCAACAATGCCCTCAAAGCTGCCAAGCCAGAGTCTTTTGAAAGGAAGCAAAATCAAGTTGTGACTCACATCACTTTACTGAGCTATTTGGATTCAAGGAGGGAGCACAGTCTTCTAAAACACCCACGCTCATTTCCATACCACCTTCCTGAAATCAACATTCTACACTAATATGACTGATTTTTTTTTCAAAAACTTAAGTCATTCTTTATTTCCATAAAGAGTTTTTTTCTAACTGAATTTCTTTAAAGTCTCAAGTGTGTCTTGGTAGATTGGCATCCATATATTTTATGCATTTTATAATTATTTTTTAAATGTGACTAATTTTCTAAACTGAGCATCCCAAAACTTGTTCATCCAAAAGAACACTTTCCCTCTTTAAAGTCATCATCTTCACAGGTTTCACACTGATTTGGGCTCTCCTTTTGAACCCTACAGCACCTTCTTTCAAATTGCTCAATGGTGTGAAATCTTGGTCCTTTGAAGATGGCCATGATTTTCTGGGAACAGCCAAAAGTCACTCAGCCAAGTGTAATGAATGAGGTGGGTGATTTAGCCAAGCAATACTGTTTTGGGTCAAAAACAAGGAATGATTATGAAGTAATGAGGTTAGTTCTCTTGTGTCAAAAACTGTCTCATCCAAAAATGATTAGAGGAAGGGCAGCATCCTTGGAATAAACTTATAGCCTCCCAAGGGGACATCTTGGAAGGAAAACATGCGCCTGGAAGTGTAAGTTCCATCAGGTTTCCTTTTTAAAATTCTCATTACTTTACAGAGGCACTAGGCATTCCATCTGGAAATGCTTCATCAGACCTGACTCACCATGGTCTTGGAGGTAAGAATCAACAAAACCCTGAGAAATATGTCTGCATTTTGGTAGAGAATGTGTAAATACGTCTGTATTTTGGTAGGGAGTTTGGGTATAAAATATATGTAGATTATGCCAGGGAAAAACTGGACAGAAAACATTACAATTAATTGGGTAATGGTTGAAGAAATTGTAGGTCCTTTTAAGTTTGTAAAATGCTCTATATATATTATCTCATTTCAGAATATACACTGTTGCATCATAAAAACTCCAATATGGAGAGTTTCAGAGCCATACAGGAAGACTTGTATGAAATGGTGAGCAAAACCATGCAAACAATACACAAAATCAGTACAATTATATGCACAAAAATGAAAGTGAAATAAAAGCTAAATTGCATTAAGTTAAGATCAATTCAATCCCAGGTTGATGACATGTGTCTCCCCTGAAGAAAGGAGTGAGGGGGGGCAACAGCTGCAGAATGCTGTTTGTGCTAGTGGACATGCTTACTAGATTTGAAGACCTTGTCTAGCTGGTTTGGAAGATTCAAAGTGTGTGTGTGTGTGTGTGTGTGTCTGTCTGTCTGTCTGTCTGTCTGTCTGTGTCTGGGTCTGTGTGTACCAGGTCCTGTTTTTCTTTCTCATGCCCCAGACTTACTCAGTTTGGTTGGTTTCAGCATGTGTCCTCACTGGGTTCTTTTATCCTGCTTGGAGTCTGGCCTCACTCCTCAGGCACTTTTTCCTCCTTGGCCCTCTCAGTCTCTCTTCTTGTTTTAGACCCTAATTGCTTTTCTAGACCAGAGTTTCTTAAACTCTTCAGTTTAAGAAGC
This sequence comes from Petaurus breviceps papuanus, assembly GCF_028583685.1. Lineage (NCBI taxonomy): Eukaryota > Metazoa > Chordata > Mammalia > Diprotodontia > Petauridae > Petaurus > Petaurus breviceps. The sequence continues at coordinate 21,175,893 of NW_027185876.1, forward strand.
ACTGAAGGGGTCACGATAAGAAAAAGATTAAGAAGCCCTGTTCTAGACTCACTTTAAGCTAAAAACCTAAGTAATCTTTTAGCCCTAGATTCCATCTACTTTCTTGTCAGAGAAATTCTCCATTCCAGTTTGAGAGAGATGAAAATGGAAAAAGATGTAGTTATTGCCTCACTTCCTACAGTCCTGCCATCAAGTGGGGCCACTTAGCACCAAAACAACTCCTGGTGCACTTGATAACAACTACTACCTTGCCCTGTTCCTTCATCTTTCTGTTTTATTCCCCCAAAGCAAGGCATTGGAGCCTTGCTACGGGGCTAGTCCATCTTTGGCAAAGTCCAAGGTTAACCTCCTAGGGCCCTAGTATCTTAAACTATAAAATAAGGGGGCTGGACAAGGTGGCCAATGTGATTCCTTCTGACTCAAGTTCTATGAGCTTACATTAGGGAGGAGTCAGATACAAAGGTCTTTTTGGCTTCTCAAAAACTAAACACTTGTCAATACACGATCATAAAATCTTAGGATTTTGAGCAGGAAGAGATCATAAACATTTGACCACAACAACAGAAGCTCTAGTTAGCAGAGTCAGAATTTGAACCCACATCTTCCGACTCTAGATTGTGGCATCGCATATAGGATTCAAGACAAATCTGCCTATAGAAAATTTTGCCTTACAGTCAATTGTCAGTAAATATTTATTAAGCACCTACTATGTGCCATGCATTGTACTAAGTACCAGATTAATAGAGATAAAAATATAAATTAAATTAGGTTGAAAAACAAATCATTTCACACCTTAATGGCCTACCCTAGAGTAAAATTTTCATTTTTCTTAAGCAAGGAAGGTTGGCAAACCTTGTATTTCAACAGGAGTCTTCCCTCTCCTTAAACCAAAATTTCAGGGGAGTTAGGTACCTGGAGTGACTCTTTTAAAGAGAATTCATATTTGCACTTCCAGAGACTGGTACACAGAATAACAGAGAAGGAAAAAAACCAATCCTCCTAGAGAGGAAACAACCTTAAGACAACATCAAATAAATAGGGTGGGTCTGGTACATCATTGTGATGCTATTTTGGCAGTGCTCTCTGGGGCTTTCTTTTCATCCCAACAGCTCAAAGCATTCAAGTAACTTCAAGTAATAACACCTCCCCATGGCAACCACGATAGATTCACAGGATTTAAGACCTAGAAGGGATAAAAAAAAAAAAAAGAGGGAGAGAGAGATCCTCAAGGGCCAAGGTTTCATTTTACAGACAAGAAAAATGAGGCTAAGAGAGGTTCTAGTCACTAGCTCAGGGCTATCCAGCTAGTTAGAGGCAGAGCTGGGATCAGAACCCAATTCTCCTTTTTTCCCATCTCAGTGAGCTTTCTCCTTAGCCTGTACTGCCTGCTTTACAAATAGAGAAATGGAGGGAGGGAAACATTTCCTCAGGCCACACAAGGAGTCAGGAAGGGAGCCAGCACATGATCCCAGAATCCTTAGCTCTCAGCAAGTACTCAAAACAGTTGCCAAGGCTCCCAACCCAGCAGTCACTTCCAAGTTGTTGCCACAAAGAAATGACTGGTATGAACATAGGCTCCGTTACTCTCCAAGCATAGGGCCCTAGAGACGGAAGGGCCCCTATACACAAAGCTGGAAGACCCCTAACTACCTACTCCCAGAGTCTGCTAATTCAACAAAGGGTATTTGTAAGTGGTTCCCCCCCCCCCCCCCCCAAAAAAAATTCCTAAGGTAGCAATAAATATAACATTTACAAACAATAATCCTTTCAGCAAAACCCTCTGCATCTACAGGAGGTGCCTACTTGGGGCTCTGTTTTTCATGAAGACAAAGCAAAAGGAAATAAATGGAGAGCAAGAGAATCACAGCAAGGGAACCAGTACTCTACCCTTTCTAGCTGCCTCTTTTTCCTTTCTCTTAAAAAAAAATCCCTTAAGTTTTCCTTGTATGGGAGAGGGAGAGGCAGAGAGAAAATGTAGAGATGTGTTGGTTGGGTTTTTTTCTGAAGCTAATAGGGACTATAACTTTTGAAGTCTTTGTTTGAGGAGACATAAGGGAAGCAAAGTCAAAATCTAAGTATATTAGTATGTCACGGCTCCTTGCCCATTCTTCCAAGTGACATTTCACCTGACTGTCTGACAAGGTGGGGAGGAGGCAGTAATCAACAATGAATATATTCTGCTGATTTCATTAATTCAGCTAAATCTCATTTTAATCCACTAACTGGGAAGATTTGACAGACCTTAAGCTATCTTTTCCAGTTAATTTAAATCAAACTTGGAAATAACCTTTTTCTTCCGTACTTCATAAGAGCAAGTAAAAACTTTCAGCCCTGCAGTGCTTAAAGAATTTTGTCTTTATTTCACCATATGGAAGAAGGAATGAGCTGTTTAAAAAATGCAGACTGATTAATAATGCATATTAGTGAGACTCAGAGGAGACTTGTGGATATTGACCTATAGAAAGAAACTCTAGTAAACTATATTTCCCTCCTGAATCACCTGGGTACTTTTAGTAGGAGGTAAAGGGAAGGAGTTCATTTCTTCCACAAAATGCTCCTAGATGTTACTCTCAGAGCCTCAGCTGGGTGGACCACTGGTCCTACTGTAATGAAAAAAGGGGGCTTGGTATTCTGCTGGAGCCACAGCTCTCACAATTGCTAAATTTTCAGTCCAAGTATTTACACCTAGGAAATTAACAGATGCTACAAATCAGAGCTTGGTTTATTGCTTTGTTGATTGTCTATAGAGTCTTTAAGAAAATGTTAATAATGCAGACTGGGGGCCGTCTCCAGTCATCCTGATCTATATCTTGCCACTGGATCCAGATGGCTCCAGAGATCTTGCATAGCCCTCTCTCACTTAAATCCAATTCACTTGCAAATTATGGCATCATCTTCCAGATGTTGTGGTCCTCTTTGAGAATGAAGGACAAACAAGAACAATAATGCAGATTAAACTTAAAAGTGGGTCATGTTTTCCTTTTTTCCCCCAGAGAACAGAAGCAACTTGTTAAACATATATCAGTATGCCACAGAGTCTAGTCCTAACTCTGCCACTACCTAGTTGTTTGACTGGAAATGAAGAAACAGCACTTTCCTCAGCTGTCCAATGGGGATCAAATTATATCTGCCCCCTTTTTAAGGAATAAATGAGATAAATGACACAAGAAAACCTCAAATGATACATTCTTCTTTATGTTTTATTGCCTTGTATCAATTTCTTCTCTTTTTTCCCTTTCCACTCTGGCTCTCCATTACTTCCAGCCCTGAAGACAAGTCATCAGTGCAGCCCAGCTAAATTACTATTAACTCATATGCACCATCTAGATGGTGACCTTGGAAAACATGGGATCATCGGGATGAAAGGAATTTTAGAAATCATCTAGTCTCCCCACCCCACCCTGCTGTCCAATGCAGGAATACCCCATAAGGCATCTCTGAAAATCTTATTATGAAACTCCTGTTGTAAGACTACCCGAACAGGAAGTTCATTACAAGGGAACTCATTCCATTTTTTGGACAGTTCAAATTGTACAAAGATCTTCCTTTAAATTTAGTTGGTCAGTCAAACAGTTATTAAGCATCTTCTATGTGCTAGGCACTGTGCTGAGGATATGAAAAGATGTAAAAGACAGGGCCTGCCCTCAAGGAGAGCACAATCTAATGGGGAAAACAGCAAGCAAACAAATATGTACAAATAAGCCATATGCAGGGTAAATTTGCAAAGATTAACAGAAGGAAGGCACTGGAATTAAGAGGGATTGGTGAAGGTTTCCTATAGAAGGTAGGATTTTGGTTGGGACTTAAAAGAAGCCAGGAATAAACCCATATCTGCTCTTTTGAAATTTCTAATCATTGAGACTGTGTTCTAGAGATGTACAGGAGAAGATTCGTCTCTTTACTTCACCACATTAGCCCTTCAGATCTATAAAGAGGACTATGATTGTATTGCTTCCCTCCCCAAGTCTTCTCTTCTCATTCCCAGTTCCTCTTATGACAACCTTCCAAACAAAAGCATAAAGCCTTCCTTGATCATCATCCCCAATCATAAGTAATATTTCCTTCTGATGAATTAATAAAGTACTTTGTATCTATTGGCTAGTTATTTGAGCACATCTCTTATCTCCCCCACAAGATTGTTAGCTTTTTGAGGACGGCAAACGTGTATTATTTATTTATTTATTTTTTAAACAATCGGGGTTAAGTAACTTGCTCAAGGTTACACGGCCAGGTGTTTCTGGGTGGGTGCTAAGTGTCTGAGCCCGGATTCGATCCCCAGGTCATCCCGACACTGGGACTGGTGCTCTTACTTGCTGTTCTACCTGGCCGCCCCAGCAAACATGTATTATTAATCTCTGTAGCTCTCACTATGCCCTGCTCATAGTAGGTACTCAGCAAATATTTGTAGAATACATGAACATGACACAGTTTCTAGACCTTTCAACATTCTGCTTACCCTCCTCTCAACACATTTCAATTTGCCAACATCTCCCTTTAAATATGATGCCCCAAATGGAAAACAGAACTCTAGATGGTTCCTTCTGGTCACAGAATACGGTGGGATATTACATTCTTCTTTCTAGATACTATGTTTCTATTATTTTGTTCAATTTATCTCACAATTCCAGCCTGCTGCAACTTTTACAGATCTGGAAGATCCAAATCATAGACAAGGAGCCGGAAGAGAGCTTTAAAGATGTCTAGTCCATCCCCTTTTACAGATAAGGAAACTGAGACCCAGAGATGTACAGTGATAGGTTGTAGAGTCAAGAGCTGGAGTTGAAACCCAGGTGCTCTGATTTCAAATCCAGGGCATTTTCCTCAGCACCACACTGCTTTGGTCATCTAACATATAAGTGATCCCTCCTAACTTTATTCCAACTACCTTTCTGTAGACTTAATTCAAGAAAAAGGTAAGGCCAAGGTCAGAGGTTTAAAGCAACTGCTAAGAGATCTTTTTCTCAGCTGACAATAATACATTAATCAACACATTTTGAATCATTCAGACAATGTATCTGCCTGAATGCACAAAAGCCTTAGTGATGTATCTTGGTCAAGTTGGGCTAGGTGGTTGCTGAGATCCCTTCCAACTCCAAGATTCTGTGAACCCAATCCATGTGTCTCAAACCTTGTCCCCAAAGATATAATCAGAGCCCTTCTCAAATGCCTTGGTTGAAATTCAGAATAGCACATCTACAGGATTTCTCTGATGTTACAGGCTAGTAATCTTACGCTGAAACAGGAGCTCTTCACCTTTTTATAAAAAAATGTGTTCTGGATCCCTTTGGCAGGCAGACTAGAAAAGTCTATGACTCCCTCCTCAGAATTATGTTTTTAAATGAATAAAATAAAAAACATAGAATTACAAATGTAATTGGTTTACATTGAGAATACAGTTATCAAAATTTTTTTTAGAAACTAAGTTCATAGAACCCAGGTTAAGAATCCTATCTCTACAAGCTATAAAGTATAGAAACAAAGAGAGGGGAAAAAATACAGGACCATAAACATTATTCTTAAATTGGTCTTCCCTCTACCAGAAGAGGGACAGAATAATGAAATGGATGAAGAAGATGAACAGTGGAGAGACTGATAGATTTGGAGTTAGAATACGTAAGGCTGAATTCTAGGTCGGCCACTTACTACCTGAATGATATTGAGTAAATCACTTATAACCTCTCTGTACACCAATTTCCTCACCTGTAAAGTAACGGGGCTGGTTTAGACAACTGCCAAGCTCCTTTGCTACTCTATGGTCTTATGATCCTAATCCTGTAATCATGAGAAATATCAAGAAGGCTGTCCTCCAAAAGTCCCTTCCAATCCTACGTCTTTGATCCTACAGCCATCTCCATGGTTTGCCCAGAATGAACTGTGGCTCACCTTGTTCAAAGGAAGTAGTAGTCCCAAAGCTGTTCTGCTTGAAGAGTTATGATGCTTCCCCAATGTTCTGTAACTCCTCAAAGTATCATGTTCACTTAACCTCTCTCTGTCTGCCTCAGTTACCTCACTTTTAAAATGAGCATAGGAATATTTATGTTACCTACTTCATCGAGTTGTATAGAAAGCCCTTCACTATAAAAATGGTACTGGTCAAGAAAGCACAAATTTTCTTAAGAAACTATTTCTTTTCCCCTAGTTTGCCATAGAGAAAACAGACTCTGGGGACGCTTGGGCATTGGACAATTGAGGACTAGTCTGTAGATGGAATGCAGAAAGGCTGCACACACCACCTCAGTCAAGCTTTAAAAGACTCCTTTTTGTTTGCCTCATGCTTTCCATAGTCAAAACCAACGGGAGCAGTATTAGTTTCAGTTCTCCCAGAAAACCCCACACAAACAGCTTTGTATGATATTAAAGACAAAACCCACACAGGGGAGATTCTCCAGGTCTCATGATAAAAAAAAAAATGGTGTGAAGAAAAGTGGCCTAGAAAGGCAGGGCAGTCAGGCTTCCACCACTCTCTTCCTGGGAGGTTCCGGAATCTTTGTGATTTTTGTTTCCTTTACCCATGACCCCTCCAGGGTGAAGGGGTAAAAAACCCTCCAACTTTTTACAAGCCATCACAGTGAGAAGAAAGCTCAGTAGCTGGCCTGCAACCTTGCTCTCCTAGGCTGTGAATGCCAAATCCTGCAAGCAAAGCAGGTCAGGTCAGGTTAGGGCCCAGAGGAGGTTGAATTCTGTCTACCAGCTGAAAGAACTGGTGGTGGTGATTCAGTTGGCAGCCTGCCCCTGGAGCTAAGGATGAATTATTTTCATGTCTGGTGCTAGCAGAGGCTACCCTGAGGCGTAGGCTTTGCACCATGGGCAGCTTCCCCCCAGGTGCAGGAGGGGAGGTGGACAGGGTTACTGAAAGCTATAGTTCTGCTAATGACTGAGGACCTAGAAGTGATGTCAACCTCTTTGCTTCTGACCTCATAACTCATACATATGATGACACCCAAGTCCCTTTTGCCTGAGCAAACGGGATCCACAGAAGATACAAAGACTGGGTTAGAAAGAGAGAAGGTGGACTCTGTGTTTATTATTGCCACAATACACTTTAAAACTCCATCACAAGCTAATTACTTTTTCTACTGCAATGATCTCCTTATAGAGAAGGTATATAAATGAGCTAACTATGCTAAGTCATGGCACAACCTTGCCTCAGGAGCTGTATTATGAAATAAAAAGATAATTTCTTCCCCATTAACACCATTAATTCATCCTCTTGGTTCTATTTGTGTAATTCTCCTTCAGACAATTTTCAAGCTCAAATTTTCCATATCATTTCTTGAAGTTTTCTCTTCCCTTTTATTTTCACTTCTTAATACTCTTCATTTCACCCCATTCTCCTCCTACCCCCCTCCTCCTTCTAGCAGAAACAAATAGTGTAAGAGTAAGACCCAAAGGACCAAGGGAAAGGAGGATGAACCAAGTAAAGGACACTGGAAAATTCTGGTGGCCACAGTCCAGTGAAGAAACATACCTAACTTGTGCCATCTTCCTTCCTCAGCCTCATGCCTCTAGCTTAATCCTCAAACACACTGACTGTCTAAAAGTCTTTTGCATAGACTATGATCCAGTCATCTAAGTCTCTGGAAAAGACTGAAGCTCAAGACCAAGGGATCTTGAGCTCACAAGCAAAGACCAATCTCTATGGCTCTACTGGCTGACAACTGAGTTACGAATGGTACAAGCCCTGGGGATGGTTGCAGGAGAGTCTGTCAATGCACTAAGGAATTCCTAGAGATGGGATTCTTTCCTGCCTAGGGCAAGTCAGTCCACAATAAACCAGGGGCAATCAAGTCTCAAAATTCCCATCACCCCTGTAAAAAATCCAAACAAACCAAATGAAATATAAGCTCAGTTCAGGGAATATGTTGATGTATTATTATGATTTCCTTTCAAAATTGCTAAAAAAAAAGCCATATATCTGAAATTTTTCTCATTTGAAATTTTTTTTCTTTTGGCAGGGAGAAATACAGAATGCTTTGCACATAGAAGGCATTTCAAGAGCTATTTGTTGAATGAATGAATGACTTCTGAATATGGCCCATTCCACTTGGAGCCATTCTTGATTCCTCCAAATCCCTCAACTCCACTCAACCAGTTGCCAAGTGCTGTTCACAAGATTGTAGGTTTAGAGCTGGAAGGGACCTTACAAGCCATTGAGCCCAACCTCCTTATTTTACAAAAGAGGAAACTAAGGAACAGAAAAGTTAAGTGACTCACCCAGGGTCTGTTAATTCTACCTCTAAAATATCTATGGCATCCATCTTTCTCACTTCCACTATCACTATCCTTGCTCGGGTGTGCATATTCTCTTTCACCTAGAAGAGCAATTCTCAAAGTATGGTCCAGAGACCCTTAAGGCTCCCTAAGACTTTTTCGGGGGTCTGCAATGTCCAACACCATTTTTCATAATACTACGAAAACATCTTAATTTCTAACATGGTAAATATCAGTAGATATGACCCACATAAACAGAAGCTCTTTGAGGTCCTCAATAATTTTTAAGAGTCTAAAGAAGTCCTGAGTCCAAAATGTTTGAGAACCACTGATTTAGACTATTTCCTAGATTGTCTTCCAATTCCTCCCACCACTACAATTCATTCTTCACTTCACTAGGAAAGTTATCTTTTTTATATATAGGTCTGATAGCATCACCCCCTTATTAAAAAACCCTCCAGATTTTCCCAATACCAACCAAATAAAAATGTCAACTCAGCCTACTATCTGTGGTCTTCCAAGATTAGAATCCAACCTTATTTTCCAGTCTACTGGATTTCCCTTTATGTACTGTATGTACACTTCAGCAGAACTCAACTACTGAGCTTATCTTTTCTCCATGCCCTTGCTCACATCACCCATGTTTGGAATGGACACCCTACCCCACAATCTACATCTACTGAAATCCACCCTCCCATTCAAGACCCACTCCAATACCATCTCCTCCACGAAACTCAGTTACACTGAGCTGGGATGATCTCTCTTGATCCTTGAATCTCTCAGGCTGCTCTGTTTGACCCCTTCCCACTTAAGCCATTTTCATGCTTGTATTATAGTTATTTGTATACATCTCACCTTCTACTAGATTGTAAGCTCCTTGAGGGGAGATTATTTTTCATCTTGTTATTCTCTGCACCTAGCACAGTACATTACACATAGTAGGCACTTAATGCTTATTGAATTGGGCTGAATTCCAGACTGAAGTTCATAGTTTGGTTCAGTTCAGATCTAAAATAAGGATTTGAATAGAAATGTCCTCTTACTCAGAAGGGCCCTCTTTCTCACTCTTATAGCTAGACTAGGAGTTGGAGAAGAAGCAAGAATGGAGATATTTCCTACTAACCAATTTCTTCAATGTTTGGTAAGAGCTTTGGTGCACTCAAGTTTCTTGAGCGGAACATCAATGAATTCATCTACTGTCTACCTAGCAAAAAACTATCTTATGAGTGACATCACCAATATTGCCATATTAGCTAATTAGCAAAGAGCCCGGAACAGAATACTCTACTGGTGAACATTATCCACCTTCTCTTAGTAATCTCTTCCCTAAGTAATGGCTTACTCTGCATAAGGTGATTAAAAGACATAAGGAATGACAATGGGCCATCCAACCCAATAGTCTTTTTCTGACAGTGATACCAAAGGGCCATGGCATCCTCATTTGTAAAATGAGGGGACTGGACCAAATGACTTCAAATATCCCCTCCTACTCTAAACCCTATGTTGTGACACTTGACTCTTCTAATTACCCCCTTGGCATTCAAAGGCCGTCTACAATCTAGCTGTGGTCTAGCTTTTCAGCCCTATTTTCTGTTACTTTTCTATAATCCCTTGCTCTGGCCATATTGAAATACCCATCTCCCAAACACCCTACCCATTGATCCTCCTTGCCAAGAATGACCTTATTCCTCTCTCCATATTTCTGAATTCTACAAATTCTTCAAAGTCAGTTCTGCCTCCTCTGTGAAGCCTCCTCTGATCATCATAGACCACAGTGGCTTCTTTTTCTTCTAAACTCCCACGAGCACTTATTATCCACATTACTCATTCAGTATTATCACACACAGGGTTGCATTATATTATTAGTTGCTTTTTTGACTATGCCTTGTTTCATCAAACTGTAAGATCTTTGAAGGCAGGGCCACTTTTTATTTGTTGTTGTTCAGTCTTTTTCAGTCATACCTGACTTTCCTTGACCCCATTTAGGGTTTTCTTGGCAGATATACTTAAGTGGTTTGTCATTTCCTTCTCCAGCTCATTTTACAGATGAGGAAACTGAGGCAAACAGGGTGAAGTGACTTGCCCAGGCTCACACAGTTAGTAAATGTCTGAAGCCAGATTTGAACTCATGAAGATGAGTCTTCCTGACTCTGGGCTCAGAGCTCTGTGCACTGCACCAACCACTTTTTATACATCAATTTAATTCAATAAAAATGTAGCAAGTATCCTGTCTGAGGCATTGTGATAGTAATGGCAATTAAAGATTCCCCTGTATTGGCCTGATTTTCAAATTGATTGTGTTAAAACCCAGAGTTTGTTAATCCCACCTGTGGGATGGGCTTGTTGATGTGAAAAGAAAGTCCTGAATTGGGAGGAGCTGGTGATGTAGATTTGGAGAGACAAGAGAGAGGCGGAAGATTTTTTTGGAAGCAGCACCTCGTGGAGAGAGAGAGACTAAGAGAATTGCTGGTGGCCGCTTTGAATTGCCCTGGACTTTTGAGACCTGCCCCCTGAGCTGCCAAGGACTGAGGAGACATGGCTGTTTTGCTGGTACTTTGTCTGTCTGTTTTGATGTTATTTTGCCAGATTTGTCCACTGGTGAAAGACTGTCCTTTTGTTGAAGAAGTCCTGGAACCTGGCTGTTTGCTAAGAAGGCCTGCGACTGTCCTGCAGACAGAGAGTGAATACTGTCCACTGGTGAGGGACAGTACTGTTGTTGCAGGGGTCTGGAGACTGTCCTGCAGACAGAGTGAATACTGTCCACTGGTGAGGGACAGTGCTGTTGTTGCAGGGGTCTGGGAGCCTTTCTGTTGGTTCAGAAGCCCTGAAGAAGGATTTTCTTGTTGTATGTTTACAGAAATCCTGGGAGAGGGCTTTGCTAATGTGTTCAGGGGTTCTAGGACTGTTCTACAGACAGAGGATAAATTCATGAAGGGACTGGCAATGTATCTTATGGCCTTGCTAAGCCTTGTCTCCCCAGGAACTAAGATTGCTGAGAACTTGCCTCGTGTCAAGATGAAGAAAAGACCTCCATTTGGGTATTAAGTGCTGTGTTTAAACTTGATGTAACTCTGGGGTAGATTCAATTGTGATCCAGGGGTGGGGAACTTTTGACCTTTTTGTGTTCTATGGTTGAGCAAATGAATGTATTTTACTTATGTTTGGAAACTAATCTCCATTTGAGAAGAGGGGCTTTGTGGTGGACTTAATTAAGGTATAGCCTAGGGGTGGAGAAGTATTTAGAACAGAGACTTTGTAATTGATTGAATGATTGGAAGGTCCTGGGGTGGGGTAGTACTTGGAGATTATTTAATCACACTTAGTAAATGCTGTATTTTGAATGATGTCACGTTTTGATCTTCTCTGTTCTTGGTTTGTCACTGAATAAAATAGAGAGCACCTATGCTGGTATTTTGAACCTGGGAAGTTGCCTTCTTTTGGCATTACATTACAGGCATCATGCTAGGAGCTATGGTGATATAGACACAGGTCCTGTTCTCAAAGTGTTTACAATGTAATGAGGGAGGAGGAAGGACTAGTATACAAATAACTAACTAGTCAGAGCAACTAAAGACCTGGAAAAGAAAGTTCTCATCACCAAAGTTCTTGTCACTATCAAATGATTCCATATCAGAAACGGATATGGCTTTATCAGCAGACATGATATGAAACATGGTTTACCATTTGTTTTGCTGCTGCGCCTGAAAGATCAAGAGAGCTTTTCCATCTGACTCACAGCTGAAACCTCCTCTGCATGTCATGTCCTCTGTTAGAATGTGAGCTAGATGAGGAAACTGAGCACCCTGCTAGGGGCAGCTAGGTGGCTTAGTGGATAGAGTTCTGGGCCTGGAGTCAGGAAAACCTAAGTCAAATCCAGCCTCAGACACTTATTAAGTGTGTGACCCTGAACAAGTCACTTATCTCTATCTGCCTCAGTTTTCTCAACTGTAAAATGGGGGTAATAAGAGCACTGGCTTCCACAGTCTAGTGGCAGCTAGGTGGCACAGTGGATACAGCATAAGCCCTGGAGTCATGAGGACCTGAGTTCAAATCTAGCCCTAGACATTTACTAGTTGTGAGACCCTAGGTAGGTCACTTAACCCTAATTGCTCTCTTCCCCCCAAAAAAGAATGCAAGCTCCCTGAAAGCAGGAACTGTCTCCACTTTTCCATTTGTGCCATCAGTTCTCAGAACAATGCACTGCATATAGTAAACACTTAATAAATGGGTTTTTTAATTCACTCAAATATAAGAAAAAGGAAAATAAAATAAATATAAAGGAATGAGCTACAGGCAATTGCTTTAATAAATGTGAGGTAGTAAGGAGTACTTTCATCTAGAGAGGTCATGGAAGGGCTCATATGAAGGGGTAGCATATGTGTGCAACTTTAAAGGGGGACATTTGATTCAAGGAGATGGCAGCAGGGAATGAGTTCCTTTCACATACAGTATCTAAAAAGGCACAGACGGAAAGTAGGTTAGGTTGGCTTAGATGCAGAATATGTAAAGGGGAATATGAAATCAGTTTGGAAAAGTTACTTAGAGCCAGGCTCCAAAGGCCCTTGAATACATGGGTGAGGAGCTGACATTTCATTCTGGTGGCAGTGGAAGTCACTAAAGGTTTCCGTGTTTATGAAGAACATCATCACAGCAGCATATTAGCAACATTACTCAGACAGTGAGGCAAAGCACAGATTGGAGAAGGACTAGACTCTTGGCAAGAAGAGTAGGTAGGAGGTTATTACAATAGTTGAGATGAGAAGAGATGAAAGTCTAAACTCAAGCAGTTCCAGCACGAGTGGAAAGGAAAAAGCAGATGCAAAAGATATTGCAGAGATCAAAAAAGATAGGACTTGGCCACTGATGAGGCTAGAGGAGAGAGAAAGTCTTTTGAATCCCCATCCAATCAGATCAGAAGTCTCAAGCCAGGCTTCTTATCCCCACTATCAAATGAAAACCCAGCACTTTTCTTTGGATTTAAATTGAAAACTGAAGATGTTTCCTTTGCTTACTGGGCTCTACAGAGAATACAGAAAGAGAAGGCTGTCTCCAGGTCTTAGAGCACAGAAAGCACTGGAAAGTCATTGGTGGACTACTGTATGACATCCTTTCAGGGGTAGGACAGTGCCAAGGACTCTCTCCAGGGAATCTGATCTCAAAAATAAATGTGTTTTCCCCTCCTCTCCCTTAAACTATGAGCTCCTTGAGAGCAGGGACTGTACTTTGCCTTTCTTTGTAACAGGCAGCTAGGCAGTGCAAGGGATAGAGCATTGAATCTGGAGACAAGACCACTTGAGTTCAAATTCCACCTAAGAAACTTACTAGCTGTGTGGCCCTGGACAAGTCACTTAGCCTCTGCGTGCCTCAGTTTCACCATCTTTAAAATGGGGATAAGATAACACCTACCTCTTCAGGTTTGTTGTGATTAATCAAATGAGATAATATTTGGAAAGGGCTTTGCAAACCTTCATAAATACTAATGATTACTATTGGTACCCCCAGCTGAGCATAGTGCCTAGAACATAGTAGGTGCTTACTAAATGACAGGTGCATTTATTAGGGCAGTTAGGTGGTACAGTGGAGAGAGTGCCAGGCCTGGAGTTAGGAAAACTCCTATTTCTGAGTTCAAACCTGGCCTCAGACACTTACTAGCCATGTGACCTGGGCAAGTCACTTAAACCTGTTTGTCTCAGTTTCCTCAACTGTAAAATGAGCTGGAGAAGGAAATGACAAACCACCCCAGTATCTTTGCCAAGAAAACCCCAAATGGAGTTAGGAAGAATCAGATGCAACTGAAATGAAGGAACAACATCGATAACAATAAATGCTATTGATTGACTAAAACCTCACTCACCAAGACCATCAGTAGTCAGATGATGGGAATTCTGAGAAAACAAGTTCAACTTTAATTGATTTCCATTCTGTGGAACTGAATACTCTACTTTTTGATTAACTCATAGATCCTCCCCTCAAAAATTCAGATCTCATTCTAAAGCTAAAATTATGTCATTTAGGAGAATGAAAGTGGAAGTCCCTGAAAGTGACTAGGCAGACTGACTGGCCACGGGGAAGAGAATACTGAATTTGGAGTCAGGAGGCCTGGGTTCCAGTCCCAACTCTGCTTTGTTGTTGTTCAGTTGTGTCCAACTCTACATGACCCAATGGACATTTGTTCATGGACTTTTCTTGGCAAAAATACTGGAGTTTTTTGCCATTTCCCTCTCGGGCTTATCCCCATTTTACATATAAGAAACTGAAAATTACTGATTAACAGTAAGGTTTTAATCCATTCAAGGCCACTTAGATAAGTCATCAAATTAGAGCAGAACTAGATACAATATGGGTTCCTGAAATGCCACAAAGAACTCCTTATCAGTCAGCCTCATCTATAAGATAGCCCCATGGCAGGGACCCTAATATAACTTTATAGAGAAACTTTAGTGTGATCATTCCTAATGTCCAGAGAAAGGAGAAGTGGTCTCCCTGTGATACTGGGGTGGGGAATAAAAAAGTCAAAAGCTGAAGGAGATAGCCCTCAAATGCCACCAAGTTAAGCTAAGTTGGAGAATCTGTACCTGTGTATGGAAGGAAAAGGAAAACAGCTGAGCTCTTGAATTATGAGTGAAACACTGCATGAAAAAAGTTGGAAAGAAGAAAGGAAGTTACAGAAAGGGTCCCTGGAAGCCAAGGACCAGACCCCAGAGCTTCTCTGGGTCATGAAAGCTAAATGAGCATTCGTGAGTGATCTAACACTACCTTTCCGAAATTTCCTTTCTGATGTGGTTCTATGTAAAGAAACTGTCTTCCTTCTATTATGCTTCAAAGCAAAATGGGATAGAAATGAAAACTATTTTAATCAGAGAGGGATACTTGTGGTACAGTTAAAGAACAGGAGATATGGGCTCAGAAGACCTGGGTTTGAATCCTCCCTGTATATCTCTAGGTAAGTTAGTTTTCTTTAGATTATATCTTTTTTCATCTGTAAAATCAGAGTGTAGAGGGAGATTTGAACTAGATTGCCTCTAAACTTTCTTTCAGCTCTAAATACCATGATCCTATAAGCAGAATCTTTGGGTTTAGTATGGCCATAGAACTGAGAAATGTATTCTTGGGCAGTATGGGAATGAGGTGGCATGTTTATACTTATTAAAGAAAAGAAAAGAAAAAAATCACAGGCCACTAAATACCTAATACACAGTAGCAGTAATTTAGACCATGGTGGTTACTTTCTGAATGATTGGCCTAGACAGAAGATGACTTCTCTGAATGCCACCAAACACATTCACGTTATCCAAGTTTCTCTCATCTCACACATTATCTTTTCTAAAAGGTTAGTTACAGTAGAAAGAAGCTGTATCTGAAAGGCCCACAGGAGTACCAACTTACCCAGGAGGGTTACAGTCTCTCCTCTGAAGACCTTTTCGGCAGAAGGATAATGCCGCTCTCTCCCCCTGGGTGATGTGGTCGTAGCTCCTTCTGGCACAGCAGCTGACTGCTGGAAGTCTCCTCCAGCTCTAAGAGTCTAGGAACCTCCAAAGGCTGCAGGTGTCATGTGTTTCCCTAGACGCCCAGCGACGATGCTGCTCACCTTGTCCTCGATGTTCTGAGATCCATGGGCTCTGTGGCTGCTTTTTTCCACACCCCTCTCCCGGGGTGGGGGCACCGAGCCAAGCCGAGGAAGATGGACTGGACTGTGGGGTGCACGGGGACAGAAATCAATCCCCTTGAGGCCAGTTCAACAGCATCCATGACCACCCTTCCTAGGGATGGGGGGGGGAGGCTCCTAGAGAGGAGAAAGGGAGGGGAGAATTGGAGATGGAAAGGAACCGGCCCTTTCAAGGCTGCCCCCAAACCCTTACTGCTTCCTGGGGTACAGAGATGGGGGCTCCTCCAAGAACATGATGCCACAAATAGCACCCATCCCCCAAGCCTGACACTGAGGAGGAAGAGAAGGAGAAGAGTAGAGGACTGGCTTCTCCTTAACGTCCACAGGAAAAAGGGGAGCGGGGGTGGGTGGGTGGAAGAGAGATGGCTAGCGATAAAAGAAGGGGTTAGCGAAGGAAATACACAGAGTGAGGAGTGGCTGATGGGGTGCGTGTAAGGGAGGGATGAGGTAGTGGGTCTCCGGGGGTCCTGAAGGAAAGGGGCTCAGGGGCTGGGTCCTAAATCGTCGCCGCCCACCCTGCTCCCCCAGCCTCAGCTAAGGCCGCGCGCCACCACCGCCACCTCCTCCTCTTCCTCCTCCTTCTCCTCCCTCTCTTCTGCACAATGAAGCTCAGACCCACTCCGTCTCCCCCAAACTCCTCCCCTCCGGGCCTGGGACTCAGCAGTCCTCGCCCCCTAGCCCTCCCGTCCCGTAGTCCGTCCCGGTGCTAGGAGCTCACCGCCGAGGAGCCGCCGCCGCCGCCGCTGCTCAGGGCTGGGCCATCCCACCTCTACCTCCACCTCCCCTTTCTGCGGCCACCGGCACCGCCACCGCCACGGCCGCAGCTGCCCTGCTTGCTGCCTCACTCTCGGCCGCCGCTGCTCCAGGAGCGGGAGGTTTCGGGTTGCAGTCCCCGACCCCCCACCAGCTCTTCCAGTATCAGCTCCGCGGCTGCTGTAGACCCGCGGAGCAGGGCCGAGGGGACCAGGATCAGGCAAGAAACTTTGCTGGGCTGCTCCGCTCCGCACCGCTCCAGGATCTGCTATAACGCGCCGCGCCGCGCCAAGCGGGCCAAGCTGCTCTGCTCCGCGCTCTACTTGCACCGCCCGCCCCTCCTCCGGGCCTCTCTCTCCACCTCCCGCCCGCCTAGCCTACGCGGCCCCAGGCCCGCCTCCCTCATCCTCGTCCTCCCGCCTCCCTGCGCCCCCACTCACCTTTCTGCACTTCCTCTCTTACATTCCCACCCCAGCTTCCAGGCTGTTGTCCTCCTCAGTCCCCATCCCTCCTGTCCCTTGTCCATCTCTTGTACCCATCCAGCCCCTGGGGCCTGCTCCCCGCACTTCCTCGACCCCCTTTAGCCGCCCCCCCCCTCCCACTCTTCTGGCCCGGGTTCCCAGTTTTCTTTTCCTCTGATCTGTGCTCTAGACTGTCTTTGAATTCCTCCTACCGATATCAATGACTTGCCTCCTCGTTCCCCTTTGCTCTCCCCGGGTCCAGTCTCTTGGCTTCGTCCCTCAGTTCCATCCTCGCTTTTTTTTTTTTTTTTTTTTGGCTTTATCCTTCTCTCTTCAGCTTTGTACTTTCCCTTTTCCTATCTCTGTTTCTCATTTCCGGATTCAGTCTCTTCAGACTCCCCCTTTCCTATTTTCCTGCCATCCTCCAGTTCTCTCCTGAGCTTTCTCATCTTCATATCTCCCATCTCCCCCACTTAGATATATTTCACTAACTTCTTTATGTCTTTTAAAAAAATTAAATATATTCCTTCTGCTTTATGGTCTACTCTAAAATTTCCTCCTTCAGTCTCTTTATGGTTCCATCTTCACCTTCATTCTTTATCATCCCAGTCAGTTCTTCTCTCTCCCCTTCATCATTCTCCATCTCTTCTCCCATCCCCATCCCAAGAACACCAGTCTTAATTAGGAGAAAATATGAAGCAAAGTTTCAAATAGTTAAAAAGAAAGGGCATTAAAATAGGAGGGTGGTGAAAATTAAACCTAAGTTGTTTTTTTCAAACTCCATCAAAAAAGCCCAAACCAACAACAACAATCCAAACACTTTAGAGACATAATTGGGTAGCACACTGGACTTGGGAGTCAAGGTATCCCACTTTTGAAACCTGTTACAAGTTCTGTGACCATGGGGAAATCACCTAGCATCTCAGATCCTTAGTTTCCTCTTCTGTAAAACAAAGCTAATAACATTTTAATTACCTACCTCACAATCATTTTGAAGAAAGTATTTCTTAAACCTTGAATGACAAATGCTGGAGAGGATGTGGGCAAATTGGAACACTAATGCATTGATGGTGGAGTTGTGAACTGATCCAACCTTTCTGGAAAGCAATCTGGAATTATGCCCAAAGGGCTATAAATAATTTCATACCCTTTGACCCAGCAATACCACTTCTAGAGTTATATCCCAAAGAGATCACAGAAGTGGGAAATAGACCCATATGTACAAAAATATTTATAGCAGCTCTTTTTGTGGTAGCAAAGAATTGGAAATTAAGGGGGTGCCCATCAATTGGGGAATGGCTGAACAAGTTGTGGTATATGCATGTTATGGAATACGATTGTGCTATAAGAAAGGAGGAGCAGATGGACTTCATATTTACCCGGAGAGGCTTATACGAACTGATGCTGAGTGAGCAGAGTAGAACCAAGAGAAATTTGTACACAATTACAGACACAATGTATGTGTGATGGCCAACTTTGATAGACTGGACTCTTCTCAGCAATGCAGTGATATAAGTCAATCCCAAAAGACTCACGATGGAGAGAGATGTCTACATGCAGAGAAAGAACTAGAAAGAACTGAGTTTGTATCCAGATTGAAGTAAAATTACCTGATCTTTTTCCTTTTCTTATTTGGTTTTATTTCCTCTTTACCATTTTTCATTCCATCTGATACAATACGTCTTTATAACCTAATGTCTAATGTGAAAGTATTTACAGATCCTATACTTGACTGTATGCTGCCATAGGGGGAGGGAAGAGAGGGAGGGGGACAGAATGTGAAACTCAAGGAATTGTGGAACTGAATCTTGTAAAACTAAAAGTAAACAAACAAATTAATAAAAAAAAATTTAAAAAAAACCTTGAAGATATGTGTTTTACCAATCCTCATTAATAGACTAGATAAAGCCTTTGAAATCAAGTCTCTTCTCTAGGTTCATTAGTTATTCCCCAACTGCTAATTGGGTTCCTTGGGATGCTGACTTGAACACTTCAAGGAGCTGTAATTTCACTCTGCATTTCTGAGTACTTCCTCCACATAGCATATTGCAATCTCTTTTTAACTTAATAGATGGTTTCAAATTCTACATTTTGAATCACCTCAATATCACCTCCTACTCTTCTCCTTTGTTTGAGTCTTGGAAGAATCGGGTGTCTCTTTTCCTTGACAAGGTCAATCTTTCTATTTGTGCCTTTGATCCCATTACTCCCATTCCTTCCAGTACTTTGCCCCCACAATCACCTCCTCTTTTCTCTCTAATTTTCAGTCTTTCCCTATCCACTAGTTCCTTTCCTACTGCCTTAAAATGTGCCCAGGTCTTCCCCACCTTTAAATAGCCTTCACTTCACACTACTATATATCTCTTCCCTTTCACAACCAAACTCTCAGAAAAAGCTATACCCATTGCTTGCACGTTTTCTCCACTCAACACTTCTCAGTCTCTTGAAGTCTGACTTCTGAAGCCATCATTCATCTGAATCTGTTCTCTCCAAAGTTACCAATGATTTCTTAACTGTGATCATTTAATTACCAGATCTAATGATCTTGTCTCAGCTCTCATTCTCCTTCATTTGTACAACACAATTGACATTGATGACCATCTCTGCCTCCTTTCTGGGTTTTTGTTGGCATCGTTCCCACTGGGTTTTCCTTCTCCTCTGGTTATTTGGCTAAATCATCATCCGTGTCCTGCTCCCAACATGTGGATGTACCCAAGGGCTCCATTGTGGGCTCGCTTCTCTTCTCTCTTTATACTCTCTCTCCAAGATCTCATCAGTTCTGACATAGGTTGAGTCTTTTTTCTTGAGTTTCATTCCTTTATCACCAACTGGACATTTCCAATCAAATTTCCTGTAGGCATATTAAATTTAACATGTCCATCGAGATGTTATCTCTCCCCACAAATTCTTTCCTCTTCCTAATTTCCTTATTGCTATTGAAGTTACCACTATCCTTGCTATTCCTATTCTATCACTATCCTTTACCCATGTTCACAGCCTTAGAGCCTCATGCTTCCCTTTCTTCTCTCCTTCATTTCCAATCCCCCATGCCCATATCCAATCAGTACCTATCTCCTACCCAAGACCTATTTTGATGACTTCATTTGCTAGTGACCTTCCTTCATCTCCCTTCCCCTCCTCTCCAACCAGACAGTAATGGGAGCAGGAAGTCCACAGTAAGCAATTTCCTTTACTAATGTAAACCTGTACCTACCTTGCAATTTAAGGGGAGACTTGTCTTCCTGAGTTCAAATCTGTCCTTAGACACTAGCTGTGTGACCCTGGCCAAGTCACTTAACTCTGCTTCACTTTCCTCATCTGTAAAATGAGCTGGAGAGGGAAATAACAAACTATTCAAGTATCTTAGCCAAGAAAATCCCATATAAGTTATGAAGAGTCTGATGATTCAACAACATTAATTTGTGGTTTTCCAAGTCAATACAGGGGCAGCAGGGATTCCTATTTACAGTTTAGTTGCCCCCTCCTATTTGAGTGTGATACCACTGCACCACATCATGCTGCCTCACTTTTATCTGGCTTCTCTTTTTATTTATTTATATTCATGTCATTTCCCCCCAGTAGAGTATAAGCTTTGTGAGGACAAGAATGGTTTCATTTTGATCTTTGTATCCTAAGCACATAGAGCAGTGCCTAGGATATTGTTGTTCGGTCATTCCGTTGTGTCTGACTTCCGGGGAATTTCTTGGCAAAGATATTGGAGTAATTTGCCATTTCCTTTTTGAGTGTGTCCCCAGTTACTGATGAGGAACTGAGGCAGAGATTAAATGACTTGCCCAAGATCACATGGGTAGTAAGTGTCTGAGGTCAGATTTGATGTCAGATCTTCCAGACTCCAAGCCCACTGCATACCTAGCTGCATAGTATATAGCTAGTGCTTAATAAACATTTATTGAATAAATGAATATTGTGCAATGCCCAATATCTCCATTCATAGGACTGCTATACTTTCATTCAAGTTAGCCTTGGCAGTCAAACAGAAAGAGTAAATCAATTTATAAATAACCTGTACTCTGCATTTACTGTTATCCCCATTAAGAGTCATCCCAAGTTCGTGATTCATTGGCACAGATTTCTAGTGAACAAAATAATGCATAGATATGTACTTTCCTTTCTCCTATTTAACTCTGGATGAAATAAAATTATTTTCTATTCAGATATGTTACAGGCTGTTGTCGCTCTTTGGATCAAAGATGAAGAATTTCTTGTTTCTGGACTATATCAAATATAAAAATATTAAATAAGGGCAAAAACAAATAGGTTTTGTAAGGCTAGTAGCAAAAATACAACATTTCATTCCAAATCTCTTGTTGCAATTTCCTCAAAATCACAAGATGAAGATATTGACCTTGTGGTTTCTGTTGAAAAAGCAAAGGGAAAATAGAATTTTAAGAGTACCCAAATTCAAGTCCTTTCCTTAACAATCTCTGCCAGTGCCTAACATTTGAATATTTCATTAGAAAATATAATTTGCAGGGCGGAGCCAAAATGGCAGAGTAGAAGCACAAACTTAATGTGAGCTCCCGTTCCAATCACTTCCAATACATGTAAAAAAAATGAACAAATTTTAGAGCTACAGAACCCACAGAGTGACAGAGAGAAACAAATCTCCCACTGAAGGCAGCCTGGCAGGCCAACAGGAAGGGTCTATCGCACCGAGCTGGGAGCTGAGCACAGTCCCCAGTGAGCCATGTGATTCTGGCCCCAAGGCAGCCCTGACCATCAGTGGCCAGAGCAGATTGCAGGAGAGTGAATCATCATTAGCTGTGGGGGTTTCCAGACTTCTCAACCCATAAACACCAAAGAGAAAGTAAAAGGTCAGTGAGGAACTCTGTTGGAATAGGGAGATGGAAGAGCACAGTCTGGCCGCTGCTCCCAGGGTGAGAAGTGGTGGAGGCATAGCGACTGCAGCTGCTTCCATGTGGCTGCCTCCAGAGCTCCTGACCTGCAGATCATAGGGGGACCAAGCAACCATTCAGAGGGTAATTGCTCTTGCTTTAGCCTGCTTGTATCTGGATCATGGTCTTGGGTAGTGGTCCTAAGGTGTGTGGCCAGTGTGCCAGAGCTTGTGGGAGCTGTAGAGAGGGCACCCTCCTAATAGCTCCAGCAAATGCAAAAACCCCAGCAATTTGGGACAAAATTCTCTCCATTCTGGAAGCAGAGCTCTACCATGGCAAAGAGCTCAATGGTTAAGCAATTGACTGGCAAGATAAGCAAGCAGAGGAAACGTAATTGGACCACAGATTCCTTTTTTGGGGACAAAAAGGATCAATGGAAGGAAGAGGAAGACAATGAAGTCAGAACTCCTGCATCAAAAGCTTCCAAGAAAAATATGAATTGGTTACAGGCCATGGAGGAGCTCAAGAAGGATTTTGAAAATCAAGTAATAGAAGTGGAAGAAAAATTGGGAAGAGAAATGAGAATGATGCAAGAAAATCATGAAAATCAAGTCAACAGCCTGCTAAAGGAGACTCAAAAAATACTGAAGAAAATAACACCTAAAAAATAGATTAACTCACATGGCAAAAGAGGACCAAAAAGCCAATGAGGAGAAGAATGCCTCAAAAAGCTGATTTTTGTCAGATGGAAGAGGAATTTCAAAAACTCACTGAAGAGACTAATTCTTTCAAAATTAGATTGGAGCAATTGGAAATTAATGACTTTATGAGAAATCAATATACTACGAAATAGATCCAAACAAATGAAAAAATAGAAGGTAATGTGAAATATCTCATTGGAAAAACCATTGACCTGGAAAATTGATCCAGGAGAGATAATTTAAAAATTATTGGACTACCTTAAAGACATGTTTCAAAAAAGAGCCTAGACACCATCTTGCAAGAAATTATCAAGCAAAATTGTCCTGATATTCTAGAACCAGAGGGCAAAATAGAAATTGAAAGAATACACCCATCACCTCTTGAAAAAGATCCCAAAAAGAAAACTCCTAGGAATATTATAGTCAAACTCCAGAGTTCCCAGGTCAAGTAGAAAATACTGCAAGCAGTCAGGAAGAAACAATTTGAACATCGTGGAAACACAATCAGGATAACACAAGACCTAGCAACTTCTACATTAAGGGATCAAAAGGCTTGGAATATGATATTCTGGAGGTCAAAGGAGCTAGGATTAAAACCAAGAATCACCTACCCAGAAAAACTGAGTTTTGCTTCAGGGGAAAATATGGTCATTCAATGAAATAGAGGATTTTCAATAATTCTTGATGAAAAAAACAGACCTGAGCAGAAAATGTGTATTTTAAATACAAGAATGAAGAGAAGCATGAGAAGGTAAACAGGAAAAAGAAATGATAAGGAACTTATTAAAGTTAAACTATTTACATTCCTACATGGAAAGACGATAATTGTAACTCATAAGACTTTTCTCAGTATGAGGATAGTTGAAGGGAATATACTATGTATGTATAGGAGGGTATATGTGTATATAAATATATATGTGAGTGTGGGCATATGTATGTACATGTATACATAGAGGGCACAGGATGAGTTGAATATGAAGGGATGATATCTAAAAAATAAAATTAAGAGGTAAGAGAGGAATTTATTGGGAGAAGGAGAAAGGGAGAGATAGATTAGGATAAATTATCTCATATAAAAGAGGCAAGAGAAAACTGTTACAATGGAGGGGAAGAACAGGAAGGTGAAAGGGAATGGGATAACCTTACTCTCATTGAATTTGGCATAAGGAGGGAAAAACATACACACTCAACTGGGTATCTTACTCTATAGGAAAATAAGGGGGAAGGGGATAAGACGGGGGATGATAGAAGAGAGGGCAGATTGGGGGAAAGGGTAGTTAGAAGCAAACACTTTTGAAAAGGGATAGGGTCAAAGGAAAAAATAGAATAAATGGGGGGTGAGATAGGATGGAGGGAAATACACTTAGTCTTTCACAATATACCTACTCTGGAAATGTTTTGTGTAACTACACATGTACAACCTATATTGAATTACTTATCTTTCCAGTGGGGGTGGGTGAGGAGGGAAGAAGGGAAAAAATCTGGAACTCAAAATTTTCAAAACAAATGTTTAAAAAAAATGTTTTTTTTTTTA
This sequence comes from Petaurus breviceps papuanus, assembly GCF_028583685.1. NCBI lineage: Eukaryota > Metazoa > Chordata > Mammalia > Diprotodontia > Petauridae > Petaurus > Petaurus breviceps. The sequence goes on from NW_027185876.1 coordinate 21,200,075, forward strand.
ACAGATTGGGGGAAGGGGTATTCAGTAGGCTTGCTATTTTGGGGTAGGGGAAAGATGGGAAGAAAAATTTGTAACTCAAAATCTTATGGAAATGAATATTGAAAACTAAGAATAAATTAAGAAATAAATTGGAAAAATATATAATTGGCAATAACTGGTCTTTTAGTGGTAAGCTCTCCAATTCAGCTGTAAGTGCCCACAAGGACAAGGCAAGGAAATTGCAGTCCACTGAATAAGACTCCAAGACATCAGATTCCTATGGGCACTTGTGCTAAGGTGAGTAATAGTATCAGGAGGCATATATTTGGAAAAATATGAAAAAGGGAAAGTAAGAAATAAGAAAGAAGAGATAGAGGTCCATGTGGAAAAAGAAGTTGTGGGATGCTCAAGCAGCCATTACCAGAGAGTCCAAATGATATCTTGGGCTACAGTCTACTGAGTTGGAGATGCCAACCCAGGAAATCAATTCCATATGGAGAAAGTTAGTAGCCCAGAGTGTGAATATTGAGCCGTATGGGGCTTCAGTAAATCTTTATTCTGGCTACTGAGAGAATATTGAAGGGATGGGGGTGGGGGGAAACAATTGATAGTCTTCTTAACCTGCTCAGTCACACAATTAGGGATACTACATAAATTTTCCCTAGGAGGTTTCTATCCCATTCACCACCTCGGGAGGTATGGGAGACTGTATACTTTGTGTGGGAGTAGAGAATGGTACTATTACTTGATCCTCTTTTATTACATACATTTCTTTTTTGCGTTAATTAAATGGCTTCTCTATTGAATTTGTGGGCTGTTGTATATCTAAAAATAGAGAATATTGCACTGGGGAGGGGAAAACAGAGGTTCTCCATCAGCCAACACCACACCATCCATACGTGGAACCACTAGTTACAACAAATGGAGAAATGAAGGCTATGGATAAGTTCACTTACCTTGGCAGTATACTTTCTCAGGATATACACGTAGATGATAAGGTTGACGCATGCATTGCCAGAGCTAGGTCAGTATTTGGGAGGCTCAGAAGGAAAGTGTGAGAAAAAGGAGGTATTAGACTGACTACCAAATTGAAAGTCTACAGAGCCATTGTGTTGCCTGTGAAGCCTGGACATTATACCACCAGCATGCCAGGAAATGGAATCATTTCCATTTGAATTATCTTAGACAGATTCTGAAAATCACCTGGCAAGATAAGGTACTGGACACTGAAGTCTTTTCTCAAGCTGAATTGCCAAGCATTCAGACTCTACTGAAGAGAGTGCAACTCTGATGGGCTGGTCACATTGCTCAAATGCCAAACATACATTTAGCTAAAAGACTATTTTGCAAGAACTCACACTAATCAAGTGCTCACATGGAGGTCAGAAGAAGGGAGGCAAGGACACTCTCAAGGTCTCTCTGAAGAACTTTGGAATCAATTGTGAGACATGGGAGACACTGGCACAAGACCGTCCAGCGTGCCATGCCCATATCGAAGAAGGCACTGAGTGAAGCAGAATTGCAATAGTTCAAAACAAACAAACAAAACAACAACAAAACAACCCATGAGATGGCCCAAATTTAGAGACATCTCCACTCCAAATGTTCATAGGAACTATTTGTACTCAACCTGTGGTCTGATCAGCCACAATCAGACACACTGTACCTTGACTTCAGTTCAATGGCATCATTTTGGTCCTGTTTGAGAATGGGGGACAACAACCAAGCCCTCCTGGGGGACAACAACCAAGCCATCCTTTCCCTGTTAAGGAACAGTGATAAGGAATTTAGCTTAAACCTAAAAATTGCATCCCGTAGACCATGGTGTCAAGCTTAAATAGAAACAGATTCCCGTGGGCTGCACACCAACTTAGAAAACCACAAATTAACTAAATTATCTATGTTTTATTGCATTTTTACTTATTTTGTTAAACATTTACTTATCATTTTATGGTTTGACCCCTCAGAAGTTTTGCAGGTCACACGTGGGATAGGAGTTTACCATTTTTATTCTAGATTATTAATATTTAAGGGAGCAGATAAATATAATTCTAGGCTGGTACCCCTCTCTCAGAGGAGAGTAGAACATCCTCTGGCCCCAACCTCCTACTTCCCTTCTTGACAGAAATCAAAGTTTCCCTTGGAGAGGGTGGGGGAAGGAGATGCTGGAGAAGTATCTCTTCTGTGTCCCTGTGAGTCAAATTGACAGCTTCACTCCATAAGGTTTAAATGATCTCTTTTGGGTATAGACCTAGCCATGTTATAACTGAGTTGAAAGGGATGCATTGTTTAGTAACTTTTTGTATAAAATTCCAAATTGCATTACAAAATGGTTTTATTCATCCACAGGTCCATGAACAGTGCATCCATATGCTTGTTTTTTTCCCATAGTCTTGTCAATATTTATCATTTTCCTTTATTGTCATTTTTGCTCATCTGATGGGAGTAAGATAGAATCTCAAAATTGCTATTATTTATCCTTCTCTATATTTTAAATATGGTTATAGATAGACTGGGTTTTTTTCCCCCCCTTGGGTCTGTTCATATCCTCAGACCATTTATCAATTGAGGAATGGCTCTTATTCACATAAATTTGAATCAGTTCTTTATATGTCATTAAAATGAGACCTTTATCAAAGAAATTTGTTGCAAAGATTTTCCCATACTGTTTCTATTTTAATCTTAGACTTACTGAATTTGTTTATGCAAAAACTTTTAAATTTTGTTACCAAAATTATCCATTTTATCTTCAGTGATCCTCTGTACTCTTTTTTGTAGTCATGATTTTGTCCCGCCCCGCCCCCATCCATAGATTAAAGAGGTAATGTTTTTCCATGTTTCTCTAATCTGTTTATGATATAACCTTTTACATCTGGGTCATGTCTGCATTTGGAGCTTATCACTGATAAGGTGTGAGGTGTTGATCTGAATCTAATTTCTTCAATGTTGCCACTAAATTTTTCTAGCGGTTTTTGTCAAATTGAGAATTACTATTTTGTAGTATAGTTTGTAGGCAGCTACGTGGCACAGAGGATAGAGAGCACTGGTCCTGGAGTCAAGAAGACTCATCTTCATGAGTTCAAATCCAGCCTCAGACACTTACTAGCTGTGTGACCCTGGGCAAGTCACTTAGCTCTATCTGCCTTACTTTTCTCATCTGTAAAATGAGCTGGAGAAGGAAATAGCAAACCATTCCAATATCTTAATATCTTTACCAAGAAAACCCAAAATGGGGTCATGAAGACTAGGACATGACTGAACAACAGTATAGTTTGAGATCTGGTAGTGCATGGTCTTCTTTGGTCCTCTTTCATTTCATAATTTCCCTTGAATTTCCCGATTTTTTTTGCCTTCATATGTATTTTATTATTTTTAAAATTTCTATAAATTAATTCTTTTGTAGTTTGACTGGTACAGCATTGAATAAGGAAATTAATTTAGGTAGCATTGTTATTTTTATTATATTGGCTCATTTTACACATGAGTAATTAGTATTTTCCCTATTATTTAAATTTGTCTCTATTTCTGTAAACAATGGTTTATAGTTATATTTAGATAATTCTTGTGTATATCTTGGCAGATAGACTCCTAAGTATTTTATGTATGTGTGTGTGTATATATATATATATGTATATATATATATACATACATACACACATATAATAGCAATTTTAAGTGGAATATCTCTTTCTAGCTCTTCTTGCTGGATTTTATTGATGTATGGATTTTATTGATATTGTAGGGGTATGCTAATGATTTATGTGTGTTATTTATATCATGCAAGGTTGCTGAACTTGTTACTTTAGTTCATTTTTTAGCTGACTCAGGTTCTTTAAGTACATCATTATATCATCTTCAAAAAGTAATAATTTTGTTTTTTCTTTACCTATGCATATTCTCTAATTTCTTTTTTCTTGTCTTATTGCTATAGTCAGCATTTACAGTACTATGTCAAATAGGAATGGTAATTGTGGACACCCTCATTTCACTCCTGATTTTATGAGAAATGATTCTAATTTATCTCTGTTAACAAATAATGGTTATTCTTGGTTTTTACATATATTCTATTTATCATTTTAAGGAAAGATTCATTTATGTAATCCTATATTTTCTAGTGTTGTTTTTTTTAAGGCAGATCTGACCATATCACTCTCTACTTCTATCCTCATTCAATAAAGTGCAGTGATTTTTTTTAAGTACCTCCAGGAACAAATATAAAATCTTCTGTTTGATATTTAAAGCCTGTCAAACCTGGCTTCTTCCTACATTTCCAGTCTTCTAATACCTTATTCCCCTCTATGTACTCTGTGATCCAATGGCACTGGCCTCCATGCTGTTCCTCACCCAAGACATTTCCTCAGAATCAACAACAGGTCCCCTTGCCTAGAATTTCCCCCTCCTCATTTTTGCCACCTAGATTCCTTGGCTTCTTCCAAGTCTCAGCTAAGTCCCACCTTCTGTAAGAAGCCTTTCCCAGTCTTCCTTAATCTTAGTGCCTTCCTCCTGAAACTATTCCCAATTTATCATATATATATATATATATACATATAGAGATATAGAAACAGATATAGATATGTAGTACTGTGGCAGCTAGTAAGAGTAGCTAACATTTATATAGAGCTACTATGTGCCAGGCACTGTACCAAGTGCTTTACAATTGTAAATTTCATTTGATTCCCACGACTCTGGGAGATAGATGCTTTTATTATCCCCATTTTACAGATGAAGAAACTAAGGCAAACAGAGGTTAAATGACTTACCCAGGTCTATGTCTCCCCAACTATACTCAACTCCTTGAAAGCAGGGACTGTTTTTTGCCTTTCTTTGTATATCCAATGCTTAGTATCAAACGTGGTACATTGTAAACAATAAATGTTAGTTAGCTGGCTGACTGATGATCAGAAATGGGTACTATCCTTTGAAAAAAGCTTTTTCTGCATCTATTGATATAGTCATGTTATTTTTATTTTGCTATTAATATGTCTGGGACAGCTAAGGTATCACAATGGATAGAGTGCCAGGTTTGGAGTCAGGAAAACTCTTCTTCCTGAGTTCAGATTTGGCCTCAGACACTTACTAGCTGTGTGATCCTGGGCAAGTCACTGTACCTTGTTTGCCTCAGTTTCCTCATATGTAAAATGAGATGGAGAAAGAAATGACAGACTACTTCAGTATCTTTGCCAAGAAAACCCCAAATGGCATCATGAAAAGTTAGACCTGACTGAAAAACAACTGTAATTAATATGGTTATTTAAGTGTATAAGGTTTTAAAAAAATATTAAACCAGTCATACATTCTGGGTATAAATCCAATCTGGTCACAATCTGTAATTTTTGTTGTATGTTGTTTTAGCCTTTTTGCTCATATTTTATTGCAAGCTTTTTTCAATTAATATTCATTAGGGCTATTGGTCTATAGTTTGTTTCATTTCTTTTTTCAATTTTGATTCTCCCTGGTTTTTGTATATCAGTGCAAGACCTAATACACAAAAGAGATCAAAGAAATAGAAAAAGGACTTAAATGTTCAAAAAGATATTTAGTAGCTATCTCTTGTGTCCATTCTCTGGTAAGGTTATGTTTTACAAGAGCTCCTAACCTTTATGAATTCTAGTCCCTTCCTTAATTCTAGTCCCCTATCCTCTGTTGATTATCTTCAATTTATTCTGTATATTGTTTGCATGTTTCCTCCCCCATTAGACTGTGGGCTCCTTGAGAACAGGGACTGTCTTTTGCCTTCCTTGCACAGTATCTGACACACACTTGGTGCTTAATAAATTTTTATTGAATCACTGGCTAACTAATTCTTGAGTCTCAAGGGTGATGGTGGAAAGGATGGCAAGAGACTAATAGTTTTAGGACAGAGGTATAGGAAAGAGAGAAGAAAGAAAGAGAAGAAGGAGGAGGAGGAGGTGAGGGAGGAGGAGAAGGAAAGGACAATGAGAAGAGAAAGAAGGAGGAGGAGGAGGAGGAAACAGGAGAGGAAGGTGAAAAAAAGAGAGGACACAGTGGGCAAGTAGTGGAAGGAATATTAGACAAAAGACTCGAATTGAGTAGAGGTTGGTCCCAAATCAGTTTGGCCTCAGGAAAGTCCATTAATTTCTTTGGGTCTCAGTTTTCTCATTTGTAAAATATATTTCTAGAAACTAGAATCTTCCCTGGTTCATCCTCCTCTTCCCAATTTCCAAGTGTGGTTGTCCCATAAAGCTCTTGGCTAGGCTTTCTTCTCTACTTTCTCTGCACGTGTGTGTGTGTGTGTGTAACTGACTATTCCTCTACCTAGCTATCTATCAAGAAAACAATATCTATATCTATCTATATAAAATCTCTCACCCCAGTTCCAGTCCTTTATCCCCATCTATTTGCTAGGCACCTGCCCTTGGATGCCCTGCCAATGTTTCAACGCTTTCAAAGCTGAACTTGTGACCTCCCTCCCCTCCCTCCCCACCTCAAACCTTCCCTTATTGCTAACTTTCCATTGTCTGTTCATGGTACTGCTCTCCTCCAAGTAATTTGGGTTTGAGTAGTTAGAAAACCAGTTTGGTCAGAAGTTGGAGTGAGTGAAGAATGAGGGAAATAAGGCTGGAAAAGCAGGTTAGTGCCTAACAGTGAAACTCGAAAGCCAGACTAAGGAATTTGTCACTTACCCTAGAAACAAGAGAGAGCCACTGATGATTTGTGTGTAAGAAAGTAATATGCTCAAATGTTAGGAAGATGATTAGGCAGCTATTTGAAGGATGGATCTGGGGAACTGGTCTTTTTTCTAGGTGTGTATCAGAGAGACAAGGGTAGCTAGGTGGCACAGTGGATTGAATGCCAAACTTGCAGTCAGGAAGGCTCATCTTCCTGGGGTCAAATCTGACTGAGGCACTTATTAGCTGTGTGACCCTGGGCAAGTCACTTTACCCTGTTTGCCTCAGTTTCTTCTTCTGTGAAATGAGCTAGAGAAGGAAATGGCAAACCATTCCAATATCTTTGCCAAGAAAACCCCCAATGGGGTCACAAATTGTCTGACACCAATGAAAAATGACTCAACAACAACATTAGAAAGAAGGGCAGAATGAAGCATCAAGATTAAATGGGAATAGCAGTGGATTTGGAGTCAGAGCTCCTGAGTATGAATCCCAGCTCTATCACTTATTTGCTGTATGATGCTGGCTAAGTCACTTGCCTCTCTGAGCTTGAGCTTTCTGCTGATATCTATGGATATCTTAGGATCCTATAGCTACCAACTAGACCATAATAAGCTGACACAGAAGGAGTCAGGGGATGAACAACTTATCAAAGACCCACTAGTAGCTCATCCATCATAGGAAAAGGGCGTCCCTATAGTTTTGTCTTCTTCGTTACCTCCATCTCATAAAAGAACAAAAACAAATGTATTTTCTTCCTATGGAGCCCCCACTCAGAATGCATTGTGCACTCAGGATTGGTAATGTTGCCAAGATAAGTGTGTTCTCCCCTGTCCCCCCCTTCTCTCCCCCTTTCTCCCCCCCCCTGTCTCTGTCTCACACACACACACACACACACACACACACACACAAGAAGTTTAAATAATTACAATGGTAGTTATTTAACCCAGGTGATAAGTTTATATTAAGAATATGAATGTGGGTCAATAAAGGACACTTACTAAAAGAAAAAAAGGAAAAGAAAAAGATACATACTCAGTTTAACTCAGGTTATATTTCAAGAGCTATCTGCCCTAAGGCCACAAAACAAAGACATAAATTCTCCCTCTACATTTCTTTTATACCAAAACTCCATGATCTTATTAATGTGAGTACTTCCTCTAATGCTGATGGAATCCACATCTCCCAGTCCTGGGAGTTTCCTGTCCCTATTCTCCCATAACACTGGGCTTTCCTCATTATTTTGAGGATCTTCTTCGTGGTTCCTTGATAATCTCTGAGTACTAATGGAACTCATGATAACTTGAGATATGAATAATCCATCTTTTAGAAATAATTATACATTTCTCCATTGAAGCCCTTTACACTGCTCCTCTTTCTGGCTTCACTCATAGGGAAAAGGTCTAGATTTATGTGACATAATCTCTTCAGTAATATGTCCACTCATTTAGATAAATGAACTCATATTTAGCATATTAATGCTAAATTAGCTCAGTTATTGTTTATAGATGGTCTAAAATTATGGGATTCTTAGTGTTCTCTACCCCTGAGGTTCTTAAACTTTTCTTTTTTTTTTTTGTCTGCCACCCCAGTCTGATGAAGCCTCTGGATCCTTTCTCAGAATAATGTGTTTAAATGTATTAAAAAGAACTCAATTGGGGTGGCCAGGTAGCACAGAGAGTAAGAGCACCGGCTCCAGTGTCAGGATGACCTGGAGATCAAATCCCGGGCTCAGATACTTAGCACCCACCCAGAAACACACCTGGCCGTGTAACCTTGATCAAGTTACTTAACCCCAATTGCTATAAAAAAAAAACAACTCAATTGGATTACAAAGGAAAACAATTTTGTTGAAATATAGATGTGTGTGTGTGTGTGTATCCACATACAAGTTCAGTTGAGTGCTAGGCAGTTGAGTGCTGGTAACAATTTAACAACCAATTCTATGAGAATTTTTTTTTTTACAAAGGACATATTTTTCACCTTAATCTGAATGATTACGTCTACATAATCAATAAAACAATAAATCAAGCTCTGATTTGTAGCATTGGCTGATTTCCAAGGTATAATGAAAGTTTAACAATTGATTCTCCTTTGAACTGGTTCCAGCACAGCCCTGACTCCAGGGTTAAGAACCCCTGTTCTACTATTCTGTCACTGTCCTTGTTGAAACAAAAAGAGGCAACCTACCACCAAGGGCCATTTTGTATTTTCCTCTTTCATGGTTGCTAAAGTCAAAGAATTCATCACCATGTGTCCAGTTGACTGGTGATACACTTTAGTTTCTAGACTGGTCCTCAGAAAGCAGACATAGTTTATTGCCAGGACTGGACTTGAACCATTCTTTCCAGAATGGGAAAACCTGCCAGAGCTTGTGCTCTGTTCATGAAGCCTTTGGGAACCTAGGGTTACCTCCATGCCATGATAAAGCACCAAAGAAGGATTTTTAGAAAAGTCTGTCCCCGTCTAGCTTCCATAATTCAGTGAAATATGCTTTAAAGTGGCTTTATATAAAATTATAGGATATATTCATTTGAAATTGTTCTCTGGGCTACCATTTTGTGACAACACGGCAGACTGCGCCCTATATCCAACTCAAACCACCCTTCATTATGGTGCCAAATATGGTCAAAACCTGTCAACTCCTTTGAAAGTTATCCTGGAAACAGACACACAAATATAAAATGACCAACAGTCTGGTTAAAACTGAGACCTCACCTCATTAAGTCAATAAGTAAATTATTCATTTCCATTTCTATGTGTGGAAACAAACAGGCACAAAATAAACCTTTGTTGGTAAAATATTAAGGAATCTTTCTTGAATTTTTTTAAAGGCCTAAACTGCCTTAGTCACTTTTTCCTGTAATCAGCACCTTTTACAGAGCATTTGTTACAAGTCAGTGGTTGCCAGAGAGCTTGGGGGCCTCCTCCCTAGGATGAAAAGCATTAAGGCAGCAGTAGCAGCAGCAAGCATAAGTTTCCATCTGTTAGAAATGGGTAGGAGGCAGATAGGAGTTCAGTCTTCCCTTGAGATGGAGCTATAGTATTAAAGTTTGGACCCATTCAATGTTACTAAAATACGGTTGAAGTTTAAAAGTTAGTTAGATAGAACAAGGATTTTTTTAAAAATACAAAATTTTTTTCAAAAAAAATACAAGCTGCTAAGGCAATAATCATAACCAGAAGGACAATTTATATACCAAGAACATTATAAGGAAAAACAATTTGGAAAAACTTAAGAACTCTAATCACTGAAATGACCAACCACTACTTCAGATGACCCATAATGAAGCAGGTTACCCACAAAATGACAAAGGGGCACTGGATGGAATATGCAGAAGGAGATACATTATTGGAAATGGCAAATATATGGATTTCTTTTGCTTGGCTATGTTTGTTACAATGAATGTCTTTTTCTTTTTGTTTTTCAGTGAGAGAGGAATTTGAAGGAGAGGAGCTAGTCATTGATTATACTCCCTGCTCTGTCCCCCCAAATGTTTAACAATTGAGTCCACAATATACTTTTAGGTTTAATCAAGGCTATTAACTTTTTTTTTTTTTGCTTTTTGGAGGGGGGAAGGCAGGGGAATTGGGGTTAAGTGACTTGCCCAAGGTCACACAGCTAGTTTTTGTGTTGTGTCTGAGGTTGAATTTGAACTCAGGACCTCCTGCTTCCAGGGCAGGTGCTCTATTCACTGCCTACCTAGCCGTACCACTATTAACATTCCCTACTTCACTTTCTTAAATCTAGACAATCAACAAAATACATATTCAAGCCCTGATTTGTAGCAGTTTGTCCATTTCTAAGGCAAAAAGGTTCAAAATTAATTTAACAATCTGCTTTCCCAAACCAGTTCAAGCTGGCTCCTGCACACCTAAACCCCCTCACCTCCAAAAAAGAAAAAAAGAAGGGAAAGAGGGTCTTGAAAGCAGTTAAAATGCATAGAGAATAGAAGGAAATTTAGAAAGAAAAACAGACAAGCAGGAAAGCTTTGAAAGTCATATGTAGAATTTACTATGTAGTTTTTTTTTAAATAAGCTATACATAAGAGATATTGACAGTTTCATAATAGTCTTTTTTTCTATTCTTTTTTTCACATAGAAATATTCTCTTTTTTGGTGTTTGTAAAGTTCAAGTATTTAAAAATGGTACTATCTATGATAATAATCCTTCATTAATTCAGAAAGACCAGTGTGGGGAGGGGGGGGAGAGAAGCAATATACTGTCTGAATTCCTGAATTTTTTCAAAAGAAATGAAGTTATTTCTTTTGTAACATGATTGTGTTGCCCTATGCTCTTGAAGATAGGCCTATTACATTTTTTTAAAGCAATTGGGGTTAAGTAACTTGCTCAAGGTTACAGCCAGGTGTTTCTGGGTGGGTGATAAGTGTCTGAGTCCAGATTCTATCCCAGGTTATCCCAGGTCATCCCAACTCTGGGGCCGAGCTCTTACTCACTGTGCTACCTGGCCGCCCCAGCCTATTACATTTTAATCCACTGCTACCCATCTCCCAGGGGTTCTACAGTACCCTTAAGGAGTTGGAGAAATCTTTTTCTTCTGCCAGCAACTCAAGCCCTCATCAGCTGTGTTCCCCAATTTATGTCCCCAGTGATTGACACCCGAGTTCTACTTAATCACTTAGCATCGCATCAGGTTTTACAAAGTCTTATTTACTTCAAAGATATAGCAAGAACAAACATACATTTTCCCCAGAACTTTGGGTACATAACATAACTCCCTTACATAACATAATATATGTATATATATATATGTATGTAAGTATAACTATTTGTATTTCCTTCAATTATTTAAAAGCATTATTCTGAGGAGGGAATACATAGGCTTTATTAAATAGTCAAAGGGATCTACAACAATAACACAAACAACAAAAAAACCCGCCCCCAAAACCCCCAGTGCTAGACAAAAGCCTGAGCTGGGTGTATGTAGTTTTAAAAGGTGTAAACTACTAAGGTGGAAAGAATGTTTTCCTAGGAAGCAGTACCCTTAGGCAATTTCAATTTCTCACAGTTTAGTCTCAGGTTCTTCCCCCACCCCCATCCCTTTTAGAAACTGGGTCTCCCAATCTCTCTGAAGGAAGTACAGTGACAACTCTCAAATCTGATTCCACAGCTATTACCGAGACTTTAACCTGCTTGGTTTTACTTGAGTGGGTTTGCCTTTCCTAAACCAGGCAGTGAACCTCCCCTCCCAGGAGAGGGTAGTCGATGGGGCTGGGGTGGGGGGAAAATCAAGTTCAGTCTGACTGAATAAAATAGTGAACTTGAGTCAGGAAAAGTTGGGTGTGAAACTGTGAAATCAACCACTCTGAACTTTCATTTCCTTAAATGTAAAATGTGGTTAATAATACCTTTTGTAAGGGTTGTGGCGAGGCTAAAATGAGAAATGTAAAATGAGTATGTAAAGTATTTTACAAACTTTAAAGTGTTAGGTAAATGTCAGCTATTATTATACTTTTTAAGGTTTTTCAGGTTCAAATCCATGCTAGGTAGGGCAGTAGTTAGTGCCAATCTTCCAGTCAGGAGGACCTGTCTCCAAATCTGTCCTCAGACACTTGTTGACTATGTTAACCTGGACAAGTCATTTCACTCTGCATCAGTTTCCTCATCTGCAAAATGAGTTGAAGAAGAAAAGGACAAACCACTCTAGCATCTCTGCCAAGAAAACCCCAAATGGCATCACTGAACAGTGGAATTTGACTGAACAAATGAATCTAAAATGAGATAATGTATGTAAAGTATTCTGCAAACTTTAAAGTGTTATAGAAATGTCAGTTATTATACTTTCATTCAAGCCCTAAACCTGTGATCTGATTTGCTTAGCAAGCCCTTTCTTCTTAACGAAAAGGTAAAATCTTTTCTCTAAATCCAGATTGCTCCAATGACCAAAAATTACAAATGAATAGAATATGAATCAATGAAGGTTTACTATTATTATTTTCCTCAGGTAATTAATACCACTGTACACCAAGGATTTCACTGTTCAAACTGAAAAACAAAAAGATACTTTCCTTTTTACCACCCCTTCTTCTTTGTCTTCCCATCCTGGTTTAGTGCATTACTAGAGAGCATTGGTTAACGCCTTCTTACAAAGGTCCATCTGAGACCATATGAATGCCTTTTATCTTTAACTTTTCTGAGTCCTTCCAAATGAATACACCCAGAATAAAATAGGAAAGTGTGGCTTTCTTTTTACTCAGCTCCTGAGGTCTCCCCAGGAAGTGAATGTTACTATGTTATCAGTTATCGCTACATTGTTGTAAAACAGAAGGAAACTCTGGGATTCCTGTTCCAAGCGCACAACTTCTCCACCCTGGTCCAGTTAGGTTTGGCAACTGCTCAGTGCGTCTGAGATTTGTTGTTCTCCACCCTGTCTGTTGCCCTTTCAACTAGCCATGCTTGGGCTTTAGCTGGGCCATCTGGGGCTCAGTTTGGTAGCCTACCCCATAGAGCCAGATCAGGGGATTGTAAATGTAGAACTGCCAGGGACCACAAAGAATGTCCAGTACAATCCCCTCATTTAAAGGATAAAGAACTGGCAGCAAATGGCAGAGTCAGGATTCGAATTCAGGTCCTCAGAAACCAAATCCAATTCTTTTGCACATAGATGATTAGAACCAGAAGGAACCTCAGAGTTCATCTAGTGCTCCTCCCATTTTAAAGATGAAGAGAATAAGCCTCAGGGAGTGAAAGTGACCACCCAAAGGCACATAGCTGGTACCGTAAGTTCCCTTTCTGCTAGAACACATGGCCCTATCTCCTAGGAAAACTGTACATACCAAATTAATAGAGTTTCTCCAAGCATGGGTGGTTTGGAGGAGAGAAAGGCAAGAGCATTTCAGGATCATAGGACTGGGAGCTAAAAGAAACTTCCGAGTTTGAGAACCACTTGCCCTTCTACCCATTGCTTTTCTAAACAGGCTTGTCCTATCATCCTTCATTTTCATCACCCAAGAGGACCAATAACATCAAGGGGTGATGTCTAGATTCATGCATGAACTGGTTAAGTGAGAAAGATTTGCACAAAGTCATTAACCACACTCTCCCTTCCAGAATCATCGGGGTCCAGGCAAGACAAAAGTCAAGACAACTGGTTTTGGCCTGAGATGCAGGGGATGATCTTGGCAACTTCTGACCAGGCTCTACATACTCCAGAGCACCTCCCACAGTCACCTACATGGGCACTTTAACAAATGGTTCTCTTTTGCCCATTTTACCAGGAGAAATCTTCACATTCTTGGGGTAGACATTCCCCTAATTCACTGATGGGTTTGAGGCTGGTTTAGCCCATCTGCTAATGGGATGTGGCTACTTAGCATACTACAGTTTCTTGGAGCCACAGGTGAGAGTTCAGTGCCAGGTGGACACCAATGGTGGATGAGAAGCCCTGCAAAAGGCTTGGCAAGACCTCAAAGCTGAGGCGCTAGTATTCCCGAACACCCCATACACCCAAGTTATGAGTTAGTCTGATGGAGAAGGCAACATGGAAAAGCAGAAGGATGTGGAATTGAGAGGCATAAGATCTGGATTTGAATCTCACCTCATTATCAGGTTACTCTGAGAAAACCACTTTACCTCTGAGCTTCAGTTTGTTTTTTTAATCTGTAAAAAGAAAGGGATTCGACTGGAAGATTTTAAGGCCCTGTCACCACTGGGTTTGAATTATAGATCCTGGCTTAAACCCTACCTGACTACCTACCACATTTTATCTTTCTGAGCCTCAGTTTCTCTCTCTCTCTCCCTCTCTCTGTTTCTCTCTCTCTCTCTCTTTCTCCCTTCCTCCCTCCCCCTCTCTCTGTTTCTCTCTCTCCCTCTCTCTCTCCCTCCCTCTCTCCCTCCCTCTCTCTCTCTCTCTCTCTCTCTCTCTCTCTCACTCTCTGTCTCTCTCCCTTGCTCTCTGTCTCCCCATATATAGATACATAAGGATATAGACAGATATTATAGCTATATGGAGATATAGTTATAATATACATCTATATATGGGGGGGCAGATGTAGATGACCTTTTTAGAGGCCTTTGTTGCGCTCACAATCTATGATTCAGATTACATAGTTATAAAATCTCTGGAGCCCCTAGTCTTAGAGGCTAGACTTCTGATTATAAATTATATTTTGGGGGTACTTTGTTATTGATAGCAGGATAAATTTTTGCAAATATAATAAGCATTATATCTATGCCTTTATCTCAGTCATTAACTGGGTCAAGAACAGATCCTTGGAGAACTCTACTAAAGACTTTTCTGAAACCTGATATTGACCCATTAATTATTCTTGGATCTGGTCAGCCTTTCAATTCCAAATCCTGCTAACTATACTATTGTGTAGCTCAGAGGTTCCCCAACTATGAGCCTTTGGGGGACTATGAAGTTTTTGGAAGAGGTCTATGGATCCATAAATAAGTAATCATACTTTCTATAACCTATACTTTACACACATATTACTATTTTTTAAATGTGTATGGATGCCATCATTATCATTATTGATAAAATACAAATTCATTTAAAACAGACTAAATTAAAAGTTGCTTTTTGTATCATGTATTTTTTCCATCTATAAGTACAAACAGTGGAACTCTCATGTGCACAAAGTTTTGTTTTTGTTTTTTAGCATCAAAAGGAGTCCTCATACTCTAAAACCAACAAATCAAATGTTTGACAGTAGAGTTAATGTTCCAACTCCCATAGTACACCATCTCTGTAAAGAAGGGAGGAAGCTGTGTTTTTTTCTCTCCTCTTCAGGGCCAAGCTTCATCATGATAATATTCAGTTTCAGTTTCTTGGTTGTTGTTTTTTTTCTTTTCTTCCTTCTTTATCTTTAAATTTACACTGTTGTAATCATTTTGTACTTTGTTTTCCTTGTTTGGATTACTAAATTTTGCATCAGTTCATATGAGTCTTTCCCTGCTGCTCTGAATTGATCAAGTTCTTCATTTCTTATAGCACAGCAATATTCAATTACATTCATTTACTACAACTTGTTTAGTCATTCTCTAGTCAATGGGCATTTCCTTTGTTTCAAGTTATTTGCTACTGTAAAAAGTACTGTTACAAATATTTTATATGGAAACTTTCCTTTTCTTTTTTCTTTCTTAACCTCTTTCCTAGCATGGAACTCTTCCAGTTAAAGGTAATAGACATTTAAGACACTTTCTCTGAATAATTCTAAATTATTTTAGATTCTTTCCAGAATGATTGGCCCAATCTACACCTTCAACAACAGCATTTTCATGCACAAGTGTGTCCACAACCCCTCCAACTTTGACTATTCCCATCTATGATATTTATACAAAATAATTTCAAAAGAGAGAGAACACTAGCACCTAGGCTCAGGAATCGGCAGGTTTGGCTGGAATAGATAGCAGTTCCCTTTATTGGTTCTTCTATGTTTTGAAAAAATGAAAATATCGTTAATGAAAGCCAAGAATTTATCATTTTTTCTGCCTTTGGCAGAGAGAGAGCACTTAACAGATGTCTAGATAATTGAAATACTCTATCTCCCACCCAACTATTGTATCATATATCTGTGCCAGGTTCTTGATCTGTTTCCCAAATTCTTTGTATATTTCTTCCTTCTGTCTAGAAGATTCATGAGTAGGTGGTGTGATCTGAGGAAGTACCGGGACATCTTTCTGCCCCCAGAATATTAATGTGACAGAGGAAATACTCAGATTTGCTCTTCATGATCTAATATAGAGAATATCACAGACACACACCGCCTAGTTCTGATCCAACACGTGAAACTTTGGGATCAAATCTTTGTCTATGATGACTCAAATGTTGGTACTATGAAACCATACAAATACTTCTAATTGGCTAAAGACCTGAAAGAATGAATGACTCAATAGTGCTTGAGCCAGAAATAAAGTATACATATAAAAGGTTTGACCAGCTGAGTTCTTAATATTTTTTCCTTGGCAGCTTTGAGTAAGGATGACTATTTTGTAAAGGGCAGCTGCTCTGTCTCTCACCCAGTCACTATGTGTCTATGAGCATATACTTTCTCTATTTCTTTTGTCTTATCTTTTGTAATTTTAGCGAAATGAGTATGATGAAATGTAAGTTCCCAGGAGACCTGGTAAGTTTGGGAGATTCAGGGATCCCATCAATGGCCAGAAGCAGAAACAGTGACTGCTGCAGCAGGATAGAGTATGGCAGAGAGAGAGCTCCTATATGTGTATGAAGAAAAATAGTCGACAAAAGAAGCTGGCCACTTTAGAGAATCTGATTCCTTATGACTAAGAGATATGCCAGCAATGGATTCTAAGAAGGCATTGATCCTGAGAGCCCAAGAAATGACTACACCCAAGGGAAACTTCATGGGGATTTTACACGATGAAAAAAAATACTTGCAGGTCCAGAAGTGGAAGGTACCTTTTTGACAAATGTGTTCTCTATATGCATTACTCACTATATTTGTGCTATTTTGAACCCACTCTCTCAGAATCCTTTTAAGAGCAAGGGGAGAACATGTTCCTGCTTTGGGGGAGATGTTTTTGTACCAATTGTTTCTGCTATGCTTTCTTCTTTATTTTTTTTTTTTGGAAGGCAATTGGGGTTAAGTGACTTGCCCAAAGTCACACGGCTGGTAATTGTGTCAAGTGTCTGAGGTCACATTTGAACTCAGGTCCTCTTGACTCCAGGGCTGGTGCTCTATTCACTGTGCCACCTAGCTGCCCTGACTCTGCTATGCTTTCTTGGTAAATCCCTTTTATAAAAGCTAATGGAGTTCATCTGGCTGATTGATGATGGGAAATATACCAACGAGGGCTCAGGAGATAAACTGTGCCAAAGCTATGACCCTCAGGATCACTTACATTACCTTGAAGGGACAAATAATAAGCAAATAAATAGCTGCCTGGGGGGAGGGGAGGGCGTAAGTGTGAGTCAGAGTTGGTAAAGTGGCCCCACAGGCGTCTGTAAATTAATATTAATCCCATGGCCTCTTATGCTACCTTTAGTTTCATTCCTTTGGATCTTTGGTTTTTTTTTTGTTGTTATTTGTTTGGCTTTTTTGAGTCTAAATCTCTCGATGTTTCTGAAGCTAAAAGAGCAACAGTCACACCAGAGGCTGATCACTCCAGTGATGGGCCTGGAAGCTCTAACCTTCTCTGTTTTTCTGACCTGAGCCAGTCCATCCCTCCTACCGTGTTTCCCCGATAATAAGACACTGTCTTATTAATTTTTTTTGACAGAAAAACACCAGAGGGCTTATTTTCAGGGGATGGCTTATTTTAATGAACATTGACAGCAATTTTAATAAATAGGTAAATGTGAATCAAAAAATGTACCTTTATTCAATAAGCAAATCACTGGGGAAGAACAGGATGACGGGCTCACTGCTGCAGCTCTGATTGGATGCAGCTCGGAGCGCAGCGTGCGTTTCAGGGGAGGGGGGGGACGGTGCATACAGAGGGTACCGTAATGTAGCGTATAGCGCAGGGGATCACCTTCACTACAGTAGCAATCTCAATAGGGCTTATTTTCTGGGGAGGGCTTATTTTAGAGGAATCTTACACAGTATGGGGAGGGCTTATTTTCAGGATAGGTCTTATTATCGGGGAAACACGGTAAGACAGCCCAGTGGCCCTCTGCTACAAGGAGCCATGTTGGTTCTGGATTTAGCGTATATATTCAAATGTGCTTTAGTCCTACCGCAGCTTAGAACTTCAGAGCTAAAGCAACCCCCCTGCCTCAGCTTCCCCAGAAGGAGGAAATGCAGGCATGTGCCACCCTCACCCAACCATTACTTTGGATCTTTAAATCTATTCCAGAATTTTTTTTCACTTAAGAAAAAGTAAATACCATGGAATGCCCATGGAAGGCAACAAGTTTTGAACACCTTAGTTACTCCCTCACTTCCCAGGGAACCAAACACAGTAAGTCTTCATGGGAATGGGATATGGGATAAGAGCCTAAGAACAAGGAATGGATCTGGGCCAGGGGGTACAACTGAAAGAGGTAGGAAAATTCTAAAGGTAAACTTGACTGCCTTCATAGTTATTATGCCTAGGCCTGTCCCTGCTTGTTTAGCAAGCTCCTTACCTCCTCTGGCCACCTACTGGCAAGTCAGGTAGTTGCTATTTCTAAGAGGCTGCTGCCTCTCAGCAGCTCACTTTATCCACCCATAAAATCTAAACCCAGTGTGTATTTTTTTTCAATGTGTTGACTTGTTTTACTTAGTTGTACTTCTATTTATAAATGTCATATTTTATTCTAAACTATTCATACAGGAGAACACAAAAAGATAATTCTATATGAAACTGTAAATCTCCATTTCACACCTCTTGCTTTTTAAAAATTAACATTAAATTCTACACATCACGTTAAAAACCATCCTGCTTGTTTGTGCTTCCTTCTGAATTTATTCCTGTTCTCTTCTAGCCATTTAATTTTAAATAATATTTTATTTTTCCCCAAATACAAGTAAGAACAGTTTTTTAAAGTTTTGAATTCCAAATTCTATCCCTCCCTCCCTCCTCTCTTTCCTCCTTGAGATGGTAAGCAATATGGTATAAGTTATACATGTGCAATCATGTAAAACATTTCCATATTAGTAATTTTGTGGAAGGAAACTTGAAAAAGAAAGAAAAGAAGGAAGGAAGGGAGAGAAGAAAAAAGGAAGGAAGAAAAGAAAGAGAAAAATACTATGCTTCAGTCTGTATTCAGATGCCATCAGTTCTTTCTCTGCAGGCAGATAGCATTTTTCATCATTTGGAATTGTCTTGGATCATTGTGTTGCCGAGAACAGCTAAGTCATTCATAGTTGTTCATTATACAATATTGCTGTCACTGTGTACAATGTTCTCCTGGTTCTGTTCACTTCACTCTATCAGTTCATGTAAGTCTTTCCAGGTTTTTCTGAAATTATCCTGCTTGTCATTTCTTATAGTACAATAATATTCCATTATAATCATATACCGCACAGCCATTCCCCAGTTGATGGGCATCTCCTCAATTTCCAATTCTTAGCCACCACCAAAAGAGCTGCTATAAATGTTTCTGTGTAAATAGTTTCTTCCCCTCTCTGCTTTAAAAAAAAATCTCTTTGGGATACAGACCTATTGGTGGTATTGCTGGATCAAAGGGTATGCACAATTTTATAGCCCTTTGGCCAAAGTTCCAAATTGTACTCCAGAATTGTTGGATCAGTTTAGTAGTGTCCCAGTTTTCCCACATCCTCTTCAATATTTATCATTTTCCTTTTTTTGTCATATTAGCTAAAACTGATGGGTGTGAGGTAGTACCCCAGAGTTTAAACCCAATGTGTATTCAGAGAATACTGCCAAGCTGCCAAAGCATAAGTCTTTAGCCACCAATAGGTTCTAGGCAATAACTAGAAGAGAATTTAATTTTTATTGAAAAAGAAATCAAAGCACTATGATTTTTAAAATAACAGCCACTGAAGTCAGTGGAAAACAATTGGACAACCAAAGGGGAAGAAGAGCAAAAGAGAATGCAAGGAAGAATGATAGAAAAAAAAACAGAAAAAAGAAAAGAAAGAACTTAGAAAACCATCAAGAGGATTCAAGTGATCAGAAATCCAAAAAGTGCAAGAGGGGCCAGGTAGAAGAACTTGATGCTAAAAATTAGCAACACAGGAAAAAAAAAAGAAGAAAAAGCAAGAAGGAATCTGCAGCAGAATCAGAAGTGAATGGAAGAGGGGATCATGTTGAAAGGATGACAGAGAAAGAGACAAAATCACCTGTAGATTAAAGGAAACATAAGCATTCAGAAAAAATTGATTCTAAAAATGAAAAATACAGAAGACATTACTGTGGAGACTGAAGAGACTGAAACCCCCTATAAAAAGGAAATTCAACCTGAAAGGAACTCTCAAAGCTGTTCTGAAACAAGCCCCAACAAATATCAATTAAAACGTTAAGGAAAAAGGTTTTAGCGTGATATTATGCAGTGGTTAATGAACACTACAGATCTGAAGAGGAGCTGCTAGTCATCTTTAACAAGATCAGCAAGAAGCCCAGCTTTAAGATCTTAAAGGAAACAGTTAAACTCGTGAAATAAATGTTCCTACTTTGGTAAGGAATGGACATTATTCTTGACTTCTGCCTCCACCATCCATCACTATTTGTAAAAGAGAGAATTTGACAGAGTCACTCAGATTTTATGTTGTTTTTAAAATGGCAAGGAAAATGTATGTTTTTGGTAGAGCTTTTAACTGTGAAGAAAGATATTTGCTGCCCACCTCCCAAAAGCAAAGAGTTTAGCTAAGAAGGAAAGGAAAAAATTTAGGACAATAGCTGGCTGAAATGATGAGATCTGGTGAAGGGTTTTTGTTTAATTGTTTTTCAGATGGGAGAAACTTAGAAATGTTTGTAGGCAACTAGGAAAGAATCAGTAGATATGGATAGATTAAAGATGGGAAGGAGGATAATAGTCAGAACAATCTTCTAGAAAAGACGGGAGAGAGGCAGGGATTTAAAGATATACATAGAAGAGTTGACCTTAAAAAAGAGAAACCACCTCTTCATCAGAGCCTAGAGTGAAGAAAAAAGTAATGGGAGAAGGCTTCAAAGGGATGTGAAATGAGGAACAAAGAAGAGGGAGCTCTTGGGAAATGTTGGAATTTTTTTGTGTGTGAAGTATGAAGGAAAGTTGGGGCATGAGGGGAATGTATGTGAGATTTGAGGAGAGAAGAGAAGGTATGGAATGGCTACTATGGTGAGTGGGATTCAGGATTAATTGGGGAAGAGTAGAAAGACTGCCTTTCAACACTATTACTCCTTGGTAGTGACTACAGAGGTCAAAGGCAGAAGAAAAGGGTCCAAAGTTACAAAATTACAGCAGTAGTTTTTGTTGTCACAAAGAAATTAAAACAAAACAAAAGTGGGTGCCCATCAATTGGCAAGTGACTGAAAAAACAATAGCCTATTAATGTGATGGAATATTGTGATGTAAGTCATGACAAATATAACAAATCAACACCAAGAAACTTGGGAAATCTTGGGTGAACTGGTACAGAGTGAAGTGAGCAGAATCAGGAGAATAATTTACATGATGACCCTGATAATGTAAAGTGAGGACCCAATTGAGATTGGCTAGCACAAATTTGTTCTGGACCTTGGCAGCACAGTTTCATGCTTTTCTCCATTTCTGCTAAGTGGTACATGAGTATGAACAAAGGAGGCAGATGGTGGAAATAATACTGAGCTGAGACTTGGCAAGTTGGACTAATGGCAAGACATGAAAATGGAATTTGAGTTACATTTACCCCTGATCTGCCCATTTTTCCAATGTCAAAGCAGAAGAGAAAAAGAAACAGATCATGGATTATGGTCAAGTTGTACAACTATAGGTAAACAGCAGGAATTCCTCTGATCGTGTTTTTTCCTATCATGGGTTATTTTTTTGCTCCCCATCTTTTAGGTTGTTCCAGGTTTCCCTCTCACATTAGAACTCCAGATGTTATGGTAGAATTGTTCCCTTGAATAATGGCTGTGATTTGTCTGTTGTTTTTTTAGTCTAGCTTCTGACACAGTCCAATTTCTTCCATGGGGACTTGAAATTATCAAAGTCTCAGCCTACACCAGAATTTAATCTTTAAAAAACATATTGAAACAGAACAGAAACAGCTTTTAAACAGAGAGATAAAGTTGTTTCCTCATGGCTGTAAAAAGGAACTTGTGAATCAAGGTTTCTTTATGAGGCTGATAAAGGTTTAGTGGGGAAAAAAAGCAGAAACAAAATTTTAAAGCTGAATGGGAGTTTAAACACTTTTTTTTACAGATGAGGAAATGGAGGAAAGGGGAAGTGACCCGGGAAAAGGTTGCATAGAGATCAAAGGATATGAAGAGGCAGTTTTTAAACAAGTAAATATAAACTGTCAACAACCACGTAAAAGTGCTATAAGTCACCAATAGCAAGATAAATGAAAAGTAAAATAACTCTGGACTTCTCACACCCATCAAAATGGCAATTATGACAAAATGGTCCAAAAGGATAGGGACAATAATGGAGGGAGGGCAGACACACTAATGCACTGCTGGTGGAGTTGTGAATCGGTCAAACTATTCTTGAAGGCAGTTTGGAACTACACCCCCACTGCACCACCTACCTGCCCATTTCTTTAATTGACTCGCTCTAAGAAAAAAAACACATTTTTAAAACATTACAAGTCACTTGGAGCATATGGTTTTTTGTGCCATCATTTAAAAATTTTGTTTCTGTATTTCACTGTCTGTTTTTGTTGATGGTTGCTAAGTTTAGAATAAGAAGACAAGTCTGGAAGAGAAGATCAAATACATACTTTTAGTTAAGGAACCTATGCCAGAATCTGACAAAGATAAACATCATGGCAGAATGAAAAGAGCTCAGGGTCTTGAGGCCAAATATAATTCTGCTTATTCTCTGTGATAGGTAGGTAGGTAGACAGACAGACAGACAGAGATACAGACAGTCAGCTAGATAGGTCGACAGACAGACAAATAGATGATAGAGACAGACAGACAGTAAATGAATGAATGGATGAGTAGACAGATATATCAATAGACAGAGATTGGCTCATTGGACGCGGCTAGAAAAGAATTAAAACTATCCGTGACAACTATGTGAATGTCACAGATTGTAACTACCAGATCATTTTGCTGCTGGTGCTCAAAACAACAGTTTTGATGTTTATCAAAAGTAACATGATGGAATCTGAATTACTAAGCAATCCCACTTACTTAAGCAGCCATTAAAATTGACTTTCTGTGTCTTTTACAAATGTTACAGAGAAAACTGAGTAGGAAATGCCATCCAAAGCAGCATGATATCAAACCAGCATTGGAAGAACTCGCTCTTCACTGTGCTGAAAGGAATAGTGATCTTGCAAAATGTGTCTTGTTAAAAGAAAAATGTGCTGTCTCTATATGAGAGAGCAACAGCAGTGAAACCCAGGTTACAGAAATTCAAGTGAAATAAGCAGATAAAGAGGCATTTGAAGTCAATGTCAAACCCACAAAAATCTGGAAAAGATATCTTCAATTAGAATGTCAGCTTTGGAGAAACAGATACCAGACCAAAGAGAACCTGATCCACTAGACATTGTTTTAGCAATGTGCAAAATAAATGGTGTTCAGGGTGGCTAGGTGGCACAGTGAATAGAGCACCAGTCCTGGAGTCAGGAGGACCTGAGTTCAAATCCGGCCTCAGACACTTAACACAAAACTAACTGTGTGACCTTGGGCAAGTCACTTACCTCCCCCCCCTCCAAAAAGCAAAACAACAACCAAACAACAAAATGAATGGTGTTTACAGGTTTAAAAAAATGTACACACTCTGTGTGTGTGTGTGTGTGTGTGTGTGTGTGTGTGTGTGTAAGAGAGACTCAGAGCCTTTTCAACCTTAGCCAGGAACAGATGAAGCAGAGGGAAAAGAATGTCCTTGCCCCAGAATTTAGCTTTGTTTCTATTCCCTTTCCCCAAACACTCCTTTGCACATGATAGCAGAAGAGGATTAAGAGCTGATGAACACTAGAGTTATATTGTCAGCTTGTGGTGGGGCAATAGAGAGAGGCTAACTAGGTATAATGCAGATATTTAAGACACAAAGGAAATCCAAAGGAATTCTCACCCTAAGCTAAAGTGAAGTCTTCCACAATAACACCCAAGCTCTGGACTACAAAGTTGTGTTCAAGAAGTAGATCAAGCCTCAGGGAATCAACCAGATGAGAGCACCCTAGTTACTGCTTCTAAAGGGGCAGAGAATCTCCTATTGGCGATGGAAAGCTGCTTTTAGCTAAGCCTCTAAGAAACAGAGAGGCAGTCCCTTAAGGGAAAAAAAAGACAGGAAGGTATATTTTCTTCCCCTAGGGTGGACATTTTGCTGGTTCATGCCTTTAAATAGCCTTGAGGCTTTAAACTAAAAATATATGGCAGAGAGCTTTCTCTCCTCCTGACAGGTAGTACTATTGTCAGGGATTCTAGTTGATACCAACACCTAAACAGACAGAAGCTCCACAAAGCCATATGACTAGTGTCCGAAAGAGCCCCACACCCACAAGGCAGCATTGAGCAGCAAATGGTAAAAGCAATTCAGGGACTACTCAGAAGAGGCCAGAAGGGAACAGAACCAGTAAGAACAGCACAATGACATCACCAGAAGACTTTGGCAGACCTTTAATGTTAGATTGTGGGTTCCCATGTGCTGGGGCCAGTTTGAACTAGCCAAAAAGAGATGTACAAAGAGTTGAACCTGACTAAACAACAACAAAGACAACAAAACTTGAGAGCCAATTGTTAAAATTTTGGCTAGAGCATCTACATCCCAGAACCCAGTCAAAACTATAGATTATGACTTGATTCATTATTTTGTTGATTATCTAGACTTAAGAAAGTGATGGAGAAGATGTTAATAATGTAAGTTAAACTTAAAAGTGTATCAGGAATACTTTCCCCCAAGAGAGTTGTTTGTTAAATATTGACTTGCATACCCCTGCCTATGTATGTGTGCCCCTTCCTGTGTAAATCTTGGACATGTGTTCCCTCCAAGCATATTTATTACATATATACACTCTTCTCAGTGGTGACAAATATACTTGTAGCAGAGTATGCCCAAGGCTTATTGGGGATATGTTTTATTACCATTTCTCCTACTATACAAGTTTATTTAGAGCCTTTGCTTGTAACTGAGTCTGCTAACTATTAAAAGTAAATACATCAGGGTGGCTATGTGATACAGTGAATAGAGCACTGGCCCTGGAGTCAGGAGGACCTGAGTTCAAATCTGGCCTCAGATACTTAACACTTACTAGCTGTGTGACCTTGGGAAAGTCACTTAACCCCAACTGCCCTGCTCTGCCCCCCTCCAAAAAAAGAAAAAAAAAGTAAATACATCAGTGGAGACTTGTGAACTATAAGTTTGAGTAGATACAGACCAAGATAGTATCGTTGACCTGGGGTAGCTTTGTCTGGGGAACCACTTGCTAGAAGAAAATGGACAAAAATTATGCAGCATCTGGCCATGTTATTCCCCTGTTAAATAAACTCCAGTGCTTCTCTACTACTTCTAAAATCAAATGTAAACTCTTTTGTTTGACACTTAAAGTCCTTTACATACTGGTCCCAACTCCTTCATGTACTTGACAATGAAGCCAAATTGGCATCCTTGTCATTGCTCAATCACAACATTCCATTTCCCACCTCACTGCCTTTGTAGAGGCTGAATCCTATGCCAGTAATGCACTCTCTCCTCACCTCTGCCCCTAAGAATCCCTAACTTCCTTCAAAGCTCAGTTCAAATGTTGCCTTTTGGTCTTTCCTGATATTTCTCCTCTCCCTCCTGTTAGTGTCTCTTTATCAAAATTGACTTCTATTGTGTGTGTGTGTGTGTGTGTGTGTGTGTGTGTGTTGTCTCACCCTATAGAATATAAGCTCTTGTCAGCAGGGATTTTTCCTTCCTTCCTTCCTTCCTTCCTTCCTTCCTTCCTTCCTTCCTTCCTTCCTTCCTTCCTTCCTTCCTTCCTTCCTTCCTTCCTTCCTTCCTTCCTCCCCTTCTCTTCTTTCTTTTTTTTGTATGCCCAGGACCTACCATTGTGCCTTGCACATAGTCAGTGCTTAATAAATGCTTATTGACTAAGTGATTGGGGCTGGGAAGGTGTGGATGGGTTAAGGTCTGCACTGATTGAGGGAGATACAAGCATTAGTGAAAGCAGAGCTCCAGGGCAGAATTGAAAAAACAACAACAACAACAAACAAAAAACAAAACACACAAAAGTCCCATGTGAAAGCTGAAACATTAAAGCTGAAATGACAAAGTAACAGTTGATGGGCACTGACCAGTACCTAATTCAGAACCTCAGACCAGAGGAGCAATGGGGCTCCTCTTTGTCTTTGGCACCAAGCAGAGAGATTTTATAATAGCATCCATCCATCTATTCATTCACTCATTAATTTGTTCCAATTCAATTAAGAACATAATTATTGTAATATAATAGAAGATAATGTTATATCCCCTCTCTTATGTTGTAAACTCCCACCAGGCTTCACTCCTCCAGATTTTTCCATCATGTCCCAGAAACCTCTTCATTCTGGAAGGTCTTTTTAGCCCTGGAACTCACCTTCTGTACTGTCCTCTACTCTTGAGTACCCAGTCCCCTTATATATCACTGATTGTACCCTAATAAGCCCTATCATTAGATCATGGATCACTCCAGCATCTGTTGCCTTCACTGCTATGCACATACTTATGCTACTGAATGAAGGTGGAGAAAATCACATAATTGTTAGGAGTGGGTCCACCACAAAGATGCTATATAATCTCACCTGGGCCTCACTGCTGCTAGGCAATCCTTTCACACTTCCCTTCTCAACTCATTATGCAGAGCAGCTCTTTCAAATCTTTTCATTCCTCCTTAAATCTCCAAAAGTTTCCCCTCTCCTCACCCTCTCAGCTGAGATCCTTGTCTCATATTTTACAAAAAAAAAAAAATTGAGGTAATTCTCTGTGAACTCTCTCTTTTCCCTTCTTTCTCATCTCATACAACTCAGATACCTTCTGCTACAATTTCCTCCTTCACCCCTGTCTCAGAAGAGGTGGATTTACTCATGACCAAGGTAAACCCCTCTACATGTAAGTGATGCCATTCTATTTTGTCTCTTCCAACAGACTGCTTTCTCTTTCATCTCTACTCTTATAGCTTACCTTCAATCCCTTGCTGTCCACTGATTCCTTTCCTACTGTCTACAAACATGCCCATGTCATCCTACCCTCAAAAACTCTCACTTGATCCTTCTATTACCACTAATTATCATCCTATATCCCTTCTGTTCTTTGTGGCTAAACTCCTCAAGGAAGCCATCTACAATAGTTGCCTACACATTCTTTCCTATTACTGTTTTCTTAACCCCTTATGATCTGGTTTCCAACTTCATCAGTCCACTGAAATGGCTTTGTCCAAAGTTACCAATGATCTCTCTCTCTCTCTTTTTTTTTTTGCCTTTTTGGAGGGCAGTTGGGGTTAAGTAACTTGCCCAAGGTTACACAGCTAGTTTTTTTGTGTGGGTGTTAAGTATCTGAGGCCAGAACCGAACTCGGGTCCTCCTGACTCTGGGGTGGTGCTTTACTCACTGCGCCACCTAGCCGCCCCACCAATGATCTCTTAATTGCCAAATCTAACAGCCTCTTCTTAATCCTCATTTTTCTTTCTGCAGCCTTTGACACAGTTGATCACTCTCTTTTCAATATTCTCTTTTCTCTAGATGTTCAGGACACCATTTTCTCTGAATTTTTCTCTCACCTTTCTGAGCTAGGTTTCTCGGTATCTTTGTTGGATCCTCATCTAGGTCCTGCTATCTGACCACAGGTATCTCACAGTGCTCTGTCCTGGGCCCTCTTCTCTTCTCCCTCTATACTGCTTCACTCAGTGATCACATCAGCTCCCATGAATTTAATGACCATCTTTGTGCTGATGATTCTCAAATCTACCTCTCCTGCCCTAACCTCTCTGCTGACCTCTAGACTCACTTACCTTTCTGCATGTTTTTCAAACATCTCAAACTGGACTTCCAGAGTACATCTTAAACTCAACCTGTCTAAAACAGAAATCATATTCTCTATCTCCCTAAACCCTCTCCTCTTCCTAACTTTTCTAATACTGTAGAGGGCAACATCAATCATTCCAGTTCTAGGCTCACAACCTAGATGCCCAAGGCAATAGAGCACCTGAGAGAATGGGGGAGACTCTTGTGACTCATGACCTTTCTCCCTTCTGCTCCTTCAGTCTCCCTCTCTATTCTATTCACCAATGTATAGCAAACACACAGTTGGTTATTTAAAACAAATTAACCATTTTACTTCTGCCCAAAGGAATGTACATTTTGATCACTGAAACCTGGCAAGATATCTTGGGGTTTATAGGCTAGATTTATTTCTTAAGGACCACATCTTAAATCCAAATCACTCTGGATCTCATTTATTGGCCAATAGGTCCCAGTCCAAGCCTCACTTAGTCATTGTTTGGGCCCTGAAGACTCAGAGTGAGTGCAAAAAGCAATTGTTTCTGTTGTGGCCAGAAACCCTGAGCATCTTCCCCTCTCGGTTTAATTTTTTTTTTTACTAGGAAAAAGAGACCATTCTTTGAGTCATTTCTTACCTAGCCTTAATCACTGAATGTGTTTTGCTTCAGTCAAACTGAGACCTGGAAAAGATCTTAGTTTAAAAAGGCCAAGGTTTCCCATTGCATCCCAGGCCATCTATAGTAGTCCTGATCTATATCTTACCACTGGACCCAGATGGCTCCAGAGGAGAGACAGGCTGGTGACTTTGCACAGAACCTTCTTACTTAAATCCAGTTTACTTGTAAGTCATGGCATCACCTTCCTGATGTCATGGTCCTCTTCAAGAATGAAGGACAGGTGCGGCCCTGGAGTCAAGAGGACCTGAGTTCAAATATGACCTCAGACACAGAACACTTATTAGCTATGTGACTGTAGCAGCAAGCACCCCAAGCGTCCTCAGGGTTTGCAGCTACCACA
>NW_027185876.1:21229181-21331216 GCF_028583685.1 Petaurus breviceps papuanus
CACTGGCCAATCAAGAAGTATCTACTGAAAAACAAGCCTCCCACCCCAGGCTTCAGGTGCACATTAGCCTAGGCAAGTCACTTAACCCCAATTGCCATGCCCTCCCTCCTCAAAAAAAAAGCAAAAATAAAAAAGAATGAAGGACAAACAGCAACAACAAATGATCTCTTATATGTAGGCATTCTTTCATTTACAGATCACAACTCAAGAACAGAAGAGGAAGAGGGGCCTTTGTCTAGCATTCCAGAGACCTGTATATTCATCTTACTTCATACTTCAATTTGCCTCTGGGGAAGTCACCTCCCTTTTCTAGGCCAAGTTTGATCATCTGGTAAATGAAAAAGTTGAGAATTTCATTGGATCTCTAAGGTCACTGTTAGGGGAAGATCCTCAGGGTTGCTGGTCAAAAGAAAAACGGTTACCGTTTACATTCACTCTGAGCCAGGAGGACCAAAAAATAGTCATTAAGGGGTGCTTGGTCAGGGCAGGGACCTACTGTTGTCCAATCAGTGAGATCCAGAGAAAAACTCAATTCACTCTGGATTCATTCTGGATAATAAAGATTTAAAAATGATCAAATGCAGAGAAGAGGTCAAACCAAAAGGCTTACATGATTCTCTGGGAATCACTGAGAGGATCAGTGATGAGCTACAGAAGGAGGAAAAGGATGTCAATGGACTGATCTGGGAAGGAGTATCTTCTAGGCATGGAAGATGGCATTTGAGCAGTCATAGAATATTGGTAAGAAGTAGGGATAAAGGACTGTGAGTGATTGGAGAACAGAATGCCTGAAGGGGGATGCTGTGAAATAAGAACTGGAAAGATAGAGGAGGGTCAGATTTGTGCAAGGTCTTGAATACTAGGCTAAGGATCTTTCTTATTATTTAATAGGCAGCTCCTGGAGATTTTTGAAGAGGAGCAGTGATGTAATCAGACCTGAGCATTAGAAAGGTTGCTTTGTGAGTGTTGTGAAGGATGAATTGAAAGGGGGAAAGAATGTGACAGTGGAAAAAATTGATACAATATACAATGAGAGGTCACAAAAGCCTACACTAGGGTGCTGGTATTAGGAATGGAAAAGAAGGATGAGATGTCAGAGATTTTGTGGAAGCATAACCAAGCCTCAGCAACTAGATAAATGCTATTAACAGAAGCAGGGAAGCTAGGATGAGACTCAGTGGAAAATTCCCATTGATACACAACATGGAACCATGGATAGGTTCCTTGATCTGGAGTCAAGAAGACTGCACTGGATACTTTTGAGTTATGTAATCATGGGTCATGTCGCTTGACCTCTCTGTGTCCGTTTCTTCATCTGAAAAATTAGGAGATTGGACTAGCCGACCTCTCAAGTCCTTTGTAATTTTGTATTTATGATCCCATTGCTAGGAGGTATGAGTGTAAAAAAAATTCTTGTCCCTTGCCTAGTGTAATAGGAATGTAAATTTTAAAGATCTTCCCTGCCCCTAGGTGGGAGGCTTGTTTTTCAGTAGATACTTCTTGATTGGCCAGTGAGTCAATAATGTTGTTACATTCTCTGAGCCAGGAGAAGGCTATATAAGCCCTGATGTGTAGCTTTGTTTTGGGGCTTACTTTGAGAAGTGGTTTGTGATTTGATCAGATGAAACTCTGGGAAGCCATTGTCCAGAGCCCCCCGGCTTTGAAACCCAGATGTTGATTTGTTATGGATGTAATGGTTGGACAGTTTGGAAATCTTTCTACTTGATCTGTTTCTCTGTCTTGATAATTCTGCCTGTATACTCTGAAGTTCGGGGTGCTGACCTTTTTCCCCTAAACTAGGTGAACGATACATATTTGACTGATTAAAGTAAGCTTGCTAACCCATTTTGAGTTGCTTTCCTTTATCAAAGCAGATTCAAGAACCTGTGGTGGCAGTGACCCTGGGGACGCTGGGGTGCTTGCTGCTACACCTAGTGCTGCCTAGGCTACCCAGAGAAACAGGTGGTACTCTAGAGTCTTAATGACAAGGACATCAGCATGGAGAAGTTTGGTGCAGAGAACACTAGAGGGCAGTGCATCCTTGGGTTGGTGAAGTGGAAGACAGGTTACTGTAATATACCTGTTGCAGAACATATTTGTTGATTTTCCCCTTTCTAAAAAACAAACAAACAAACAAACAAACAAACTTTCTTTTGGTTTTATTATAGTCAGCTTGCAATTGGGAATTGGTGTGAACTGGCAAGTTTGTGCACAGGAGAGATTTTTCAGGTGGGGAACTGATTCAAGATGAGGGTAAGTCTTCTTCAAATAAGTTAGATACAGTTCTTTGACTAGAAGAAAGCCTTTGCCAGAAGAGTGCCAGGTTTGGAGTCAGGAAAACTCACTTTTCCTGAGTTCAAATTTGGTCTGAGACACTTACTAGCTGTGTGACCCTGGGCAAATCACTTAACCCTGTTTGCCTCAGTTTCTTCATTTGTAAAATGACCTGGAAAAGGAAACGGCAAACCATTCTAGTATCTTTGTCAAGAAAACTCAAAATGGGATCATGAAGAGTTCATCATGACTGAAAACAATTGAACAACAACTAAGTCAATAGACCCATGTGGGTATCCTTCACCTAAAGATCATAATTTATCTATGCCTGCCCACCTTGTGTGACCTTTGTCCCCATCATCCCATAAATTTACATTAGCCTTACATTTTTTCACTAGAGCCTGCTAAGCATGACAAAAGGATCTGAGGTTTAGCTGGGCATGAGTCATTATCCTCTTCTTGAATGATATGATGATTTCTTCTCATAATGTAATAACCAAACTCACAACCTAGCCACCCATTCACCTGCCCTGCATTACCTATTAGCCACAATTCACGACATTCCCTCTCTCCTTCCTCCATTGTATCTTTTCCACTCCTCCTCCCACTCAGACAGTTGACATTAAGGGCTTACCATATGGTAGGCAATTCCCAAATTTTCACCAAATTTCAATTTTACATGCTTCATGTTCTTAAACTCACAAGGCATCTCCACAATCCACTTAAGAATTTTATGTTTTATAGAAATGTAAATTTCTCCAAGTTCAATGCCTTAGGCATTCTTGGTTGGATTGTAATTATAGAGAACAGAGCCTTGATCTTCTGTGGAAAGGTTGCATCCTTAAGTACAAGTATGTTCAAATCCTATACCGTTCAGGTTCTAGGCTATAATGACTTTTGATTTTGTGAGATCTCACCATCAATCCCCACACAACTTTAGTCAGTAAACATTGGTTAATTAAGTTAGGGATTCCTTAACTGGATTTACCATTACTTTGGGTATGATGTAAAACAAATGAACTTCATCTAATCCCTGTTCACTTGGAGCTTTCATACCAGATAGGATGAGCATGATCAAAAGAATACATAAAAGCAGTAACAGCCAACACTGAAAGCTTAAGGAGCTTTTAAATTTATTTTAGCTTAGATAAAAGACAATCTGGGAGGGGTATGATTTCTATCTTCAAACTTTTGAAGGTTTATAATATGGAAAAAAGGAGATTTAGTCTGTGTTGCTTGTGGAATTTCAAGGTAGATTCTGGCGCAACATAAGAATGAACGTTCTAGAGGGGTGGCGAGGTAGCACATCGAGTAAGAGCACCGGCTGGGGATCGAATCCAGGCTCAGACACTTAGCATCCACCCAGAAACACCTGGCCGTGTAACCTTGAGCAAGTTACTTAACCCCGATTGCTTAAAAAAAAAAAAATGAACATTCTAACAGGAAAAGCTAACAATAAAATAGGCTCTGTTAGTGGATAAGGAGTTCATTATTACTGAAGAAGCTAAAAAAAAAGAGGCCGGGTGACTAGAGCATCGTTCAGGAATAGTGTAAAAAGGAATGTGTATGTTTGCATGAGAATTTGGACTAGATATCTAAGCCACCTTCCAGTGTTCCAATATTCCATGGTTCTGTAGCCAAATGGATTTTCTGCATACTTGTGTGCAGCACAGTAGTTATCTGTTCGACATCCTCTACCTCTCACTGCTACTGGCTCATTTCTCTATTAATTTTCCCCAGAAAAGTAGGGTATAGATATCTCCGAAATTACTACTATTACAGAAATTATTTCTTTAATTGGTTTGCTTCCCATCTCACTGAGCTGAGGAAAATCTCTTTTGAGTTGACTTTCCCTCTCTCAGTTCCAAAGTATGCACTTAATGACTTGCACTAAAAATCAATGTATGACTATACACTTTAATAGCAGTTTCAAATAGCATATGATTCAAATAAACATTCCTTCTCTTTATAGGTTTTAATCATTGCAATGGGGAAGTTGAATCTTTTCCCTTTTACATATACCCTCCCTCTTAATTGTAAAAGGGGAAATGGGAAGATAAGAAGTTGGACTGACAAAAGCCTGGGGCTTTCCCCAGGCAATGCTTCAGGGCGGTAAGGAGAAAAGTGCTAGGGACTAGGTTCCAGTAGTCTGTCCAGCTCACCCAAGTTTGCTGAACTATCCCTTCCAACTGGAGTCCACCCTCAGCCACACCAGGAGGTCTCAGCTTCACTGGTTTACCTTACTTTCTATCACGGGCAATGCTCTTTCCCGGGCATTCCCTGATGTTTCAGTGGGAGGTGGGGAGTGGGCCAGCCCTGCTCAAAGCCCTCCTTTGGTAGCTCCCCTTATAGGGCTCCCCTACATTCTGGCTTTGTGACTTCTTGGCGTGAGAAAATTCTTTCCAAGCTCCAAAGTCCCCAGAAACTTAGTGAACTCTGGGTCAGATTCGTATTTTCCTGAGCATAAGCAACATCCCTCTCCACCCACCCAACTTCCAGGGCAGCATTCCTAGGGGATGGTCGGATAGCGGCCGCGCGGGAGATGCTATTGGACTCGCTTATGGGAGAATCAGGCCGACATATAAGGGAAGGGCCTCGCGGGGCCTAAGTCACTCCATAACTAGTTTCACTTGGTGCACCACGTGTCTAGAAGGAGCCTCTCTGGACAGCGTGCATAACCAGAACCGAGAGCATCTTCCCAGAAGACGCAGGAAGCTTCGGCCTCGCGGGCTGGGTTTCCTCTGGAAGCGCTCCTGCACTCGAGGGGTGCAGTGTGATGCCAGGCCGTCGGGGGGCAGTCCTTGGGGCCGCAGGGCCCTGACCAGCGGACGGAGCCTGATTTCCGTCCCGGACCTCAGAGCGTGCGGCTGGGAAGTTAAGGGGAAACTCCAAGAAACCACATTCCATAGGAAAACACACAAAAAAGTAAAGTGATGAGTAGGGAAACGGCACCAATAAAAAACCAGCACCTCCGGCGATTACTGAGCCCCGCCCCCCAGCAACCTCCTGCGGAAACACTGGCGATGACATCAGCCCATGATGCCACTGGGGCCGCGCCCACTCCCGGGGGAAGGGGGGAAGGTCACGCCTCTCGGCTCCTCTAGCCCCGCCCCTCCTTCTTTTTCCTAGGACTTCCGGCGCGCCGCAGCCTCGTCCCGCAGGCAATCTGCTCCCGGAAGCGGAAGGAGGAGGCGGGGTCAGGCGGGCCAGCAGGAGGGCGGGAGGACGAGGGGACCCAAGCTGTGGGCTGGGCCGGGCCCGGCAGCGGAGCGGAGCGGGGCGGGGCCGGGGATGGTAAGGGCTCGGGGGAGGAGGGGGAGGTGGGGGCGGGGGAGAACGGAGGCCGCCGCCGCCGCCGCCGCTCCTGCTGGTTCCGCGCCTCCACCGTGGCCATGATGATCCACGGCTTCCAGAGCAGTCGCCAGGACTTCTCCTTCGGGCCATGGAAGCTGACGGCGGCCAAGACGCACATCATGAAGTCGGCCGATGTGGAGAAGTGAGGTTTGGGGAGGGCCGGGGAGGAGAGGGCGAGGCCGGGCGTGGGCGCAGGGATGGGCATCGGGGCGGGGGCGGCCGTTCTCTGTGCGGCTCCCCGCCCCCGCGGGATCTCGAGGCCAGGCTCGGCGGCGGCCGCAGAACGGCCCACCGGGCCATGCCCTGGACGCCCAGAGCGCGCTTGCGCGGCCGAGGCTTGGCAGCCCCCTGCCTCTGGAGCCGGGCTGCGTGCTGCGCCCGGCGATGTTGCGGTGACGAGAGCGCTGGCCCTGAAGTCGGGGGGCCCCGCGTTTATAAATCCCGCTTCGGGTGCCCCCTTACCCGAGGCCTGGGGCTAGCTGGAGCTCTGGAAGCTAGATGAGAACTCGGGTTCCCCGAGGATTGTAGGTGAGAAATCTCTGCATCCTGCAGCCCTGCATCCAGAGTCCCCAGAAAGCCCGGGTTCGCGTACAGCCTCTGGCCCCCACTAATGTGCAACGTGGGGGCCAGTCTTTTACTCTCAGCTCTGGGCTGCAGCTCACGACCGTAAATTGGGAGTTGCTCATTTAAATTGGTGGGAAGGAGTTTTCACTGGAAGTTCCCCCCTCCCAAACCCCAGATACCGTCAAGAACACTGACCAGAAACCAAAGTTTATTCATAGTGTTTCTAGGCTAGAAATTTCAGGCTCCTGCTTAAGACTGTAAATTAGGAGTTGCCTGTATACGTTGGTAGGGAGAGTTTTCACAATGGGAGTTCAATACAATGAAAAAAATCACAGTCTCTGACCAAAAACAAAACAGCACTACATCAGAAAATACCAACTCAAAACAAGCTTTTTTGGTAAATAGCATTTCTTAAATAGCCATTAGCCACGTGTTGCCTTTGACCCTAACCAAGGACTAGTCATTCTGTCGCTGGTTGGGAATGTAAATTAGGAGTTATCATGCATTGGTGGAGGAAGTTTTCACACTGGGAGTTCCATATACTAACAAAATTACAGTACATGCTCCCCCTCCCAAAAATACCCCAGAACAACCAACACAAATTTTATTCCTAGGCAATATTTTCTACATACTCATGCAATTGGCAGTTTTGAGAATACATTTCACCAGAAGTGAAGAGGGAGGTGGTGCCTTTATTTTTAGGTAATTATAAGTAGTTAGCCCTCCATCTAGTTTCTTGAAACAAATTTCAGTGTAAGATTCTGAAAGTGAAGTAGACTTTCTTCTTCCTTACATTTTCCCTAGAACATTTCCTTTTTCTCTTGCCTTGGCTTCTGCCAACTTGGCTCAGGTAGATATTGAGAAAATGATGGAAGGTGGGAAAGTGAGGGATAACAGATAACCCAGATCTTCTGGTGATGTGCTGAAAATGGAAAAAGGCCTGTATCATGTAATATGGCTCTTCTCTGGGGGATCTATTAAAGACTGGATAAGAATTGCACAGGATGAAAAGACATGGATGGATTTTGGTTCATATCATGGGATTACACATTCATTGAAATAGTGAAATACACATCAGATCCCCCTGCATATAGAGTAGTTTGTTTTTTTAAATTTCTGACATCTGTCACAGTGTCTTGTAACATTAGAGGCTTTATTAAATGCCAATTAAATTGAATTTCCTTGCCCTCTCTTAGAAATTAAGGCAGCTTTTGACAGATCACAGTTTGGTATTGATTAGATATGATTGGGTTAAGATTTAGAGAAATTGTAATAAGAACAATTTTGAGTTTTGTGACATATAAAAAGTTTGAGACATTGTTTCTGGGTAATTAATCATTTATTAATTATGCTAGCAGACAATTAATAAAAGGGTCAGTGGCACTCTAAAATGCTAAAGACCTCTCCTGGAATCCACTCAATGCTTATATACCCTTAGAAGAAGAGTTAGTTGTTTTTGAGGCTGGTAACCAACTCTGATTGGTTAACAAAGAATTAATATTATAATGAAAAGGTGGGCTTATTCTATCGAGGGTCTGGGGGATGTGACTGATCACTCTGTCCTGGACTGAGAGACTGATCTGCTACTCCCACCTAGGGCAATCAGACTTGACTGACTGTGGGCCAGATTTGCCTGGACTAGAATCTCTTTATATTTTGAGCAGATCTGAGTTTTCCCAGTGGGGTGTGTCTGTCCAAGATCACTTTATCAGCCCTACCCTTCAAAATTGACTGAACAGCCTACAGGGAATGATGAAATAGAAGGGAGGAAATCTTAGTTCTAATTCAGTAATTGGTTAGTAATTTGAGAGAGAAATAATCATTTTTCTCAATTGTAATAGTGACTCTTTGGCAATTTTTATGTAGGAATATATCCTTAGGTACAGTAGCAATTCAGTGACCTCAGCCATCTCGAATACAACGTAAAACTCAGACAACTTTTTAGAAAAACCCTTCGCTGTGGTAGAGCTTATACTCCAAACTAGTTCTCAAACTCTTTGGTCTTAGGACCCTTTTATAATCTTAAAGATTATTGAGGACCTTCCCCCATAGCTTTTGTTTATGGGAGTTATATCTATTGATACCATATTAGTTACTGAGCTAATAGTATGTGCCAGGCACTGGGCTAAACTCTGGGGATATAACAGAAGGCCTACAAAACAAAAAAAAAAAACAGTCCCTGCTCTCAAAGAGCTCACATTCTAATCAGGTGGACGGCATGCTAACAGCTATATATATATATATATATATATATATATTTTTTTTTCCTTTTTGGAGGGCAGTTGGAGTTAAGTGACTTGCCCAAGGTCACACCACTAGTTTTTGTGTTAGGTGTCTGAGGCTGGATTTGAACTCAGGTCCTCCTGACTCCAGGGCTAGTGCTCTATTCACTGCACCACCTAGCTTGCCCCAATAACAGCTATTTTTTTTTTTTAAAGCAATTGGGGTTAAGTAACTTGCTCAAGGTTACACAGCCAGTTATTTCTGGGTGCGGTGCTAAGTATCTGAGCCCGGATTTGATCCCCAGGTCATCCCGACACTGGAGCTGGTGCTCTTACTCGTTGAGTCACCTGGCCGCCCCTAAGCAATTGGGGTTAAGTAACTTGCTGAAGTTACTTGCTCAAGTTACACAACCAGGTGTTTCTGGGTGGGTGTTGAGTGTCCAAGCCCAGATTCAATCCCCAGGTCATCCCGACACTGGAGCTGGTGCTCTTACTCGCAGTGCTACTTGGCCGCCCTGATAACAGCTATTTTCAAACAAGATATATACAGAATAAATTGGGTCTCATGTTAAGGACTAAGGTGGGGCTTTAGCTGAGAATTGAAGGAAGCGAGGGAAACTAGACAGTGGAGATGAGGAAGGAGAGGAGAGCATTCCATGTTTGAGAGACAATAGGTGAAAATACTTGGAATCATGAGATGGAATTTCCTGTCCAAGGAACAGCGAGGAAGCCAATGTCATTGGATCTTGAGTGTATATGGAGGGGAGTAAAGTGAAAGAAGACTAGAAAGATAGGAAAAGGCCAGATTTACGAAGGTTTTTGAATGCCGAACAGGATTCTATATTTGTTCTGGAGGTAATAGGGAGCCAACTGGAGTTTATTGAGTAGAGGATTGGTATGGTCAGACCTGTGCTTTAATTTGACATCTTCATAGAGGATGACGAGGGGGAGAGGGAGAGACGTGGGGAAAGGAGACCAATCAGCAAGCTTCTATAAATAGTCCTGTGAATAGTTTTGACCTTGACCCCAGGGATCTCTAGACCTCATTTAGAGACCTTCTCTTCTAGTATGTGTTTAAAAAACAGTAGGCCATGTGACTAGAAACCTACTTGTGTACATGCTGTATCAATTTTTAAAAAAATTACTAAATGGATCATTGTTGGGTTTTTTTTTATTCCTACTGGCAGTCAGTTACAGACAAGTGATTAAGCCTTACTAGTTCATATGCTAATTATGTATAAAGCAGTTGGTCACTTAGCTCTAGAATCTGTTTGATTTATTTTCAGGAGAAACTCTCAGGGCTTCTACAGAACATATTTTTAAAAAATATATGGATAACTTTTGTTTGTTGGTTGTTTGTATTTCCCATTGTATCCTACCCTCTCCCAGAAATCCATCGAATAAAAAAAGAGCAAAAAAAAAAAAAGAAATTCTGCAAAATTCACCATTATATCAAAAAACCTGATGTTATTTGTAGTATGTCATATCCCTGGTCACTCATCTCTGGAAAAAGGAGGAGAAAAAGGTGTATTTTCATCCTTTTTCTTTGGCACTGAGCTTGGTCATAATTTCACAGAATTCAGTTTCATTTGGTTTATTGTTGCTGTTCTTTACATTTACATTGTTGTTGTCATTGTGTGTATTGTCTTTCTGGTTCTGCTTTTATCACTTTGCATCAGTTCATAGAAGCATTCCCGTGCTTCTCTATATTCATAGTCATTGTTTCTTAAAGCACAATAAAATTCCATTGCATTCATGTACCACAATTTGTTTAGCTATTCTCCAACATCTTTACTTTTTACACCAAGTTCTAACAAGTTGGGTTATCTGGTTTTCCATCATTTTACACAGTTAAAGATGTGAGGAATTGTTTCAAAAGGTAAGATCAATGATATTCTGGCAGGAGAGGAAAAGACAAACTGAAACTCAGTACCCAGGACTGTTCATATTGTGGCACTAGAATGCAGTGATACTTGATATCTGGTAGACATAATTAGGTACCTCTTGTGCAATATGAGACATGTAAACAGCAGAAGGTAGTGGATAGAGATCTCAGATTGGGAAATCAGGAGTCAGAACTGGTTTCAAGTCCCACCTATTCCATATGTTCTCTTTGTGATCCTGGGAAAATCACCTAACTTCTCTTAATGCCCTGGAATTCTCTAGGACTTTAGATTTCAGGATAATGAAGAAAGTCTTCTCTAGGGCAGTTCCTTACTCTAGTGAAATCACAGATCAGGACAAGTATAAGTGCAGTGTGTGTGTAAAGGGAGATAGAGAATAAAAATAAATAAGAATCACCTTATCTTTGGAGTACCGAGAGCAGCAGTTTTTAACCTTGGGTCTGAGAATTTTTTTAAATTTTAATCCCTATTTTAATGTAATTGGATACCTTTGTAATTCTATGAATTTTACTTTATGCATTTAAAAACATTATTTAGGGGCAACTGGGTGGCCCAGTGAATAGAGCACCGGCCCTGAAGTCAGGAGGACCTGAGGTCACTTGACACTTAACTAGCTGTGTGACCATGGGCAAGTCACTTGACCCCAATTACTCTGCCGTCCCCTCTCCAAAAAAACCAAAACCAAATCTAAAAACATTATTCTAAGACGAGGTCTTTGGGCATTAGACCTAACAAGGTTAAGAACACTTGGCTTAGAATATACTAGAAGGTGAATGTCATACTGTAGTACATATTTGATATTCACACTGTGACACAGATATTGGGAAGAAGTCAAGTTATGTTTAGTATACATTAGTTGAGAAGTAAGGAAAGTATGTAACTAATATACTTTAGAAAGAATTACATAAATATTATTTATATATGTATATAAATACAAAAGCTTTGGTTCAAGGGGATGTTTTAGTTGTTTGGAAAATATATTTCTATGAAAACCTTCTTAGAAGCCCCAAACTTAGAGTAAGGAGACCAGGTTGTGAAGTGTGCTTCATTTACTTAACTGATGGTGTGGTCATCACAAGATCAGAGATTTAAAGCTTGAAGATATCTTAAAGGCCATTGAGGCCTCTCCTCTCATTTTACAGGTGAGGAAAATGAGGTTCTGGGGATAAAACGAGTTATCCAAGGTTGCATAGAAAGTGACTAGAGTATGATTTGAACTCAGACCTTTTTTGAAAAAAAAAATTAAATTTCAGATTCATATCTCCTGTCACCCCTTGCCTTTCTCCATTGCACTACCCTTCCATTGAGAAAAGGAAGAAAAACAAAACTATTAGAAACATGTATAGTTAAGCAAAATAAATTCCTACATTGGCTCTGTATTAAAAATCTCAATCTGTAGTCACCTGCCCTGAGGTACGTAGCATGTTTTGTGTCATTTGGAATTAGGTTTGGGCATTGTGCTTATCAGAGTTCCTGTGTGATTCAGAGTTGTTTGTCGTTATAGTATGGTTGTTACTATATGACTTATTCTCCTGACTGCCATCAGTACACGTGAGTTTTGCCATGTTTGTCTGAAACCAGTTTTTTCATCATTTCTTTGTTTTTGTTTTTTTGCTTTTTGAAGGGCAATTGGGGTTAAGTAATGTGCCCAAGGTCACATGGCTAGGTTTTTGGGTGTGTGTGTTTGTGTGTGTGTTTGTGTGTGTGTGTGTGCATGCATGCTTGCACGCTTGCTAAGTGTCTGAGGCCGGATCCAAACTCACGTCCTCCTGACTCCAGGGCCGGCACTATACTCACTGTGCCACCTAGCCGCCCCCATCATTTCTTATAGTACATTAGTATTAGTATTAAGCCCAGTTATTCTTGGCACCAGGTGGTCTACTTGCCTATCATCTAGGCCATCTCATGGGCAAGTTACCTAATTTCTTAAAGCTTCCCTTTCCTCATCTGTGAAATGGGGATATTTTTGTTTTGTATTTGTTAAAGGATTCATGAGATCATAGATTTAGAGCTAGAAGGAGCTTTAGTGTCTAACCCCCTCATTTTGCAGATGAGAAAACTGAAATGGTGCCATTGAAATGGACCTACTGTTTGTCTTCCCTATCCATCTAAAGACAGCCTCTTCTAAATGTACATCTCTTTTATTATATCAGGTCAGCCCCTTCCCCTCATCACCTTGACCATCATCTCCCCTCAGAGCCTGATTGAGATAGTGCAGGATCCTGAATCCAGGAGTCTTAGGAAGGGCAGTGCCTCCTGAACCACCAGACCTACTTCCAGCCCAGCTCCCAAAGCTGTCATTAAGGGGAGAAATTGTGGAAAAGGATCACCTTCCTCATCACTGCAAGAAAAATCCTGCTGACTGACACCAGCAGGTGAATAAGTACAAGAGCCCTAGGAACAGAAGCCCTTCCACCCTCCAGACTACTGTCCTGCTTCCACCCCAGTCCACAGTCATCATCCACAGTGAAGCAACTCCTATGGAGAAAGGGCTAGGCATCTCCACCAACTGCCAAACACCTGCCACCTATGGGGCAGGAAGGCCAGCTAGCTGAAGTAGCAAGGGTCTCTGAAGGAGGCCTGAAGCTGAATGTCCCAGGCCTTTCAAACCACTCCTAACATCACCTCCACCTTGATTTTCATCTACCCTGAAACACTGATAGAGACAGCTTGGACCCTCAACTCAAGATCGAGAGCCATGGGACTAACTTTCCAGGGTAGCCGCTGCTGCCATTATCTTGGGAAACAACTGCTGTGGAGAAAAAATCTGGCAAGTGTTGAAGCCACAGCTTTTGAAGACATAGAAAAAAAAGTTCATGCCACCAAAGTCAAATGTTTAAACATAAGAAACTGATAGGATTTTTATCAGTGGAAAAGACATTAAAGAGTCAGTACCATCTTATTTGTGTGCCCTAAGGACCATGGAACGTTTCCATTTGATTTGCAGCTGAAACTGACCCTATTTGTGGTCTTCCCCATTGGAATGTGAACTCTTTGAGAGGAAGGACTCATTTTCTATTTGTATAGAATATTTTAGTTTCTGATGCAATGTTCTCTCTTACCTTCCTTCTACTGTACTTAGTACAATGCTTTGCACACAAACGCTTTTAAAATTCATCTTTTATACTTGTTTTTGGGATACAGCTCTTAGGTCATACATTTCATCCTATTTAGACCCATTATGCATCTCTCTGTTACCCTTTGGGTAAACATATGCTTCATTGCTATATATTATCACCAGAAAAATAATAATGTTGAAAATTTGGGCCTTTGTTTTATGGAGGAATTTGAAGTCACTAAAAGTCCTGCATATTTTCCCAAATACAGTACCTGCTGTTCTCTTTAAGGAAAAATTTCCTAAGAATTTAAACTATACCAAAGTGGAATTGCCTTCCTCTTCAGGTATAATGGATTTCACCTCTCTTGAAGTTCTCAAGCAAAGTCCGAGTGGTCCCCTGTTGGACATGTTGTAGATACAGGGATTCTTTCACTATGGGTCGAATTAGATGGATGGACAGAAAGAACGAAATGAGGAAGATAGGATTTAAGTGTTTGCTATGTGCCAGGCACTGTGCTAAGCTCTTTACAAATGGCTCTTGATGGCCACTCTGAGACTGATATTTAAGGAATTAGGGGGCCCCTCTCCTGGACATTCACCTTTAGAGTGACACACTTCTGGCAGTTATGTCTCCTTTTTCTCATCCTCTTAACGATTTTAATCACAGAGTCCTTGAACAAAGTTGTCTCGTGATGTCTTTCACTAGATCTTGTATGATTTTTAACATATAAAGGAGGTAGCTTGTTGGAAGGAGCTCCCATAGGGTGTTATTTTACTCTGCTAAATCAAATGCTTTTTTATAATCAACAAACAGTGGGGTCGTTTATTCTTTGCATCTTTTAGTCAGTTGTGTAACTACAAAGATGTGGTCTCCTAAAGAATATAGTTTGTGGAGGCCTTTCTGATCCCTTTGCCCTGTTATGTATATAGATTGTTATAAACATTTTATAGAAATAGGGAGCTAGACATAGGAATTGGGTTTGTTTTTTATGATAATAGTGTTTCTGCCTTTTTTCTCCAAGGAGTTTGAGAAAGGAAGGCTACTCAGCCTTCCTTTCAGATATCATGAAAATTGATCTAGGGAGGCATTTTAATACAGTAAAAAGACCACAGGCTCTGGAGGCAAAGGAGTTGGGTTCAAATCCTTTCTCTTAGATTTAATATCTGGGTGACCTTGGACAAGTAACTTTACTTCCCTGGACTTCAGTTATCTCAATCGAGGTGGTTGCACAGGATGACCTCTGAGGTTCCTTCAAGCTCTAAATTTGTGATCCTGTGATCTTTCAGTGGCCTTACAATGGTGTCAGCCTTCAGACTGGAATGTTTTCCATCCTCATCTCTACCTCCTGGCTTCCTTGACTTCCTTTTAACCCAACCAAAATCCTACCTTTTGTAAGAAGTCTTTCCTGGTCTCTCTTAATTCTAGGGTCTTTCCTCTATTGATCATTCCCTGTTTATCCTATATATGTCTTGTTTGTGCATCATTTTTTGCATGTTTTTTTCCCTGTTAGACTGTGAGCTTCTTGAGAGCAAAGACGGTCTTTGACCATTCTTTGTATTCCCCAGCACTTAGCACAGTACATGGTGCATGGTAGTCACTTAATAAATGTTTGACTGACAGACTTCCTCTCTGTTTCTTTGGTCTAGCCCAATTATGTTTTCTGACTTTGTGATCTTTAGTCCTTCCTTTAAAAGCATGTCCTGGACTGATAGTAGCCTTCAAATATGTACTTTTAAAATGTCATACACAGACTTTTCCTTCTCCTATACAGATTATCATTCAAGCA
Organism: Petaurus breviceps papuanus; assembly: GCF_028583685.1. Lineage (NCBI taxonomy): Eukaryota > Metazoa > Chordata > Mammalia > Diprotodontia > Petauridae > Petaurus > Petaurus breviceps. The sequence goes on from NW_027185876.1 coordinate 21,244,345, forward strand.
AAAAAAAAGTGGAGGGTTAAAAGTAACAAAACAATATTTGATTTTTGGCCAAATGCAGATTAGCAGATGAGCTACACATGCCATCTCTTCCTGAAATGATGTTTGGAGACAACGTTTTAAGAATCCAACATGTTTCTGGCTTTGGAATTGAGTTCAATGCAACTGATGCTTTAAAATGTGTAAACAACTACCAGGGAGTTCTTAAGGTAGCATGTGCTGAAGAATGGCAAGAGAGCAGGTGAGAAACTGAGTAAAAGTGGATAAACTGTACAGTAACGGGACTGGGGTATGTTTCATTAGAATAGACAGTGAATTTTCTTATTAGCTTTTCAGACTTCATTTGACTCAACTATAAAAAGAGGCAACTTTCAAAATCAAAATAGACGCCACTTTAGCTGTATTTACTTTGGGATTAGAGTCTTTAAATGAATTATTATATCTAGATAACTGCTTCTCTTTTGACCTCAGTAACTATTTTTTGAACAACATACTTTGGTACTTGCTTCTTTTGATTTTCTTTGGGAATGTAAGTGAGCATTATAGAGATTAAAAAAAAAAGGCCCCCCCCTTTTTTTTTAAACCAGTATTTATTTATTACCTGAAAAACTCTTTGGAAGTTGAAAATAAGTATAAAGTATGGGCCCAATCTTCATGCAGTTTATAGTCTAAATGGACAGATAAGAAGGAACCATGTGAAAAGTTAAATAACTACATATGATTTCAATAACAGTTTGAATTGTTTAGAATTGTTACAGTTTGTAGGTGAGTGAGCTGTTTAGAACCATTTGTAGAATATACTTTGGAGGGATATTTACATACTTTATCAAGTTTCCTTCTGTGTCACTGAATGCAATCCTTCTCTTTTTGGTCATTGAGGACGGAGGGTGAACACTCCAAAGAGATTATTAAACCATATGATTGGACCTATACGACAGATTACAAAGGAACATTGCTTGGTGAAGCACTTAAGTTAAAGGTAAATTTAACTCTTGGCTTTTGTGTTGGACTGATTTATCTTGTTTCTTTATACTTAGAGTCACTTACCATACTAAAATGTAGCTTATCCTTTCACCTTTAAGTCTTTTTTGGTAATAGTTTATTCATTCTGCTTCTCCACTGATAATTACTCTACACTGTGGTAGGACACTAGAAAGTTAATGTGATTTTCGGAGTTGGCTAATCAGTGGCAAAGAACATATCTAATCTTTACTGTCCATGCATAACAGCCAAATAGAGTGCTGTATAATCGTTTTTGACTGATTTGGAGTCAGGAGGGAGATAAGGAAGGCTGGCAGCGTCATAACTGATAGCTCTCTTAACTTTAAAAAATTTTCTTTCCAGGTTGTGCCTACAACAGATCATATAGATACGGAGAAATTGAAAGCCAGGGAACAGATTAAATTTTTTGAGGAAGTTCTGTTGTTTGAAGATGAACTTCATGATCATGGAGTTTCAAGCTTAAGTGTGAAAATTGTGAGTATAGTAGTTACTTTTGCTTAAGTATGGAAAAACGTCTTTGTTAAGTTGACAGAATATAAAATATATCTACTAAGTTACTACACATTAAATGTGACATTTTGTGTTTTTGGATTATGTATCATTTGAATAGCAATATAAAAAATGTACATTTGGGAAATTTTTATGAGATATTAATGATTTTGATTATCCGTGTGTTTTTATAGTCTGTGCGTTATTGAACTTGGGGAAAATCTCAGCTAGCTTACACTCTTCAATACATTTCTATATCTGGATATATCTGTTACTGAATGTAGGGTCTTATGTCTATAAGACAATGATGGCAGTGCACTTTTGTACAAAGGCACCCGTTATCCTTCCACATTCTGTCTGCAGATTAGAAATGAGCAGTAAAGTGGGAGGGACTCAGACTTTCTCCCTTCTTTCTGGTAACAACTAGTGGTTGGTAAGTGGAATTACAAATGATTTCTTACAGCATTTTAGTTGAACTTCTTTGAATTGAACTTTCTAATTTTTGCCATATGTTTATAAATCTATTTTATCTTCTCTTAGATTGTTAGCTTTCTTTTTTAAAAAGTGAAATGCTTTATTAACTTCTAGTTTACATCATTCATTTCTGCAAGATTTTGTGTTACAGATTTTCTCCCCGTTTTCCCCCTACCCACCACCCCAAAATATCCCCTCCTCCAATCTGCTCTCTCCCATATCTTCTCCTATACCCCCTCCGACTTTCCAGTAGGGCATGGTGGATCTCTATGCCCCAGTGCCTTTTTGTCTTATTTCCCAGTTATATGTAAAATAATATTAATAATAGCGTGTATATATATATGTATATATATTTTAAACATTTGATTTGAAAACTTTGAATTCCAGATTCATTCCCTTTCTACCTTGTCACCACCCTTACTGGGAAGATAAGCAATTCAGTATAGGTTCTACATGTGTAGCTATGCAAAACATTTCCATAGTGGATATATTGTGAAAGACTGACTATATTTCCCTCCCTCCTATCCCACTTCCCACTTGTTCTGTTCTCCACTTTGATTCTGTCCCTTTTCAAAAGTGGGTGCTTCCAACTTCCCTCCCCTCTAACTTGCCTTCCCTTCCATCATCCCCCCCCTCTCATTCCCTTCCCCCCTAATCTCCTGTAGGGTGAGATACCCTATTTAGTGTGTATGTCATTCCCTCCCGAAGCCAAATTCAGTGAGAATAAGGTTGACCTATCGCTTTTGTCTTCCTGTTCTTCCACTCCATCGTAACCATTTTCCCTTGCCTCTTCTATATGAGATAGTTTACCCCATTCTGTCTCTCCCCATCTCCTCTCATTATATTCCTCTCTCACCTCTTAATTTCACCTTTTAAGTATCATCCCTTTCTATTAAATTGGTCCTGTGCTCTCTATCTATGTATACCTGTACACATATATATACACATTCACATATGTATTCATACACTAATATACCCACATATATAGACATATATATATGTATACATAAATATATAGGTTTATATTCCCTTCAACTATTCTCATACTGAGAAAAGTTTCATAAGTTACAATTATCATTTTTCCATGTAGGGATGTAAATAGTTCAACTTTGATAAGTTCCTTATGATTTCTTTTCCCTGTTTACCTTCTCATGCTTCTTGTATCTGAATGTCATATTTTCTATTCAACTCTGGTTTTTCCATCAAGAATGCTTGAAAGTCCTCTATTCCACTGAATGACCATATTTTCCCCTGAAACACGATATTCGGTTTTGCTAGGTAGATGATTCTTGGTTTTAATCCCAGCTCCTTTGCCCTCTGGAATATTATATTCCAAGCCCTTCGATCCCTCAGTGTAGAAGCTGCCAGATACTGTGTTATCCTGATTGTGTTTCCACAATATTCAAATTGTTTCTTCCTGGCTGCTTGTAATATTTTCTCCTTGATCTGGGAATTCTGGAACCTGGCTATAATATTCCTTGGAATTTTCTTTTTGGGATCTTTTTCAAGAGGTGATTAGTGGATTCTTTCAACCTCTATTTTGCTCTCTGGTTCTAAAACATCAGGGCAATTTTCCTTGACAATTTCTTGAAGGATGATTTCTAGGTTCTTTTTTTGATCATGGCTTTCAGGTAGTCCAATAATTTTTAAATTGTCTCTCCTGGATCTATTTTCCAGGTCAGTAGTTTTCCCAATGAGATATTTCACATTGCCTTCTATTCTTTCATTTGTTTGGATCTGTTTAATAGTATCTTGATTTCTCATAAAGTCACTAGCTTCCATTTGCTCCAGTCTGATTCTGAAGGAATGATTCTCTTCAGTGAGCTTTTGAGATTCTTCTTCCATCTGGCAAATTTGGCTTTTTAAGGCATTCTTCTCCACATTGCCTTTTTGAGCCTCTTTTTCCATTTGAGTTAGTCTCTATTTTTTAAAGTGTTATTTTCTTCAGTCAGGTTGTTGACTCATTTCGTAATTTTCTTTCTTCATTCTCATTTCTCTTCCCAATTTTTCCTCCACTTCTCTTATTTGCTTTTCAAAATCCTTCTTAAGGTTCTCTGTGGCCTGTAACCAGCTCATATTTTTCTTGGAAGCTTTTGGTGCAGGAGTTCTGACTTCACTGTCTTCCTCTTGTGCCATCCTTTGATCCTTTTTGTCCCCAAAATAGGAGTCTAATGTTGGAATCTTCTGTCTGCTTTGTTTCCTTTGCCTGATCATGTTGCCCCTCAGTCACTTGGCCCCGGGGCTTTTTGCCACAGAAGGACTCTGCCACCAGACTGGGGAGCTTTGTTCCAAACGCTGGGGTTTTCTTAGCTACCAGTGGCTGGTCAGGCCTGCCCTGGGGCTAAAACATCCGGCTCCCTTGGGGTTGGGGTCAGCTTCCAGAATACTGGGCTGGCTGCTCCCTGCCAGCCTGCTAGGCTGTCCTCAGTGGGATGTTAGCTTCTCTGTGTCATTTTGTGGGTTCTGTAGCTCCAAAGTTTGTTCAGAGTCACCTTTTACATGAATTGGAGGAGGTGAGAGCTGGAGCCCCACGGAAGTCCTGTTTTCACTCTGCCATCTTGACTCTGCCCTGATTGTTAGCTTTCTAAATGTATCCTACTTCATCTCTCATCCCAGCATCTAGCACAGTGCTTTACACATGATGAATAATAAATATTTGTGAACTTGAGTTACATGTAAAAGTTAGCTCCTTTGGAACTGTTCTAAGCTTAAAGCCTAACGTTGTACTCATTTTTGATGTACTGCTCCTTGGGTGTTCTCAAGTATTATATATAGAGTATTAAGTTTTATAGGCCTTTCCACATAAGCTGCAGAAAAAGGGTAAACTTCTTTAGGAGTGCTGAGTCTTTTCTTGTACGATGGGATTTTAGAGATCAGGTTGGCCCTGCTACCTCTGAGGGACTGAGCCATGAGACCGAAGGGCAAAATCTGGACTCTGCCCTCCTACTGTACCTTCCCCATCCCCCCCACCCCAATCAAGGGTGGAAATATGGTCTGGGTTATAAGGACCACTTTAAACATGTTTTTAACCGTAAGACCTTCCTGATGACTCTAGCTAGAAGACATCTTTCATAGACTTGTCTGTATTACTCATAAGACAATAACTATCAGTACTCCCTTGCACAATCTTATTTCTATACATGTTCTATTTCCCAATGCTAGAGAATAATCACAAATATTTCCATGGGTGCTTTAAAACTTACAAGGTATTTTATGGACTCCTAAATCAGCCTGAAAAGTAGACACTATAGGCACTATATTTACAGATGAGGAAACTAAAGTACAAAGATGCTAAGGGACTTGCCTGTGGTCTCACAGCTAGCAAAGTATAAAAAGTGAAATTTGAACCAAGTGGAGCCCTGTTTCTAATGTTTCCCCTTCCCAGTCCATCTACTACAGAGCTGACAAATTGATATTCCTAAAACACAGCTCTAGTCATGTCATTCCACTGTTCAGAATCTTCAGTGGCTACTTACTATTTCTAAGATAAATTATACAAAATCTCCAGCCTGAAAGCCTTATGATGTCTGGCTCCCACTGACCTCAGTCTTATTTCATATCACTTCCCCTTACATATTCTGTTCCAATCAAACAGTCCTGCCAGCTCTTCCCTATAAACAACATTCTATTCCTGCTGCCAAACCTTTGTAATCTTGGTCCCTTGTCTGGAATGTATTTTTTGCTTACCATCATTTTGTCAAACCTTAAGCTTCCTTCAAAGCATAGCTCAGGTGCCACCTTGTACATATGGCTTTTCCTGATCCTGCAGTACTTCCATTAATGTTAGTTCCCTCGTGAAATTACTTTGCATATACCTATATTGACATTCTAAAATCTAATAATAAAAACAACAAAAAAGTTTTAAATGAACTTTTAGGATTCGTTTAGACATTCCCTAAACTAAAGTAATGAGCAGTGTGAACTTTATTTGGTATTCAAAAGGGAGTCAAGGTATTGTTTTGAGCAGAGAAATCAGATGAATGGTTCTGTGTGGAAGGAATATGTCTTCTGACAAGGGAATGCAGGAGAGCTTACAGGAAGCTGCTAGCGATGACCTGTTAATTAAGGTTAAAGCAGTTGGGAATACAGAGGAGAGAACTTCTGGCTTTTTTCATGGCACCTCTCAAGGACTCTGTCTTTCCTAAGATTTTTCCTTGTCCTCCCACTTTTTAAGTGTTCTCTCCCTCTTGAAATTACTTTGTTTTAGTTTGTACCTATGATTGATTGTACGTGTGTGCATGCACTAATGCATGTGTGTACACATGTTTAAATCTCTTTTGGTACCCAATGCAGAAGCAATATAAAACTGTAGAGGTGTGTGGGAAGAGTCTATAGGGGAAATCAGGTGAGGAGCTCTTGAGATTGAAGTTTAATGACAAATTATTCTGATGATGAAAGAACTCACCAACTGACTTAGATTGTAAATAGGCACATACAAACAGAGGTGGAGCCACAGTTGCAGAGTATAAGCAGCAACCCAGCTGAGTTCTGCCAACATTACCCTCTAAACAAATTTAAAATAATTCCTCAAATCAAATTTTGGAGTGGCAGAGCGAAGTAAAGGTCAGTGAGACATTTGTTCAACCTAAGACAGCTTAGGTCAGTAGGAGAGATCTATGACATCAAGATTATAGTCAGCCTTGGAATGTAGCAGGAACACCAGCTGAGGACCTTGGAGAAAGTTATGATAGTGGCAGCAGCAACATCTTCAGAAGTTCTGAGCCCAGAGATGGTCAGGGCATTGACGACTGGTCTAAGAAGAGACTCAGGGGACCCTGTGCAGCTGGTGCTGTTTGGCAACTTTATTGCCCATAAGCAATTCTGGGTCACAGTTTCAGGATAGAGAAGAGTGCTTGTGGTTGGTCACAAGGAATCGAGGGCCCTGGTCACATTCTAAGATGGAGAAAAGTGCCGTTTGTGGCTGCAGGAGAATAGAGGTCCTGATCACAATTCTAAGGCTAAGAGAAATGCCACTGCTTGTGGCTTCAGGGAAACAAAGGTACTTCCTGGTAAAGACCATAGTGTAGACCAGGAGAGCAGTAACCACACCTCTTAATGGCTCTTACTACTTTGGAAACAAAAAAACTTGCAGATACTCAGAACTAACTCAGAACTAGCTCAGAAAAGAGCAGCCCAAAAAAGCTTGAAGCTTGGGACAGTGTCTTCCCAACTCCAAGCGAGCAGAGCCCAACTTTAACATAAAAGTTCACAGTCAAGAAAAAGACTGGAAAAAATGATCAAACAATGTAAAAAGAACTTGACAATTAAAAGCTACCACAGTGGCAAGGAAGACCAAGATAAAAACTCTGAAGAAGGTAACAGTGTGAAAATCCCTATAACTAAAGCCTTAAAGAAAAATGCTAATTGGACACAAAACCCAACAAGAATTCTTGGACAGGTTAAAGAAAGAGATAAGAATGGTAGAGGAAAATTTGGGAAAAGAAATGAGAGTGATGCAAGAAAATTACAAAAAGAAAATTCACAGCTTGGTAAGAGAAGCCCAAAAATGTTGAAGAAAATAGCTCCTTAAAAAACAGAGTTGGCCTAGTGGTAAAATAGGCATAAAAATTCACTGAAGAAAAGAACTCCTTAAAAAGAAATACCCAGGTGGAAAAAGAGATACGAAAGCTCACTGAAGAAAATTATTGCTTAAAAATTAGAATTTGGCAAGTGGAAGTTTTAAAGACTCTAGAGACATCAAGAAACAATATACAATTAATAATCATAATTGTGAGTGTGAATGGGATGAGCTCACCCATAAAACAAAAGCAGATAGCATAATGGATTAGCAACCAAGATCAGATACAAGAAACACATTTGAAATAGAAGACACACAAAGTTAGGGGGCTGGAGCAGAATCTATTATGTTTCCACTGAAGTGAAAAAAGGCAGGGGTAACAATTTCAGCAAAAGTAAAAATAGACCTAATTAACGGAGATAAACAGGAAAACTGTATTTTGCTCATAGACAATGAAGTGATTAAAAAAAAATTCCAGCAAGTTTATTTGGTAAATGCTTTATTACTCAAATATTTAGGGAACTGAGTCATATTTATAAAAATAAGAACTATTCCCCATATGAGAAATGGTCAAAGGTTATAATAAACAAGCAGTTTTTAGAAGAAATAAAAACTACCTTATTATATGAAGAAAATTCTCTAAATCACTATTAATTAAAGAAATAGAAGTTAGAACAACTCTTTGGTACACCCTTCTGCCAATTAAAATGACAAATGTTGGAGGGGATGAGGAAAAATAAATTCATTTACTGTTAGTGAGCTTGTGAATTGGTTCAATCTTTCTGAAGAACAATTTGGATCTATGCCCAAAGAACTATGAAACTCTGTATTCTCTTTGACCCAGGAATACTAGTTCTATACCCCAAGGAGATCAAAGAAAAAGGAAAAGCCCCTCTGTATACACAAAACATTTATAGCAGCTTTTTGTGGAGGCAAAGAATTGGAAATCAATTGGGGAATGGCTGAACAAGTTGTGTTGTATGATTGTGATGGAATACTACTATGCTATAAGAAATGATGAGGGTAGCTTCAGAAAAAAAATATATGGCAAGACCATATGAACTGAAGCAAAGTGAAGTGCTGGAAGATCATTGTGCACAGTGACAGCAATGTTGTAATGATAATCAACTGTAAGAGATTTGTCTACTCTGATCACTATAGTGATCTGAGACAGTACCATGTAACTCATGATGACTCACCTCCAGAGAGAGAACTGATGAATTGAGTACAAATTGAAGTATAATTTTCTTGCTTTTTTGGCAGTGTGACTAATATGGAAATATGTTTTGTATGATTCCATATGTATAATTGATAGAATTTTTTTTTGCTTTCTCAGTTGCTGAGAGAGGTGTGGGAGGAAGGTAGAGAATTTGAAACTACTCAAAATTTCAAAATAAAATGTTTAAAATAATTTTGAAAAATTATTTTTAAAAAAAAAGCTATTTTGTAGAAGATGGGGAAGACATACAGACATTCCTTCTACAGGGAAGAAAGGTTAGGTAATGTAGGTTGAAAACCAAGTTGTAAGCATTTTCTTTATATTAATACATGGTGATCCAAAGAGCTTTCATGCGTAAATGCTCTTGTGTCACAAGGATTTTGAAAATAAAATTAGAATAAAAATATCCTTAGGTCTTTTTTAAAAAAATTATACAGGGAACCCCAAAAGTCTTAATGGAGTTTTGAACTATTAAAAATTAAACCCATGTTAAGATTTTGTGGGTCCTTGTATCACTGCTTTTCCCAAGCTCTTTAAGCATCTTTTGATTTTCATCTTATTTTTAATATCTTTGTGACATAAAATTTTACAGATCGGGAAGCTGAGGCACAGAGGGGTTGTAATTTGAACAAAGTTAAATGGTTGGCGTTAGGGTTAGGATCTTGCAACTCTATTCAACATTATTTTCCTTAAAGCCTTACCACCTTCATCTATAATTTTAGGGTAATAATACCTGTAATGTATATTTCAGAGAATTGTAAGAAAAACATAGTTTTTATACTGTAAATTAGCATGTGTTAATGTGAGCTCTTTTAAAATTCACTTATGATTATCTTTGGCAAAGTGTGCCATAACTTGAGAAGGCTCATAAAAAAGTTTTTTACTAAAATATACAGTAGTGTATTTTATTTTCTTTTTCAGAGAGTGATGCCTTCCAGCTTTTTCCTGCTATTGAGATTTTTTTTAAGAATTGATGGTGTGCTCATCAGGATGAATGACACAAGGCTTTATCATGAGGTATCTGTTTCTTATTCCATGTACAGATTTATGTGGACTCTTTTGTACTATTAGAATGAAAATTTGAGTAGTTTAAAGTTAATTGTTTCAAGTACTCTGCTAATCTTAATTGCCAAGGTATGTTTTGTGAAATTTTCTGTTGTATTTACTGTTTCTTGAAGCATTGAATCTTCTTGTCATTAATTTAGTTTAAAAATCCAATAGTTATAACTTTCTCCCAGCATGAGGTTGTATATGATGGCAAAGTTAGATGGGATTCAAAACTTTGGGATCTTATATTGCTTATTCTGTGCTTAGGAAGAGAGGCAGCTTGGAATAGTGGAGAAAGAGCTGGTGTCAGTCAGGAAGACCTGCTGTCCTTTGAAAGATAATGGCTCTGTGATCCCAAATCAGTCACTTAGTGAGTGCATTAGGAAACTAAGATCATAAATGGCAAATCTGCATTAGGAGAGGGAATTTCCTCACTAGGGGAGAGAATTTCCTCACTAGGAATTCCCTAGGCCAATGAAATCACAAGATTAATTCCCACCCAGCCCCCTAGAGCAGTTAAGGTGCAAGTCAGTGAAGTCATTTTATCCATCTGTAAAATAAATACAAATTTGTCCTGATTTTGGAGTTACGGACTGCATGCCATTTTGTAATTTGTTTTATAAGTATTATGGTTAATGGTTCAACTGTATAATGATAATGACCAAGCGTGGTCTCAGAGAAGAGATGAGAAAAAACAGTTTTTTCCCCTTTTTGCAGAGGTAGAGGGCTATGATTGTAAAATATGAATATATTGTCAAATACAGTTGATAGTTTGCTTGGATTTGTTTTTTTTCCCCCTTCTATTTTAAATCTCTTTGACAAGAGATGGCTCATTTGGTAGGGAAGGAGGCAGGGCTGTTTTGGGAATGAATTTAATGTAGAAACAAAAGCTATCATAATATTAAGAAACATCTTCCACAAAAATTTCACGATTCTAAAATTCTTAGCTGTGCTCTAGAAAAGTAAACTCTGCAGAATAACTTTTTAAGTTAAGCACTTTTAAAAAACTGAGTGATCAAGGCAGAAGTTAAATATTTAAAAATGTTTTCTAAGAAGATATTGATAGTGTTCATCTTAAGTTATTTAAGTCTTTATTAATTGCATTTATCTTTAGTTCCTGAATCAGTTACTCCATAGCAGTCTTAAATTTTCTTAATGGGATTTGAACTTCAGATTTGCAGTCTTGTTATACACTAATTTAGAGAAAAAAAATTTCTGTCAATTGGAATTCCCCTTTCCTAAAAACTTGGGTTGATTAGGTAAGAGTTCTTTCTTCCTTTTTTTGCCTTTTTTTGGGGGAGGGCAATTGGGGTTAAGTGACTTGCCCAAGGTCACACAGCTAGTTTTTTTTTTTTGTTGTTGTTGTTAGTTTTTAGCTTGAGGCCGGATTTGAACTCAGGTCCTCCTGACTCCAGGGCTGGTGCTCTATTCACTGTGTCACCTAGCTTCCCCGAGAGTTCTTTCTTCTTAGAACAAAGACATGTATTCATCAGTTAAAAAAAAACCCAAAACAGTTTGGTCCCTCTCTCTTACCCCACCCCCCCCAAAAAACACTCAAAAGCATGTATTGTGCACACCAACAGAGACACAAAACAGCTTTCCGAAAGATATTGGTCTATATTTGGTATATTTTTCTGCTTCAAAAAGAAACATTTTTCCTCTTCTTGTAAAGAGTTTCATTTAGAAACAAAAGTTTAAGTGAAATAGTTTAAGTAAACACTTTAAAGCCTTTGTTAAGAAAGTCTTAACTGTTAAGGGAAAAGTGAGGTCTAGAAGCATCTTGTGATATATCACACAATAAGGCTATATTAGAAAGGGGGGGAAAGGAAAAATATGAAGTTCTTTGGATCAGAGATAATTGGTTTGTGTAGATGATGAGAGGATCTCTCACAATTTTAATATTTAGGAGTAATATTTGGTTTCTTATTTAGTAAAAGATTGAAGAAAGTGTACTACCAGCTCCTAACTGGTAGAATAATGTCCTTTGAATTTGTGATTTGCATATATTAAGTTGATATTATTTCTTTATTACAATAGTTTTGATGATTCACTGGTTTGCCCCTACATATTTGCTTACATTAATGCATATGGTTCTTCTGTCATGTCAATTACTGGACTAGAATTGATAACTTATACTTTTGGGATAAAGAAGATAAATGGGAATCATGATCTATTTACAAAGCAAGTTGCCATTATCAGGCTATGTTTCTTTCATAACTTGTTAAAAAATTAATGTATATGTATGTCACAAAAAAGCAGACTTTTACAAATCAGTACAATCAAATATTATCTTTTTATTTTTAATAGGCTGACAAGAATTATATGTTAAGAGAATACACTTCAAGAGAGAGCAAAATAGCAAATTTAATGGTATCGTATCTAAACTTCATTTTTAGAAATCTAATTTTAATGTTTCATGTTAAGTACTATAAACTACCATAACATGTTATCTTTGAAATCGGAATATTGATTTCCTCATCCTTTATTTCATCCATGCCCCTGACCTTATTTTTATTGTTGTTCAGTTGTTCAGTCTTGTCTGACTCTTTGTGACCCCAAGCTTTTGTGTCCTCCACTATCTCCCAGAGTCTGTCCAAGCTTGTTTGTTGCTTCCATGACAACTCTTTTTTTCCCCAGAATTTATTTATTTTTAGTTTTCAACACTCATTTCCACCAGATTTTGAGTTCCAGGTGTTCTTCCCATCTCTCCTCTATCCCTACCCCAAGATGGCAAGCATACTGATTACCCCTTCCCCCAGTGTGTCCTCTCTTCTATCCTCCCCATCCTTCCCCTTCCCCTCTTCTCCCTTACTTTCTTGTAGGACAAGATGGATTTTTATACTCCATTGCCCATGACAACTATAACTCATCCTCTGCCATCCCCTTTTCCCTTCAATCTTTCCTGACATCAGAGTACTTTCCAATGAGTCCTGTCTTCTCATTATGTGCCGAAAGTATTTAAATTTAAGCTTTGTTATTTGACCTTCCCAGTGAATGATCTGAATTAATTCCTTTAAGTATTGACTCTTTTGATCTCCTTGCTGTCCAAGGGACTCTCAAAAGTCTTTCCAAGCTCCATAATTCAAAAGCATCTATTCTGTGGTGCTCAATTTTCTGTCCAACTCTCACAACCATGCGTTGTTACTGGAAAAACCTAGTTTTGAGTATATGGACCTTTGTTGTCAAAGTGATGTCTTTGTTTTTTAATATGCTGTACAGATTTACTGTAGCTTTCCTTCCAAGGAACAAGCATCTTTTCATTTCATAGCTGTAGCCACTGTCTGCAGTGATCTTTGAATCCAAGGATATAAAATCTGACATTGCTTCCATTTCTTCTCCCTCTCTTTGCCAAGAAGTGATGGGACCAGTTGCCAAGATGTTAGATTTTTTGTTGTTAAGCTTTAAGCCAGCTTTTATTATATTTTTATCATCAAAAATTCTGTTAGTTTCTGCCCTGCTTCATTTCTAATGCTGTTATTCCAATTATCTTTTGATTCTCTACTTTAGTATTCTACGTTATATTATTTATTATTTATATTCTACTTAATATTCTTTAGTATTCCTACTTTAGTCATATTAGTATGAATATGACATCTTTATTTGGTGTTATTTTTAGAAGATGTTGTAAGTCTTCATAGAACTGATCAACTTCAGCATCTTCAGCATCAGTGGTTGGAGCATACTTGTATTATTATGATGGTGAATGGTGTGCCTTGTATTCAGACATGTCATTCTGTTATTTTGGAGATTATACCCTAGCACTGCTTTGCTCACCCTTTTATTGACTATGAGGGCTGCTCCATTTCTTCTAAAGGATTCTTGCATGCAGTAGTATATGTAGTGACGACCTGAATTAAATTCACCTGTTCCCATCTAGTTTAAGTTCATTGACACCCAAGATGCTGATGTTTAATTTTTCTATCTCCTGTTTGACCACATCCAGCCTACCTTGGCTCATAGATCTTAGATTCCAGGTTCCTTTGCAGCATTGATCTTTACAACATTCCTCACCAGACACATCTGCAGCTGAGCTTCCTTTTGGATTTGGCTCAGCTGCTTCATTAGTACTAGAGCTATGTGTAGCTGTCCTCTGCTCTTCCTCAGTAGCGTGTTAGACACCTTTTGACCTGGTGCTCATCTTATGGGGTCATCAGCCCCTTCCGAGGGGCTCATCTTGTGGGATCATTTCCCCCCTCCTTGATCACTGCCTTATCATGGTGGAGGAGTTTGTGTAGCTCAGTGAAACTATGAGCTATGCTGTGCAAGGTTACCCAAGACAGACAGGTCGTAGTAGAGAGTTTTGACAAAGGTGATCCACTGGAGAAGGAAATGTCAGATTACTCCAGTATCTTTGCCAAGAAAATCCCATGGACAGTATTAAAATGGTAAAAGATATGACCACCAACACACTGTTATACACACACACACACACACACACACACACACACACACACTTTCTTAAGGGACAGATAGAAAATAGAACACAATGCATAGATTTGGGAGTTGGAAGGGACCACATATCATTTGGTCTAACTCCCGTGTTGTTTTTTTTTTTTACAGTTGAGGATAGTGATACCCAGAGATAAAGTCCCTTTTCTTGTGTCACAGATTTGGGAAATTACTTATCAATAACTCAGGTTTTCTAACTTTTAGAGGGTGCTTTTACTGCCCCAGCAAGCTGTGTACTATATTCTCTTTCCACTGAACTTTAAACAACATGATTACACTTAATAATAGTGGTTAATTCCATGTCTCAAATACTATCCTATTGACATTATCTAATTGTTTCAGCATATTACGCTGATATCTTTTAATAACTATTCCACTGTGACCTGATAACAATGTCCTTAGACTTATTACTTTGAGTTATTAAAGGAGGATAACCCACACAAATGACTTGAAACAGGAGTCTTTTAAATTTGACTGTATTAAAATCCAAATTTGTATTCTATAGCACTATAGAAGTTTATAAAAAGCATTTGGATTTTGTTTTATATTAAACATCATTAGTTGAGATCAGACAGAAAATGGGAAGTTAAGACCCAGAAGTCACATGATTAGCTAATTAAATGTGTGGGATGGTACAAATTAAGCACAGCACCTTGTATATCCCAAGTGCATATTAGTAAATTTGTTAAATGTAGTTTAATGCAATGTAGTGATACCATTTGAGGAAAATGTTTAATAGCAAAGCTTGGAGTATCCGAGCATCTCTAATAGTGTTGTAAAATAAGTTCGTCTCATTTTCTGGAGTCTGGTATGTATATTTAGGATTACAAATGCTTTAACAAACTCCTTGAAGTAAATATATTTATGAGTGTAGTATAAAATTGATATGCAAAAAAACTAATACAGTTTATTTGTGTCCTAGCATGTTCCACCAGCCCTCTTTACAGAGCCTAATGAAATATCACAATACCTACCTGTAAAGGAGGCAGTCTGTGAGAAGCTGGAGTTTCCAGAAAGAATGGATCTCAACCTTGGGGCAACACAAGAAAATACATGCATGGAATCTAAATAAAATGTCATACAATATGAGCTCTCTGTGGAACCCTCACTGGAGATGACTGCTTTTTGGGGGGTCAGGGTAGGGCTGTCTAAGAGATAATGAGCTGCCTTGTGTCCAGATTTTCTGTAGCCTTAAAGGAAACAAAGTGAAAGCTTGATGTAGGTAGACTCTGTACAGACTGCTGTTTGTGCCACTGTCCATATGTATCCATATCTAAAATTAACGGGAGACTAAATTGAACTAAGTTTTCAGTTGTTACAGAATGGGACCTCAGCAGTAGATACTGATATCTTCTAAAGAGCAGTGGGAGGCACTGGGCATGTAATTACCACGAATATGGTTTTGCATGAAGAGATTAATTAAACCAAATCTAGTAGTTCTTTTATAACTTTCATAGGATTCCTTGAAAATGAAAGATTGTGCATTTTGATAGCTTTTCAATTTTAGTTTTGCAGGAAAATGCTGATAAAAGGTACTGCTGGAAAGAAGTGACTTGAGTTCAAAGGTTAATCTCACATGTCATATTCATAGAGTAAGTTTATATTTTGCCTTGAAAAACATTGTGTTAAATGGGATTTTAAGGCAAAATGTTCATAATTAGAACCAGAACATTTATTTCCAGAATTTCATGCTAAGTCATCCATTAAACCAGTGATTAAAAGCCCATATCCTTAGCTGTGGCCCCTCACTGACAGGTGTGCTGGTATCACAACTAGTTTTTGGCCAACATCTTGTAAAGGCAGGTGCCTTATTTTTGGTTCTGTTGTACTGATGTTTTTGTACTTCTGCCTTACATGACACCTTAATGTGAATAAATATGCTGAAGTTGGTATCAGTACTGAGAAGTTGTAGGTATATATCTATCAATTAGATCTGGTTGCTGTTGCTGTTTGTCATTCGTTCTTGAAGAGGACCATGAAATCTGGAAGGTGATTCCATGATTTCCAAGTGAATTGGATTTAATTGAGGGAGGGCTGTACAAAAGTCACCAGCCTCACTTTCTCCTCTGGAGCCATCTGGATCCAGTGACCAGATACAGATCAGGATGACTGGAGATGGCCCTGCATTGGATCTGTTATTAAGGAGAAATATACTATATATTAAATCCTGAATCTAGATTTTTTTTCACAAAATATTGGGGGTCGGCATGGGAAACGGTAAGAAAATGAGGAGAAAATATTTTTAAAATAAAACCTAGTTTTTATATTTAAATTTTCAGGTTTCTAATATGATAGGAGAGGAGACTCAAAAAGGGATAAACTTAGGACCCATGGAAAAAAGACTGGATAGCTTTACAGTGAAGTCCAAAAATAAGTAAACATAAGTCTTTTAAACATCTTGTAGGATTTTTTTTGCCTGTCTATATAGTGCATATAAAGCAGAAAATAATTTCTGTAGCATTGGGTAAGAGATTTATTGAAGCAAGTGGGTTTTTTGTTGCCATTTTTAAAAAGGAAGTAACAACTTTTTGTTCTAGTTAGGAGGAGTTGTTTTATCCTTACCTTCCTGTGAAAGACAGATCACTATAAATGGTCTTATTAACATCTTAAAATATAATATGCAACTCTTCTGCCTTCACTCTTTGGGGAGGTTTTAGAGGTGATAAGGTATTAAGTTTATCTGTGAAGATACTGACTGAAAGGATCTGCCAAAGGGCCCCAGTCCTACCTAAGAAATTGTAGTTAAACCAGAAGGACCTGGACCCCTTAAGTCTCCTCCTCAGCTTACCTGTTGTTTCAAAGAATGGTGCTGTTGTGATCCATCCAGAAAGTGAACCTTATTAGACAAGTTTAATCATAAACTGTTATGGAAATCCTTCAGCTTTTACTGTATCACCTCAAGGCAGATATATGAAAACAATTTAATCTGCTTTGAGAAAATGCAACGCATGTTTACTGGATATCCATCTATTCTTGTATGAAGGCATATGCTTTCTCTTTAGGCAAGAAAAGTGTGTATACTGTATGTGACTACCTGATTAAAACGATTTTGTTTGCCATATTATTTTGAATGGAAAAGACTCCTTATCCAAACAGATTGCAAAATATTAGACTATCACAACTGAAAAGGACTGTATATCAGTTGGGATGTCTAACCTGTACCATCTCCCCCTGTATTGGTGTCTAGTCCCTAATTTCTTACTTTGAGTGTCTGATATTGTAGGGAATAAAAATAATGGACTACATTTTGGGGGAGGGCTCCAGTTGGAAGGGTAAGTATGTTTCTGAATACTTCATGACCAATTCACTACGATATTACTATATAAAAATACATGAGACAACTTGTCCATTGTGTTGACACATCGTTTTGTATCATTTGTTCAAAATGTCCTCATTTTTTTGTAAGTGAAAAATAAACAAGGAATTACTGGCCTATGCTGGGGCTGGTTTCTTGTATGTGTGGTGTATGTGTGTATGTGTGTGTGTGTGTGTGTGTGTGTGTGTGTGTGTGTGTGTGTGTGTTTAATGCTTCCAGTGGTACTAGAATCTCTGGGTTGTGGGGTTTTCCTTTCATACTTTGTGATGTAAATACAGATTCACTGGTTACATGTAAATCATCGCAACTATCTAAAAATGAAAGTATGCTAAACAGTCCTTTCTTTTTAAGGAGTAATGGATACTTAAATGCAATTCATAACGAATTTAGCCTTTTTTCAGATGTTTCAAGTAGCCAATGCTTCTGGCTTCCTGGGTTAATGCTTTCTTTTCATTGTAAATGTCAAGAACTATTTCTGGCATTGTTGCATAATTATTTCTATGGTGATTTCCATCTAAAATGCATTTACATAATAGTTTATTAGTCATTCATTATAGTAACCTTTAGGTAGGATGTCATGTCTATCTAAACACTATTTCCCAGGGGTTACACAAATCTAGCTTCTTGGTTGCCTGTTAAAGTCTGATTCATTTCAGTAAGGATTTATTAAGTGCTTTCTATGTGACAATCACTGTCTTAGGCACTGATGACATGAAGAAAAGAATAGGACAGTACTTGTTTCAAAGAGGTTACATTCAATAAGGAAAAACATGTTGCTGTTAAAATTGTATTGGTAACGTCCTACCTTATGACCCCATTTTTGGGGTTTTCTTGGCAAAGATACAGGAAAGGTTTGTCATTTCCTTCAGCTCTTTTGACAGATGAAGAACTGGGGCAAATAGGGTTAAGTGACTTGCCCAGGGTCACCCAGCTAGGAAGTGTCTGAGGCTGGATTTTAACTCAGGAAGATGAGACTGATTGCAAGCATTGTGCTGTGTCCACTATACTATATGTGTGTGTAAGAGAATACAAAAATAGATGCAAAACAAAAATTAAACAAGAAAGTCCTTTAGTTAGAAACAGCAATTTGCTCTTAGCTTTAAAGGAAAACAGGGTTACAAGAGATGGAGTCAGAGAGAAGAAAACTCCAAGCCTGAGGGGGTGGGGTAAATGTGCAAAGGACAAGAGATGGGTTGTCTTAGCCAGGAACTAGGAGATCAGTATGACAGGGTGGGGATGAGGAATGTGAACCACAATTTTCTTTGTTGTACAAAACCAAAAACTTTTACAAATTATCATTCCATATGGATATATATCTACTAACTGTAAGAGGATATGCCTTGTATCTGTATTTTTTGCAAAAGCCTCTTAATTTTTGGACAACATGGTTAT
The DNA here is from genome assembly GCF_028583685.1 of Petaurus breviceps papuanus. NCBI lineage: Eukaryota > Metazoa > Chordata > Mammalia > Diprotodontia > Petauridae > Petaurus > Petaurus breviceps. Next base: position 21,263,248 of record NW_027185876.1, read on the forward strand.
ACCTTTGGAAAATACTATTGTGGGGGGAGAGTACTGGCTACGTGTTAGGATTTCTTATGATGGGCTAGAATATAATCTTGTCTTTAGGTCCATTAGTTAACAATTGGAATTTTTGCCAGTGGTACATCAAAAAAAGTTCCTCCTGTGTGTAGGGTTGGTGTGATATAACCAACAGCTATTTCATATCTAGTTCCTGGATTTTCAATATACTTGTAACAAAAATTGTCCACAACAAAGCAATCTAGATATAAGTTTATTGAATGATTTAACACATGCTGTGTATATGTTGGGGGCAGGAGTTAAAGAAATTTCATTAATCTCACCTACAGTTACTACCATTAAATATCAATTGAGAATCACCAATGGGGGTCACTAAATATCACGAATTGAATTATAGCCTCTTGATGTAACTGATGGCTGTGAATAATATATATAAAAGGATATTCATTATCATTTGCTGGAGGTGGTGCTTGGATGCTATGGTCCTTTATATTCAGATTGGAGTGGTGGTATTGACAACTGCAAATGACTTAGCAGCTTTCCCTTTTTGTGCAAGAAAATCACCATTTCTTACTTTTTAGGGGTCCTACCCCCTTTTCAGTGATTTCAGGTTGGTGGTTGGTAGGGAATAAAACATTACCTCTACTTCCAAATCCATGTCATGGGATCTTCGAGCACAGTAATTAGTTGAAAGGTTAAGAATATGGGATTCAAATGTTCCAGTTTATTCAAAGTTAGCTTTTGAAAGGGATATGGAGGATCTCATGTATAATCATCAGGTGCTATGGGTTGTTTGGATATGGGTTGACAACTTAATGAAATTAAAATTGGGGAACTGAGGAAACCTTGACTGGTTTTAGGAGTGAAAGTGAAAAGGCAAGAAGCAATTAAAATGACAGAGCTGTAATAGGATGGTAGCCAGTATGGTCATAAGTCTTTGCCTGACCAGTGCCAGGAGGGTGGCTGTGGGTTCTTTCAAGTAATCAAAAGCCTCCAGTAGAGGTACATAAAACTATTCCTTTTGGGATTCTATATCTGAATGCTGACTCGAATTTCTTGGGGGAGCGGAGGGGGTGAGGAGGAATGGTGGAGGAAAATAAACTTTCAAAATATGTTCTAGAGGATTGATGATGAAGCATATTATCCATCCCCTAATAAGACGTTTTTTGAACATGCCTAATGAGGGAATTGGCAGTGCTTGACAAGCATATATGTTACAAGATATTTGTTTTCCTTTCTCTTCCCCCAAAGGGATGGGAAACAAGGGAGAAAAAAAAATTCTCTTAAAAAAACTCAACCCTTTCAATTCAAGGGTTGAAGGACACAGTTATTAATATGGCTATATGTAAATGCACAGGTTATATTATAGCAAGAAATAAATTCATTTTAAAAGCCTCTTTTTAAAAATATTGAGTTCTAAATTCTGTCCCTCCTGAAACCCCTCCCCACCCTATTGAAAGGGCAAACAATATACCTATGGTACATGTGAAGTCATGCAAAACATTTCCATATAAGCTATGTTTATAAAAAAAAAAGGTGAAAAAATATGCCTCAATCTGCTCTCAGGATTCATCAGTTTCTTTCTGGAGATGGTTAACATTTTTCATCATGAATTCTGTGGAATTGTGGATCATCATTTTGACCAGAGTAGCTAAGTAAGAACCTCCTTTTAAACGTAGTCCAATCCAATCTCCTGGAAATAATGCCTAGGAATGAGAATTAGCGCTATAAAATTGTTATCTCTGGGTAAACAAATTTGGACTAAATAACCCTGAGCCCCTCTTGTGCTGCTATGACCCTTGGGTATGGACAAAGGGATTCCTTCCCTATATATCATGGCTATAATGGTAATTCTCATGCTGGCCTTATTGTACTCTGTGCTTTGGACTCTGAACCATCTTGGGGTTTGTGAGGTAATGAGGACCAGAACCAGGGGAGTAACAGTGTCAAAGGAGAAAAGGGGATGTATTATATGGGACATGAAGACAAAATCAATAGGACTTGGCAATTGATTTATATGGAACTGGAGTCAGAAAGACAAGTTCAAATCTGGCTTCAGACACTAAGCTATGTGATCCTGGATAAGACTGTCTTAGTTTTCTCATCTGTAAAATGGGGATAATAATAGCATCTACTTCCTGGGGTGGTTATGAAATAATATTAGATAATATTTCTTAAGTGCTTTTCAAACCTTAAGGTGCTATGTAAACATTGGCTATGATTATATTGTTGCTATTATTATATGAGGAGGGGTGAGAGAAAATGAGTTGAGGATGGTATCTAGGTAGTGAGTCTGGGTGACTAGGAGTATGGTGATGCCCTTAACAATAAAGCTAGGTTTGGATAAGTGAGAATAATGAAATCCCTTGAATGATTATTCAGATTTACACTGTGATTCATAAAAAATTCACGAGACATGATTTCTGGGAAATTAATCATTTTATTAATCATGCTAGCATATAATCTGATAAATGACACTTGAATGCCAAAGACCTCTAGGAACCTACTCAACAATTATATATCATTGGAAGAGTGGGTGTTTCTGAGGGTGGAAATAAATTCTGATTGGTTAACAATGAGAGCACGAATATTATAATGAGAGGTGGACCTATTCTTATGACTGGGGTACATGACTGATCATTCAGGCTTGGTCAAAGAGATCTCACTCATCTGACAAATGCCACATTCTCCCACACCTGAAACACAATGGACCAGACTCCAACAGTTCGCCTAAACTAAAATTCTTTTATCTTTTGAATAGGTCTGAGTTTTCTCTCTTGGTATCAGCCCTGAATTTCACAGACTGCCTGAATAACCTACAGGGGCTGATTTCTTAAGGAGGAAGTAGAAAAGGGGAAAAAACCTTGGTCTAATTCAATAATTTGTTATTAACATAAGAATATTTTTCTCATACTGCATATTTAGCATTGGGCTAGTCTGGAACCAGTGACCATATTTTGCATGATCAAAACTTTTTAAATATTTAATAGTTTATAACATTCATTTCCACAAGCTTTTGAGTTTAAAATTTTCTCTCCATCCCTCCCTGCCCCCCAAGATAGCATGCAATCTGATATAGGCTTTATACATACATTCATATTTTCACTTTAGTCATATTGTAAAGAAGAATTATAACCAATGGAATGAACCATGGGAAGAAGAAACAAAACAAAACAAAAAAGAGAGAGCAAATAGTATGCTTCGGTCTGCATTCAGATTCAGTAATTCTCTGTATGGATAGCATTTTCCATCATGAGCCTTTTGGAGTGTTGCATGGCTGAGAAGAGCAAGTCTGTCAAAGTTAGTCATTGTACAAGGTGGCTGTAACTGTGAACAATGTTCTGGTTCTGTTCCACTCACTCAGCATCAGTTCATATAAGTTTTTCCAGGTTTTTCTTCAGTCTGCCTGCTCATCATTTCTTATAGCACAACAGTATTCCATTATTCATTTGTTTACCACAACTTGTTCAGCCATTCCCCAATTGATGGGCATCTGCTCAATTTCCAATTCTTTGCCACCACAAAAAGAGTAATGCTGTAAATATTTTTGTATGTGTGGGTCCTTTTCCCATTTGTATGATCTCTTTGGGATACGACCCTAGAAGTGGTATTTCTGGGCCGAAGTGTATGTACATTTTTATAGCCCTTTAAGCACAGTTCCATATTGCTCTCCAAAATGGTTGGATCAGTTCACAACACCAATAATGCATTAATGTCCCAATTTTCCCACATCTTCTCCATCATTTACAATTTTCCTGTTTTGTCATGTTAGCCAGTCTGACGGATGTGATGTGGTACCAAAAGTTGTTTTCATTTGCATTTCTCTAATCAATAGTGATTTAGAGCATTTTTTCATATGACTATAGATATCTTTAATTTCTTCTTCTGAAAACTGCCTGTTCATATCCTTGACTATTTATCAGTTGGGTAATGACTTGTATTCTTATAAATTTGACTCAGTTATCTACATATTTTAGAAATGAGACCTTTATCAGAGACACTGGTTGTAAAAATTCTTTCCCAGTTTTCTGTTTCCCTGCTAATCTTGGTTGCATTGGCTTTGTTATAATCAAAACTTTTAATAGTGTATAATAAGAAGAGGTGTATGTGTGTGTGTGTGTGTGTGTGTGTGTGTGTGTGTGTGTGTGTGTGTAAGATAATTCCATTTTGGACATAATGAGTTTAAGATATCCATGAGACACTCAGTTTAAGATGCCCAGGAAGCAACTGGAGATGGAAGACTGGAGGGTAAGAGAGAGGTTAGGACTTTATAGATCTGAGAGTCTTCAACACAGAGATGATCCACGGGAGCTGATGAGATCACCAAGTGAAGTGGTATAGAGGGAGAAGAGAAAAGCAACCAGGAGTAAGCACTGGGGAAATCGATGGTGAATGGGCACAGCCCAGAAGAAGTTTCAACAAAATTTGCTACATCAATAAGTTAAAGGATAGTCTACATGTATCAGGGCAGCTAGATGGTGCCATCATACATGAAACACTAGGCCTGAAGTCAGAAAGGCTCCTCTTCATGAGTTCAAATCTAGCCTCAAGACAGTTCCTAATGGTATGACCCTGGGCAAGTCACTTAACCCTGTTTGCCTCAGTTCCTCATCTGTAAAATTAGCTGGAGGAGGAAAGGCAAACCATTCCAGTATCTTTGCCAAGAAAACTCCAAATAGGGTCACAGAGTGGGACATGACTGAACAACAACACAATTATGTATATAAATCATGGATTGACCTCTTGGTTGTTTGGGGGATTTTCAAGCAACATGTGCAGAAATCACTAATTGGCCTTTTTTTTTTTTTTACTATAAAAGAATTATCTTCCTTTAAGACTCAGCTTAAATGCTGCTGCCTATAGAGTCTTCCCTAAAGCTCTCAGCTGAAAGTAGCCTTAATTTTCCTAGAGCACTTTGTCTAGATCTCAGTAGAATATAAGCTTTATGAGAATAGAGTTGGTCATTTTTCTCTTTGTATCCCTAGTGCCCAGCACGATGCCTTTCACAAACTAAGCATGATATAAAATAAATGAATAAATAAATAAATATTATAACAGATTATATATATATATATGCACATATACATATCTGTTGTATTGGAATAATAATCGTATAAGAATAATACAGACTGATTTGAATGTTCTGTGGTATAATGACTTATCTCCAAGGTAAGTTAAAAGAAATGAAAATTTCTCAAATTATATGAGAGTGCCAAATCACGTACATCCCCGCAATTTAGAAACTATTAAATATCAGGAATAATAAAATATATTGATTATAATTAGTGAGGTTTTAAGTAAATGTTTTAAGTACCCTACTATATACTAGGCATTGTGGAGATACAAATATAACACACACACACACACACACACGCATCATTAATTCTACCATTAAGGACCTGAGGAGAGGATACATACACACACATGTATGTGTGTGTATCTATGTATCACACACATACACATAATTAATTCTACCCTTTAGGAGTTTATAACCTAACAGAATATGTGTGTACATATAAACACATGCATATGTGTGTATGTATGTGCACATATATGTATGTTTATATAAACACATACAGGAAATTATATATTTATACATGCGCACGGACATATGCAGAAAAAGATAACTAAAAATATGAGTCAGAGACAGCTAGGTGGTGCAGTGGATAGAACACTGGCTCCAGAGTCAGGAGGACCTGGGTTCAGATCTGACCTGAGACACAAGTGTGACCCTGGGCAAATCGCTTAACCCCAATTGCCTCCAAAATACATACATATATTTATATGAGGCAGTATGTAAGTTCCAAATGAGTGGTTCGGACAATGGGTACCAAAGCTATAACTCATGTAGAGTGAGTGGGACTTTATCTCAGGGTGGCCCTAGAGGAGTGTGCTTCCTCTTTAATGACTTCCTCTCTGAGTTTCCCAGCTGCATAGCTTTGGGGCTGTCCTGAGACACTAACCCCCCAAGGACCCATTGCTGTGGTACCTCTCCAGCACAGTGCAGTAGGGGGATAGAAGGAACTCACCCTGCCCTGAAAGCCTGGGTTTGACTCTTCTTGGGGATGAGTCACCCCTTCCCACTACGCAATTACTTCTGAGGTTGGATCTTCCCCAGTTCTCAGTAGACATTGCCATAGGTGCAAGAATTCTCAGGTGTATTGTAAGAGTTTAGAGAAGGAAGAAAAACCTGCAGCTCCAGCATGACATGGAACCGATGGGGACAAGCTAAGCCTTGAAAAGGAATCATATAAAATAAATCTGGAATGGTAAGTAGGAGTACTTTGTATTTTATCTTAGAGGCAATTGGGAACCACTAACAGTTCTGGAGAAGTTTGATAAATGACATGATTGGTCCTGTGCCTTAGGAAAAACCTTACAGTGGTCACTCAATTGGCTTATCAAACCAAGCCTGAATTCTTAGAATTCATTGGTGTCCACAGCCTGGTCCTACCCTACCAGAGGACATGTGATATAGTAGTTAGAATATTGGATTTGGAATCAGAGTACCTACATTTGAATCCAAATTCTTCTAGGTCCTACCTGGGTAACTTTGAATAAAACACTTAAACTCTCTGGTGTTTAGTTTGGTCTGATCCGTTTCCTAATTGCTAAAATGAAGTTGTTAGAAGAGATGATTTCTAAGGACCCATCAATCTCTAAATTCTATGATAATTGATCATAGAATGATGTAAGAAAACAAAAATTGCCACAATGAAGGCAACAAAAATGTGTGTGTGCATGTTTAAAGTCAGAAAAAGAAGATCAAAGAAGGGATAGGACTGCTGTGCTTGGTGACTAGGACAATGATAATGAACACTGGTGAGAAGCCAGAACTGTTCTATCTACTCGCTTCTGATTTCTCTGCCAAGAACAATGACCTTTGGACTGAAATGGGGCACAAGAAGAAATGTTTACTAGGGAGTTGAAACGCAAGAGAATAAGAGAATGGTGCTTACCCATCTACGATGAACTCAAATCACAAGTTTCAGATGAATTATATTTTAGAGTACTAGAGGAAATGGCAGAAGTGTCTACTAAACCACTGTCAGTGACTTGTGAAAGATCCTGGAGAATTGGTGCCACCAGAGTGGTAAAGGTCAAATGTTCTAATTTTTCAAAAAAGGAAGAGAGTGGATTTTGCAAACTATGGTCAGTTGACTTAGAGTCCTTGAAAAATTTTAGAACATGTTTAAGGAATGATTTTTGAACATCTAAAGTGGGTAATGTAGATCATGGTATGCACACACAATATATGGGTGTGTCCAATCACACTGCATGAAAAAAATTATGTTTTGTGTTATTTTAAAAGTTTGTTCAAAAGTAAGATTCATTTGTTATTAAAAATTAAATTCAGTCAAGTTTTAGTTTCTTAATTTGATGAAAGAAAACTAGTCTTTATGATTGAGTTGTCAACAAATTTTTATCTTAAATTCTCTGTGTGTATACCCTTATGAAAACTGCTATAAAAAAACACTTAGTGGTCACTAAGGACCATCACAACTTTATATAAAACAAATGTCAAATTAGCCTTACTTCTTCATTGACAAGGTTACTTGACTGGCAACACAGTATAGTGGATAGGTTTTTGGAGATGGAACACAAAACATGTGAGCTGAAGATCTGCTGTGTAATAATGGTCAAGTCATGATGAGGTCTGCTAGGTGGCACAGTGGATAGAGCCTAGACCTGAGTTCAAATCTAGCCTCACACCACTTACTAATTGTGTGACCCTGTGTGCCTCAGTTCCTCATCTGTAAAATATACTGGAGAAGGAAATGGCAAATTAATATCTTTGCCAAGAAACCCCAGAAAGTCATAAATGACTGAGATGACTCAAAACAATTCTCTAAGACTTACTTAGTAAGTAATGGACAGGTTGTAATCTAAGTTAGTCACTAACAAAATCGTTGATCCTCAACTTGTGTCAGACATACCTGAACGGTAGATCAAGGGAATGATGTAGACATAATTTATATTCTCCCTACTGTGGCAGCATATCATTTTCTGTCAGGTTTTGGTTTTAAATGAATTATGAGTCACTCTTATAGGTTTCTCCCTTCCCAAGCTGAGCCCAGCTAAAGAAGGGACTCAGCTGAGTGTGGGGTCCCCATCTGCCTTTTCCACTGCCCATCTTGAGACAGATGTGTTTGGCCTTGGAGTGTTGTATGTTTGAGAAATTGGGAGATACTGGGTCTCGAATTTGAGGAAGACAGGACAAAGGAGTCACAGAGAGGATGCTCTTATTCGCTGAGCCACCTGGCCACCCCTAAGCAATTGGGGTTAAGTAACTTGCTCAAGGTTACACGGCCAGGTGTTTCTGGGTGGGTGCTAAGTGTCTGAGCCTGGGATTTGATCTCCAGGTCTTCTCAACACTGGAGCCGGTGCTCTTACTTGCTGTGCTACCTGGCCGCCTCAAGCATTTCTTTTATAGAGAAGAAATAAATAGCTCTCTTAGACCTGGTCTTTATTGTACCAGTACCTTTTCTGTTTCCCCTTTGGGGGAGCCCCTAGATGGGAACCAAACCTGAATATTAAGTAATTCCTAAAAAGGGTTAGGGAGATGGGTATAGAAAGGTAAAGAGTGAGAAAAGGAGACCATCTCCTCTCATCATAAGTCAAGTTTGCCCTCTCTGTCTTAGAACCAAGTCAACTGTATGGGTCCAGAGTTGACAAGGGCCCCATAGTGAAGAGTGAGAGGAACATCTTTACCCCCCTGGGTGAAACAGTTCTTATTGTTAAAAACAAAAAGACAAAAAAAAAATCCAGACTGACTCAGTAAGTCTTCAGGCAAAGTTTGGATCAATGCTTGCTTTAGTTGTAGGGACGATTTTTGTTGAGGAGGCATTTGGACTAGATGGCCTTTGAGATTTCTTTCAGTTCTGAGCTTCTGTTGTTATTCATCCTCCATTCCTGAGAGTGATTTCTTTCTAGACTTGTGTCTGAATTGGATTTAAGAGAGGTAAAGCTGCACAGTGGTAAGCTTCACTGTGTCCTCCACAGTCATTGAAATCCAGTGGCAGGAAAAAAGTCAAGATGACTGGCATGGCCTAGCTTGTAGTGGGTGACTTTGGCTTGTCTAAATTAAGGTCTTTCCCTGGTCTCAGTTTGTCTGGGGCAACACTCATTTAATGACTAAGAGCTAGGTAAGAATTGAGACAAAAGATGGCCTAATTTTCCTTCACAAAAATATCAATTCAGGAGGGGAAGACCCTCAAAGTTTCTGGCCAGAGCAGAAAACAATTGCTATTTACACAGTCTAAAGTCATCAAAACCTAAACATTTAGCCACAGAGGCTTGGGATGGGGTCTTTAGTTATTGGCTATAAATATTAGCTATTCAATGAAGACCAGCGTGATTTGAGTTTAAAGTCTAGTCGAAGGCTAGCTTCATTTGAAACACAATGGAGTGGTCCAGATAACTCCTTAAAAAAAGTGTTTTTTAAAAAACCTGTTTTTTCAGAGCTATATTTCAAGAAAGTCATAAATGAAAGCTGCACAGGGCACAAATTAAAATTGGCATGTAGACTGTCTTGACAATTTCATCATGGCCCTCCAGATATAGACAGGAAACTTCATTTTTGAACCCCCTCAATCACAAAGCCAGCTTTGCCCTTGACCACTGTGCCAGCTGGGACTTAGGGAGCTGAAGCTACCAAAATAACAATAAGAAAGATGAATTCAGTGTGTTGGATAATTGGGAAGAGACAGCATTTAAAGCTTTGGACATACTAAACACAGGAAGACTATATTACCTGGATGATTAATAGTCCAAAGGACAATAGTTACAAAGGGCGTTGCTGTTAGAAATAATCATCTTACCAAGAATTTCACCCAGTCATGAGTGAATTTAGAAAAAAAAATTTTATTTCATGTCATTTCAGATGGGTGACCTGGCCTTGTCAAAAAGGCCAGGCATAAGCACACATTAAAGTAGTTACAAAAGCCATTTTATAATTCATCCAGATTTGAATTTCCCACCTTGACTCACATTGGTCAGCATTCCAGGGTTCACTAAACCCCACCCCCTTGATCTTCTCATTTACACGTTTCAATTCCCCCCTCCCTTCTCATTTTCATTTTTCCTTATACTTAAAGGAAAGGCCAAAAATGCTTCTAGTCTCCTCCCCTTTTGTCTGTATCAGATAGTAGGAGAAAGGATTTTCCTCATTTGCTAAGAGAATTGACAAAAGCTATGAGTTGGAAGATTCAAACCCAGGATATCAGTGATAAAAGTCCCGTTATTGAAGACCAGGTCTGGATTTATGGACCTCATCCTTATCCTTTGTGAACCACACCTGGCCTGGCAGTTTTTTTTTTTTTTGATATACAAGAAGGGGCCTTTTCAGAACCAAGAAAAGTAGTAGATTTGCTGATTTTTAGGTGGCCAATACCCACCCCTGACCTCTACAAGCAGTTTTGTCTCCAACATTGGCCATCGGTATGAATTATGATTTCTGTGGAAACAAAATTCAATCATACCTTACACTGGGAATCATCTAATCTTGAGGTATCAAAGGCAAGGTCCCTATGTGGTCTGCAACACTAATAGAAGGTCAAAGAATGCTTTGAAGGATCCAGCCTTGGACCTTATGTCCCACTGATCTTCAGAAGTTCTCTGTGTGACAGTGGCCTGGAGGACCCTTCTCCAGAATTTTGGGATATGCTTCCCACCTTGCTAAGCCTTTTCTGAGCACTAACGTCTCAGAAGTATGAAGTCTTTTGGACATTCCTGGGACCCTTTTCAAGATTATAACCTACTACTAACAATGTATCATCTTTTACTCTAGTAAGCTAGTTGGCACAACAGATAGAGAACCAGGCCTGGATTCAGGGAGCCCTGAGTTCAAATCTAGCTTCACATACTTACTAGATGTGTGACCCTGGGCAAGTCACTTATCCCTGTTTGCCTGAGTTTCCTAATCTGTAAAATATGCTAGAGAAGGAAATGACAAACCATTCCAGTATATTTGCCAAGAAAAATCCAAATAAGGTCACAAAGAGTCTGACTCAACTGAACAACTCTTAGTTGTCATCTGAAAAAAAACAAAAACAAAACTCATCGCAATTACTCTCTCCTCTGTGTCCATGATTGTTCTGCTTTCCTGGTTTTAAATATCTTTCCTCCTTTCTTGCAATCCAGATCCTACCCATATTAATTCATTCAAGATTCCTCTAATTAATGTCTCCATTAGGAGCCTTCATCATCAACTTCTCCCCATTCTACCTGTTAGGATATTTTGACGATTGTTTTCCATGTACCTACTGAATATTGATTGCCCTGTATTGTTCTATAATCATTAAATATATATATATATGTATATATATATATAGATAGATAGATAGATAGATAGATAGATAGATAGATCCCTACAAGAATGTGTGTTGTTTTAAGACAGGGATTTCAGCACATACATCTTGTATCTCTCACTCCACTTAAAACAATTCTGTATAGACTCAGAGCAATGCTTTTGAATTGAATTGATCAACACAACAGCTTGTGGACTGAAGTTATAATATAGAAATTGGCTATAAGTGTGACCCTAATAACTAGTGAGCTACCTGCCCTAGAATTCTAAATTTAAGGGTATAAGGCTGAGACTACAAGTTTTCCTAAGGCCATCAGAGCTTTTATGGAAGGAAGAGAGCTTTGGGAGTGAAAATGAAAGGATTTATGGAGTGGCCTTCTCCAATAAAGGCTGATTTGTTTCCTTGGCTTCCTTCTTCCTTCATTGTTTATATTTGAAGCTAATATAACTTCTTTCAAGTTCAGTCTTCATCACTGATCTATTTTGCCTACAGACATTCATGCATCTGTTCTATTTACCATTTACACCAATGCATTAGATGAAGGCAAAAGTGGAAATTTATCATTATAGAGTTGACACAAAATTGGGAGGGCAGCTAGCAGACTGCATGCCAATGCCTGGTACATAGTAAATCCTTAATACTTTTTATTCATTAGTTCAAGTTTATTACCAGAAATTTGACTATAGCAGTTCTTAACACTAACCAACAAGCGGTTTAGAAAGATTAGTGGACTGAATGCTACATACTTGACAAGAATCATGGATTTATTTCAAGTATATGATCTGGGTTTTGGCTGTCTTCACATTATCATCATAAAATAACCCACATTTTTCATGGTGCTTTCCTCACAAAAAACTGTGGTGTGGCAGAAGGAGAAGATGGTGGTTCAGGAAGGATAAGTAATTTACCCCTATTACACAATCAGCTGTTGGCAGAAGTGGGACCCCAGTCCAATTCTCCGGATTTAGTGCTGGAAGGACCCTTGGAGGGCATCTAATCCAACCCTTTGTTTTTACAGATGAAGAGACCGAGGCCGCCCAAAGAGGCGACGCGTCCACCGTCACAGGTAGATAGGTGGTAGAGTTGACTTATGAACTTGGGTACTTTGACTCCTAACAAATGCAAGGCTGTTTCCTCTTTATCATCCGAAGGCAATCATTATGTCCATTTAGATGGGTTCAGAACGGGAAAGAATGGAGCTTTGAAGTCTGTTTTCTGTGAAATTCTCAAAAAACCATCTAGCGAGACCACCTCAATTTCGTGGACCTCCCAGGGAGTTTCAAACGGGGTAAACCCAGTGAGCAAACCGGGTGAGTAGCATTTGATGATTTGCGTCATTTTTGCAAAACAAAAGAACGTCAAATCCTTCTTCAGCCCGCATCCCGCAATCAACCAAACAAAGCCTATGAAAGCGGGAACTTGAGTAGAGGAATCTGAGACCCCTGGCCAGAACAAAGGCTCCAAGCTTTGGCAGAGGATGGGGTGACCGAGCTCCACGGGCGGTCGGAGTGTAGGAGCCGGAGCAGTGCATGCCGGGTTCTGTAGTTTCCAGGAATCACGCCACAGGTGGGTGTTAAACAGCGTGGGGGTGGAGGGGGGGCGGAGCCGGACGACGCTGGGCCGGACGGTGTTCGGCTGGGTGGACCCGGCTGTCTAGCTGTGTCTCGAGAGCCCTACACCTCGGAAGAGAAATAACATTGTTGCAGTAATAACAGGAAGCGAGGGAGGGGTACCGGAGTTTGCTTTGGACCGAGTTTTGAGTCTTGTGGAGGCCCGGAATGGACAAGCTGAAGAAGGTGTTGAGCGGCCAGGACACGGACGATCGGGGAGGACTGACCGAAGTGAGTAGGCACGAGGCTAGGGCTGGGCTGGACTGGGAGGCTGGAAGGTTCCTGGGATAGGGGCGTGTTTTTCCTTCCGACCCTCCCGATCCTCCTCCCCCACCCCCTCCGCTCACTCCCCTTTCCCCTTTCTTATGCCTCTCTCACACCCTTCCTTCTCCTGTGCCAAGCTGAGGAGCCGTGGTTATCTCAGGTTTCTAGGAGGTATCAGAGCGACTTGCTTCTGACCCTTGTAGGTGGCAAGTGAGGAAGGAAGGGAGACAGACAAAGCAGGAGGTGGGCATCACCTACCTCCTTCCCAAGGCCCCTGAAAGGTTTAGTGAGGGTTCGGGGTCTCACCGAGTAGCTTTCCATAAGCAGAAATATTTGGGGACCACCAGAAAAAAAATAAACACACACACACACACAGAGCAAAGGAGAGAGAGAAACCTTTAAAAAACAAAGGTCTGCTTCCAGTCGGGGTCGGGATAATCCCTGAATCCAAGTTAGTTTACTTCCACATCCTTTCCAGGCTGTAAGAGGTCTGTATTGAACTTTGTGCCAATCAGGCAGCAGAAGCCTGACGTCCGGTATGAGCCGCCTTAGGAGGTCTGTAGTTCCTGGGACTTGGGGAAGAGTCTGATCCCGGGGGGCCCACCCCACCAAACTATTCATCAGTTTGGCTGTTTGTGTCCAGAATAATAACATGACCATAGCTGTCTCCCCGGTGTGTCTGTATTGTTGGGTGCAGTGTCCCAAACCCTGGTAAATTTAGTTTTCTGGTATGTTTCACTCCAATCTAACCAGCATTTGAGGGGTTAGGAATGCCCAGTCCACTCTAAGTATCCCATTCTTAACCTTAATGACAGTAGATGCTTCTAGTTGTTTTATAGAATATGGGCTTGGAAAGCATGGGGAGAAGTCTTAGCGGTAAAAGGGGTCTATATGATTATTCTTTCCATTATTACATATGCTTTACTCTTAGAATCATAGATTCAAAGTTGGAAGGGATTTTGGAGATCAACTAGTGTAACTTCCCACCCATTTCTGGAATCTCTTCTGTGGAATTCATTCTCCCTACTTTCCCTCCACTCCCATGATTTCATCTGGGTAAGGCACTCCAGGCAAGGAAAACCCTCTATCCCTTTGGATCAACAGCTGTCTGTTAAATGACTTGCCCAGCATCTGTCTTCTCATTTCCATGAATATGAATTGAAAGCAGAACCCAGAAAGTCATGGCCCTGAGGCCCTTCAGTCCTTCCTCTGATGCCTCTCCTGTTTTATAATATTCCTGACAAAAATTCATCTTTATTTTGCTTGAGTAACTCCAATCAGAGCTTATTACCCTCTTTAGTGTTTATTACACAGGTTTTTATGTTGAGCCAAAATTGGCCTCCTTGTAACTTAGATCCATCAGGTCTGTTTTCTAGAGTAATGTAGAACACATCTGTTCTCTCCTGCTGATGACTGCCCTTTAAATATTTGAGAATAGTCATGTGTAATCATTGTCATAGCTTTTCTTCCTATCAGGATGCTTGGTTAGATCTGGATCTGTGGTTGCCAGACCTGTAGTTTTACTTTGTCCATGCATAGTCTCAAGATACTTTAAAATTCATAACTTTCTGCTTTGAATATTTACTATGGTGAATGGGGAAAACAGTGTAGTTAGGAAGTAACATAACTTTTTTTCTTCTCACAAAGGGGACTCTGGCTACCCCTTCACTCCCCTCTCCAAAAGACCTGACAGTTTTCACTGTATATTACAGCAGCATATTATAGTAGAAAAAACCCAGAACTTGCAGTCAGGAAAGATCTGGGTTTGAATTCTAATTTTGACCCTTATGGTTGTATGACCATGGGCAAATCATTTCTTTTAGGTTCCTCATCTGTAAATTGCAGACAATAATATCAGTAACTCTTGATTTCTGGACTATTATAAATCTCAAATGAGATAATGGATGTAAAATTTGATTCAAATATCAGTTTTTTTAAAAATGATTTTTATTATTTTTGTGGGACCTTCCTTTTTCCTTTTTTTTCCATAAAATTAGGGCCAACCTGCCTTTAAAAAAATTAATATTTTTTTCAAACATTTATTATATCTTTCCCACTGCTCCCCATCTGAATAGTTAAAAAAAAAAAAGGAAAAGAAAAAGGAAACCCTTGTCATAAATATGCATAGTCCCTCAAAACAAATTTCTACCTTGGCCACATCCAAAAAATACTGGCTTCATTCTGCATTTTAAGTCCATCACCACTCTGGCAGGAGGTAGACGGCATGTTTCATCTTTAATCCTCTGGATTCATGGTTTATCAGTGCATTGATGAAAGTTCTAAAGTCTTTCCAAGTTGTTTAGCTTTATAATATTGCTGACATATTATAAATTGTCCTAATTCTCTCTGTGCATCATTTCATAAGGTCTTTCAGGTTTTCTCTGAAACTCTTCATCTCATCATTTCCAATTGTACGGTAATAATATTTCACTCAACATTGTTATATTAATTATCCAAGATCATGGAGACAATATTGTATGATGAAAAGAGATGAGGAAAGAGGTTTAGATCCTGCTTCTGATACTGACTACCTCTGTGACCTTAGACAAGTCCTTCAACTTCCCCGAGTCTCAGTTTCCTTATCTATAAGATGAAGGAGTTGGATTCTCCGACCTCTGAGATTTCCCTTCCAGTTCTAGTCAGATCCCACAATCCTTTATCTGTGATGTTATCCACCTATATTCTCTTTGTAGCAGATTCTTATATTCAGCTTAACTCTTCTGATTTTGAGGTCTCACATCCAAATTTACAGTGGTGCAGAGGAAGTCACTTATATTCGGTGCCAGAGGTAGTCGCATAATATTATTATTATTAATAGGAAGAGCTGACATTTATGTGGTACTTGGAGGTCTGTAAAACACTTTACCTACTTTATCCTGTTTGCTTTTCATGACTCTATGAGTTGTGAAAGTATTATCTCCATTTTGCAGATTAGGAAACTGAGGGACATGTAGATTGTAGCTTGCCCAGCATCACAGAGCTGTAACTTGAACACAGGACTTTTGACTCCCAAGTTCATTTCTCTTTCCACAATACCACACAGTCAACATGCATTTATGGAGTAGATAGTTTCACAAGCTGTGCATAGCAATGTACAAGGTAATCCTGTGTGTGGCAGGGTCAATTAGAAGAAAGTGAATAATAAGCCAATTTTTGAAACTTTGTTGTTTTTTTTTTTGTGCTGACACGTTGTTACCACTTTCCCTTTCCAGAATGTGACATGCCTTTTTTGGAAGAGGTGTCTTTGTATCAATACTGACCTCAAAGCATCTGTTTGTGGAAGGTATTTCACAATTGGCTATTTTCATTTTAGGAAGGGCTTTGTTTTGTTTTTGTTTTGGAGCTTGTTAGATCATGACCTTTAAAAATGTTGGTCCTATTTTTTGTGGTTTATCAGATTTTTTGAAATTCAGATATTACAAATGATAAAAGGAAAGGAGGTTGGTATTGATGGGAGGTTGAACCAGATGACCTCATGTCATAGTGAGAAAGCCATGAACCAAGAATCTGGAGATTTGAGTTCTGGAATGATATATAGTTAGTGATCTGCTCTGTAGTCTTGGTTGAGAAAGTTGACATCTCTAGGTTTTCGTTTCTTCACCTGTGTAATGGGTAGTGGGTCTAAATGCTCTTTGAAGTTCCTTCCAGTTTTCTCCTTGAAAAGTATGTCTAACTACTCTAAATTATGATTCTGTAAAATGTCAATGCATATATTTTTTCACTCCGTAAGCAGAATAACGGGAAATGTGATTCTTACCCCACCCCCCTCCTTGTTTCCTGTTCTGACTTTAATTTTTTTTAATGGTAAAAATATAACTTTCTAGTCTGAGTTTTTCTAAATTAGATGTTAGGTAGCTGCAAAATTTTCTTTGAAATGAAAAATCCCAGGTAAACTTCTGATGAATATTTCAGTATTTATTTTTAATCCTAATGAATATGGATTTACAATTCTCTTTTAAAAATTGTCTTTGAAATAATATTTATAACTACTAGCATTATATAGCACTTTAAGGTTGCAAAGTGCTTCTAGAAAATGTTATTTCATTTGATCCTTACAACAACTCCAAAAGGTAGTGTTATTATTATCCCCATTTTACAGATGAAAAAATGAGGCAATGAGAGGTTGTCACCTGTCCAGTCACAGAGCTGGTAAGTGTCTGAAATAGGACTCAGACTCAAGTCTTCTTGACTCCAAGCCCAACATTTTACCCATTGTATCTGAGAGTAGGCAGCCACTTGATGGGTAAATTACTGCAGATTAATTCAATCCTCTGATTTTGTGCCACCCCGCATATTACAGGTGCCATTCATTTTGGATGATTCTTCTTGTCTTTCCATAAACCATCTATAGGGGGTAAGGAGAATTTCTGACCTTCAGGAAGTATGTTCAGGTTTTCAGAGTACTTTATGAACATTATCTTATTTGATCCTCACAACAATTCTAGGAGGTAGGTAATACGGTATTACCATTTTCCAGATGAGGAGAATGAGGTTCAGGTTAAGTGACTTGCCTAAGGTCATACAGTATGGTTCTGAGGTGAGATTTGAAATAGGATCTTCCTAATTTCAAAGTTCATTGCTCTATCCACAATGAGATAATGTGTAAAGTTATTTATAAACCTAAAGTGTTATATACATGTTTTTATTATTTATAATTTAGTTATTATTTTTATGCCATTGGTTCTCAAAGTATGGTTGGAAGACTCCTGGGGGGGTTCCTGAGACTCTTTCCTGGGGTCCAGGAGGTCAGAACTTTTAATAATAATTCTAAGATCTTATTTGCCTATTATACTCTTTCTTTTTCTGACTACATATCTGTATGGGACTGGATTTTCTTCATAAAGTTCAACCAAAACAACTAGGGTCTTCCTAATCTCAAGTTCATTACTCCATTCATTATGAGATAATGTATAAAGTTTCTTTATATTGCCACAGATTGAATGCAGAAGGAGGTAAGAGAACCCAATTGTATTTAAAATTTTGTCAGTTTTGATTTTTAGTATGGTAAATATTGATATCACCCACATAAACAAAAGCTCTTTGGGGTCCACAATAATTTTTAAGAGTGTAAAGGGGTCTTGAGACTCAGAAGTTTTAGGCCCATTGCCCTAACATTCACCCAGTGTTCTGGAAGTTTTGGTTGTTGTCATTTCAGTCATGTCCAACTTTTCATGAGCCCTTTGGGATTTTCTTGGCAAAGATACTGGGGTGGTTTTCCATTTCCTTCTCTAGTTCATTTTACAGATGAGGAAACTGAGTAAAACAGGGTGAAGTGACTTACCCACAGTCCTATAGCTTGTAAATTTCTGAGGCCAGATTTGAGCATGGGAAGATAAGTCCTCCTGATTCCAGGGCTGGCACTCTATTCACTGTGCCACCTACCTGCCCACTTCTGGAGGTACTCTTGGCTTTTCTTTTTTTTCTTTCTTTTTTTTTTTTTTTTTTTTTTGGAGGGGAGAGGACAGGGCAGTTGGGGTTGACTTGCCCAAGGTCACATGGCTAGTAAGTGTCAAGTGTCTGAGGTCGGATTTGAACTCAGGTCCTCCTGACTCTAGGGCCGGTGCTTTATTCATTGACCACCTAGCCTCCCCAACTCTTGTTTTTTTAATAGTCCTTTGATACCTGTGCAACATGGGGGATGTCCAAATGTTGTTATTTTTTATCCATCATTGACCAACCCTTACTTCCTTTTCCATTTATACATATTCTTTAAAATGTCACCATAGCCAATATACCCACAGCCTATTTATATCCACCATGTGTCTCTTCATTGCCCTTTGGGTCACCTGCAATTGTGAATTAGCAATTAAATTTTTTAAAAATGCATTAAGTATAATCCAAAATACAGACTTCGAGGTTTACAAATAAATGTCAGACTTTCAGTTCCAAGGAGTTTCTTTCAAAAAATGTTCTTGCATTTCCTCTAAAAGGTTCCAGAAACAAGGAAAGTCTCTCTTTTAAAACAAAGAAAGTTTAGTATTTCTCCCTTGCTTCCTAGTTGCCAGTATTTTTTTTTTGCTTCAACAATTCTTAGCTTTCCTTTCCTTTCCTTTGAGCAGAAACTCATCATTCCCTCCCTCTGTCCCAGAGTCTGAAGGGATCTCTTGTAAACAAATACCAGTCGAAAAGTTGTGATCAGATTGCATGTTAAAAAGTGCTTAACTGAGTTTCAGCAGTTCCAGTTTTCAAGAAGGTGTATTAGCAGATATGCTCTATCTAGCCTTACCTGGGAGACCAGGCACTTGACATAAATTCAGTCTCTAGCAAGTTTTTGAAGTTTTGCAAAAAAAGATGTTTGCAGCCTCGAGTGGAGATCATTGTTGTTGTTTAGTCATGTCCAGATCTTCATGGCCCCATTTGAACTTTTCTTGGCAAAGATATTGGAGTGGTTTGCCATTTCCTTCTCCAGCTCATTTTACAGGTGAGGAAAATGACTTGCCCAGGGCCACACAGCAAGTAAGTGTTGAGGTCAAATTTGAAGGTGAGTCTGCCTTCCTCCAGGCCCAGCATTTTATGCACTTCACCACCTAGCTAAGTGGAACTGAGTGCAAGTTTGAGCTTGTAATCTCTGCTGCTGGGCACTGATGACTGAGGCTAGTGGAAGGCTGAGCTTGGAACTTCTGAGCAGCAGTAGGGCTAAAGCTGCTTGAGTGTCCATACTAAGTTCAGTACTGATGCTGTGAGCTCCCTACCCCCACCCCAGGGAAGAGTGGCAGCAGTACCCGGCTTCCTAAAGCAGGTCAAATAGGGCTCAGGTTGGAAAAGGAGCAGGTGAAAGCTTCCCTGGCCATCAGAAGCGGAATCAGTCTCTGGGAGCTGCGTTTCCAGGATGGGTGAGATAGGGAGATCCAGCGTCCTCAAAAAAAGGTCTTTTCAGTGAGTTTATATAGAAACAGACGATAACTTGTGCCCACATGCCACTTAGACCTGTGTGTGAAATGTACATATCACAGGGCTTGCGTACAGTGCCCCTGTCTTTTTTGAAGGAGTGGGGTGGGATGTGAAAGGGAATAATGGTAATTTTAAAAATGAGACTTTTTGAGGGAGGGGGAAAATTTAGAGCTCAAAATCTTAAAAAAAGAATGTTGAAAACTAAAAATAAATAAATATTTTTTTTAAAAAAGGCTCTGAAAAGAACCCAAAGTACCATTTTCCTTTTTGTAGGTGACAAACCCTTACAACAGGGTTAATTTAAAAGACAAAGGCCCTTTCAGTAACAGAGTACTTGGGATAATGAGCCAGACCACGTCTAAACTGTGACTTCTGTGTTTGTTTTTTTTTGGTTTTATAGTCTTAGTACCAGAACCTCCTTAAATTTTGATCAGTTATAATTTAATGATTTGTCCTGCAAAAACTACCCCTGACCCCACTAATAAACATCCATAGGAATCTTGAGTTGAAAGTATTCATAGAGAGCATTTAGCCTACTTCCAATTTACAGATGAGGTAGCCCTGGAGTGGGTGGGTGGGTGGGGCATGTCTTTGCCAAGGCCCAACAATAGTCAGAACTTGAACACAGATCTGTAGGTTCCAAATCAAATGTTCTTGTCATTTTATTCCAACACGCAGTCCAGTATTTCTTTCCACAATGATAAGGTAAGTTCAGCTGTGTAGTTCTTGTATGAGTACTGAATGTACTTGTATGAGTACATTCATCTGAATGACTAGCTTCTCAAGTCATTCTTCTCCAGGGAGGGTGGGGAAGAGGCTTAGTCAGAAGTGGCCTAACCCGATGGTCTAAAGACACTATTAAATCACATTAATGATCGGTGTCATCATTCAGGTTGAAGAGCCTGCTAAAGTCTGACTCAGCCTTGCCAAGGAAACTCCTGAATGCAGAGATGGTTTTTATCAGCCTCGTAAAGGCAAACTCATCTCCCATATCTTCCTGCTCAACCGATGTTGCTACCCACAAATGTCTTATTTGCCGTGGCCTTTTATGTCGTTTGCTGTCTGTTTGCATGGAGTTTTAGTGTGTGTTATGTTGCAATGTAACGAGCCCTCTTCTGGGTTATGTGTGAGTGTGGGTGTGAGATGGTGTGCAGAGGAGAGGGGATAGGCAGGATGCTGCCTTTTAAGAACACCTGATCTAGACACCTACCTCCCATGTGAAGATTAAGCCCTGTAACATTGTTTTCCACATCTGGGGGTGCCTGGGCATCCCTCCTTCTAGGTTCTCATTCAATAAGAAGACTGGAGATAAGGGCTGGACTCAGCTACCAGAAGGGATTTTTGCTGCCTTCAATAATCAATAAACATTTATTAAGCACCTACTAGGTGCCAGCTACGGTGCTAAGCACTGGGGATACAAAAGAGGCAAAAGACAAGTGCCCGCGCTCCAGGAGATACCACCTTCATGAATGGAGACTCTGGAACATGTACTCATGAGGTTGATAGTGTGCCAGTGGCTTAAGATTCCTCTTAGCCAAAGTTCGTATCTAGCTCAGAATGAAGGCGGCCAGTTTCTGTTTGGTCAGGAAGGTCTGGAAATGGTTTGGTAACACTATTCTATGCTTTGCCTGAGATTTCTTCTGAGACTATGGATGCTACCAACTTCTTGTGGGGTGCCATCCCATAAGTTGTTCCTTTTTTCCCTAGCCCCTGCCCTTTGTCTTTTTACCATAGGGAACAGAAAAGTTGGTAGGAGAAACAAGTATGTAAATTAACTGACCAGGATCCCTTGTAGTCTTGGCTGCCTCTGTTACTTTCGGTGCTCTGTTGGCTGCCTCTAAAAAGAGGGAATCCCACGGTGCGGTTGATTTTGCAGGCATGAAGCTTCAGGCCCACATTTTACTACTGAAGTCATTTCTTTGGTGACTCCAATACTGAATACCTCAGGTTAGAATGAGTTATTATTAGAAAGCCATTTTTTACACCCCAGCAACTTCTCTAAAAGAGCAAATGTTTCTAACTGTTCTACAGGCAACTTTTGCTCTGTGATGAAAAAAAATGGCCACTAGGATATCTGTTTAGCTTATTTTCTTTCTTCTGAATTTTTCCTGTCTAGGGACCTGGGGGAAAGGAGAAAGGAACTTGGTAAAGAGACTTTGCTTCTCACTTTCTTAGTCCCTTTCCCTATTGACCTGTTTCCTACTCATAGTAGGCAGGAGTGGAGGGAACTTCCTATACAGGGAATCAAACACCTTCTCTTCCTCTTAAGCCTTACTTCAACAACTCCCCACCTTCTCCATGAAGTTGTCTTTGATTTCCCCGACTTCCTCCATTTGAAAGAAAACAGATTTTTCTGGAGTCTTTTGTCTAGATCTCTCCTGTCCCATCTCACTATGTAATATAGTTATTTGTGTATATGTTGTATCCTTTCTATCGGACTGCAAGTACTTTTAGGGTAGAAATTATGTTAAATTCTTGGTGTTCCCTGAGCCTCCTAGAGTGCCTTGGGGTTGGGGTGCTTCTGCTCAGGTCCCAGCCCCAAGACCATGTCTCTAGAACTGTCTTAGGGCTGGGACCTGAGTACAAGCACCTCATTGCCTTGGACATAAGTAATTAGTAAATATTTGAATTGAATTAGTTTTGCTCAAATATAGCCTTATCTCACATTATTTCTTTGCTGCTCCCCACCCCCCTTACTTGGGAACTTCATTATATATAAATATACCCTTTGTACAACTGACATATTTTAAAATTTCAGGTTATCGAAACACCATCATTAAGCTGGGGCACAAGAATCAAAGGCTTTGCTGCTTGTTTTGCCATAGGAATTATCTTCTCAGTGATGGTAAGATTGCCCTCCCCTACTCAAATTCTGCTAATATAGATTGGAAAAAAAAAAAGAGCGAGAAAGCTTTACTAATGGTTGCTTTGGATGGTGGTGACTTAATAGTCCTGATTTTTCACTGAAATATATACAGAATATTTTCCTTCATGAAGGTCATTGGTTACTTTGTTCCCTTAAGAATATTCATCACTTCCCTTTTCTCTTGTTGTAGGGGACTTTGCTGCTGTGGGTACCTCGGAGAGGACTGGTGCTTTTTGCGGCATTTTATACCTTGGGCAACATTGCATCACTTGGGAGGTAACAGACTTTTTGATCTAACCTGGCTAGTCCTTGAATAAGAAACCGAGGCTAGGTTGTGCTAGAAGTAGGGGAGAAGAGGGTTTTCAACCAGGGATTTTGCATTTTTAAGGATCTGGGGAATTATAGGGTAATATGTTAAGGAGTTAGGATTTTATTGGTATGGGCGGCCAGGTGACTCAGTGAGTAAGAGCACCAGCCCCAGTGTTGGGATCACCTGAGGATTGAATCTGGGCTCAGATACTTAGCACCACACCCAGAAATAACTGGCCATGTAACCTTGAGCAAGTTACTTAACCCCGATTGCTTTAAAAAAAAAAAGATTTTATTGGTATGGATGTGCCTTAAAGATAATTTCTTCATTCCTGTGTCCAGAGAAATGCGGAACCTGCTACTCAGCTGTCTGGCAGTGTACTTCTTCACACTTAATTGGTCTAGTTGTCAGTGACAGATACACTGTCTCTCACTGGGACCATATTCAAAGCCTTTCCAACTTGATATGACCCTTCAGAGCTTAAATTCTACTTGCCCAGGGTCACACAGCTAGGCAGTCTGTGAGGCCAGATTTGAACTCAGGAAGATGAATCTTCTCCAGGCTTGGCATTTTATCTTGGCCTTCGAATGAACCTTTATTTGTGTATGGTGCTTTTCACACTTAAAAGAGTAATAGCAGCTGCCATGGATATTTGTAGGGTGCTTAGCACAGTGTCTCACACATAGTAGGTGTTTAGCAAATGCTTGTGCCCTTCTCCTGCTTTGATATAGTGTTTTAAGGTTTGCCAAGTACTTTGCATATCATTTAATCTTTGCAGCAACCCTGTCCAGTGTGTACTATCATTAGCTCCATTTGACAGGTGAGGAAGCAGGCTGAGAAAGGCCAAGTGATTTGCTAAGTCATACAGCTAGTAAGTGTTTGAGGGATGTTTCAGGCTTAGGTTTTCTTGACTGCACATCCATTTTACTATCCACTATACTAGGCTACTGCTAAAGGAGGGCATACAGATTGTCCTATTGTGGAGTTTTCTGTCTCCCCTTTGAGGTGGATAGAATCAGACTCAGATTATCAAAAAAAGAACAAGAAGATACTTTGGAGCTCCTTTAATCAACAGAGCCGAGGAAGCAGGCCCAGAGAATTGAAAGGCCTTGTCCTAAGGTTCTTTGGCAAATTGTAGTAGAGCAAGGACTAAGAACCCTGATTTTCTGATGTCTAGTCCTGTGCTCTCTTTCTAGTGTACTTTGTTTTTTCCTTCATATCTGTTTTGCAGATGAGGAAACTGAGGCATCAAGAAGTTAAGTCATAGATTTGTAGTATCCAGAATTGGAAGGGACCTTGAAGGTCATTTAGACCAAGTTGTACAAGAACATGAACCTTCATAATAACGTCCCCACAAGTGGCCATTCATTCAACCTCCACTTGAATACCTTCAGTAACAGGGAACCCACCTGCTCTTCAGGAAGCCTGTTCCAATTTTAGATAGGTCTAATTGTTTAATTTTTCTTACAATGAGTATAGATCTGACTGTGGCTTCACAAAGTTTGAATAGGAAAGGACCTCATGGTCCATCCAGACCAACCTATACCTTCCTACAGTAGGCCTGGTCATCTAATCTCTGCTTGAATATTGCCAGTTAGGGCATAACTGGATACCTTCTGTCAAGCTGACATCAAGCCATTAGTGACCAACTACACTCTTTTAGATGCTTGAAAATAGATCTTCTTGCTATACACTTGTTTCTTCTCATCATTTCATCTGACAACTTGATAAATATGCCCCATTGCTTTTATCCAAGTCATTGATGAAACACTAACACCGTGTGGGTTAAGTACAGATCTCTGGTACATTCCACTGGATATCTTCTGTTAGGTGGACATCAAAGCCATTAATGACCAGCTACACTATTTCAGTTACAAAAGTTCAGCAAAAATCTAGGTGAACTATGTAGCGTTCCCCTGATCTAACAGGTTGAGTAAACGTGTCAAAAGAGGAAGCAGTGTTAGTTTACCACAACCCATTCTTGATGAAGTGTTGCTAACTCTTTATAATCACCACTTTATCTTTTTGGTATTTATTAACTGTGTCTGATCCTTTCTACAATTTACCAAGGAATAAAAGTCAAGGTCACTGGCCTTTTTTATGAAAATCAAGACAATATTTGTTCTTATCCAGCCCTGTAGTACCTTTTCTGTTCTCCATGATCTTTAAAAAAATAATTTTTAAGTTAAAATGTTTTAAAATAAATTTTTATTGATTTCATTTGTTATTTACATCATAATAATTTTCCCCAGTATCTCTCCCCCTCCCCCTGCCAGAGAGCCATTCCATATAACAAATACTATTTTTTAAAGAAAAAAAAAAAGAAAAAGGAGAGAAGGAAATCAGCACAACTGATCAATAGATTGAAAAAGTCTAAAAACACATAAAACTTGCAATACTCATGAATCTCTCACCTCCACAAAAGAGGTGAGTTTTGGGTGTCTTCTAATGTCTCTTCACCTCCATGAGCTTTGATTCAGTATGGCCATTGGCTCAGCAATCCCATTTCTTTTCCCAACGATGTGGTGCATTTGGGCTAGGTGACTTAAATTCATCAAGGGCTGATAATGCTCTATTTTTTTTAACTTATCTTGGCTATAAACTCTCTTTTAGTTATTTTTGTTCTGTTTCAGAAACTGACTAATAATTGAGCACCCTTGCTTTCTTTCTTTTGCTATTGGCATTATTCTGTCCATCCCAAGCAGTGGTCATAACCTTTTTTTAATTCTCTTTTTTTTTTTACATAGTTTAAACTCCTTACCCCCTTTTTTGTGTGGTCCTTAGCTTTAGTCACCAGCCTCTCAACTCAGCCTGAACTTTAGTAATCATGACACTATTTTTATTGGTCTGTGCCACAACGTTGTATTCTTTATCAACTATTTGGACTTGCTTCTGTCTTCTATGTATGCCTTTTAAAAAAATTTAAGTTGATTGATAAGTTAACTCTGTACCCACCTCGTTCTCTTCCTACAGATTTCCCTTTTTGCTTGTCAGAATTGTTTCTCAATGTATCTTCAGATTTTTGTTCCTGAGTCTACCATTCTGCATGTACTAACTTCCACTGTAGAAATGGGATCCACTGTAGTCCATGGGATCCTCCTTACCCTTCTAATCCCTTTGAAATCTGCTTTGAATCCAGGGTACAAGTCAGACTTTGCCTGGCTCTCATTCTCTCTTGCAAACTAGGAAGAAACACTTCCACAAGGGCTGTCATCAGTTCTACCCCAGCAACCAACTCTTCCCTGTTAGTGAGACACAAATACAGGAAATAATTATCTTTGGCTGATCCCTTCACATTTTGAAAGATGAAATGATCATCAAGACAGAAGAAGTTGTTTTCCCTTCTGCTTTTGATAGAGAATTCCAACAAATGGCTACATAATTGAAGTTCCCCATTATTACTACATCACATATTGGGCTTATGAAATGTTTTCTGAACATATCTATTTCTTCTTTCTGTCTAGGTTTCTAGCATATTTGAATGGCAAAATCACTTTTTTTCTCCCTTCATTGATTGTTACCCAGATCCTCCCCAACATGCTTTCCCTTTTTGATTCCTGTATTTCCTTACATGAATGTACCTATCCCTATCCCCAACCACTTTTTACTTGTCTTGTGTCTTTTGAAGATCTACCCCTCCAGAGCCATACTCCAATCATGGGTTTCATCCCACAAAGTTTTATTCATTCCTAGGAGTTCCAGTTATTTCCTTATGTTAAGATAAACTCCAATCAATTCTAGTTCTGCTTCCTGAAGCCAAGAAACACAAGTCTAATCTCTCTTCTGTGTGATAGCTCTTTAGATACTTGAAGACAATTGCTTCCATCAAAGGCCTTTCTTCTCCGGGCTGATTATCTCCAGTTGCTTCAGTTATTCTTTCAATGACATGTTTCTTTCCTCCTTACCATTCTGGTTACTGTTCTTTGGACATGTGCCAGCAGGCTCTTGTCGTTCTTAAGATGTAAAGCCTAAAATGGAACACAGTGTTCTGGATGTAGTCTGATCAGGGCAGAATACAATGGGACTCTCCAGTTGGTGTGTTTTGGTTGCCAGTCCCCCTTATTTCACATTGAGCTGCAGCCCACTCACTCCAAGTTTATTTCACATGCCCCATTTTCTTCTCCATCTTGTACTAATACATGTGATTACTTGTACCGGCATATAGACCTTACATTTCTCCCTATTAAATTAAATTTAAATACATTCAGCCTAATATTCTTGCCTATTGAGGCCTTTTTTGCATTCTGATTCTCTCATCTACCATGCATCACCTGTTCATCTCAGGCTTATACCGTCTGCTTATTAGATAAAATGCCTTTTACACTTTTATCCAAGTTGTTGAAAAAGTATTAAAAAGCAAGAGGCCAAGGAAGCATGGCATACTAAATAGGGCTCTGGCATAGGCATGAGGAACACTTGGGTTCAAATCCTGGATAAGATGCTTTCTAACCATGTGACCTTGCATAAGTCACTTAATCACTGTGTGGCTTAGTTTCTAAGTTTGGGGGTGGTCTTGATGGCCTATAAGGTCACGTCTAACTCTAAATCTATGATCCTATTATTGGGGTAGTCTATTAGGGACCTTACAAACTGACATTGAGCTATTAACTTATACTCTTTGGTTTTAATCATCCAACTAGTTTTGAATCCATTTAATTAAGCTGTTATCTAGTCCAGACCTGTCCATCTTGCCATGAGAACAGCATGAGATGGTTTTAGATACCTTGCTGTAATCTGGCTATATTATGTCTTTGGCATTCGCCTAAATGGAATTCACTCCGTCATTAAAGGAGATGAGGTTAGTCTGGTCTTAATGAAGCCATATTTCTTCTTAGTAATCACTACTGTTTTCCTTTCAGAGGTCACTGAAAATAGTTTCAATATTTCCCTTTTTCAATTCTTTTCAACACCATAGTATACAGGTCAGTGAAAGTCACTAGGTGCTCTTCTCTCTTTATTTCTCTGGGTTTAAATGTCCTGTTGACCAGTTTGGAGCTTCCTTTCTTAGACCAAACACCAGCATTTTTTTTTTGCCAGGAAAATAATAGAAACAAAATAAAAATTCTCATCTTCTCTCTGTCATTTTATATTTATCCCATTGATGCAAGTAAACAGTCCAGTTTTGTACAAACAAAACCCTTTTTTGTTATCCTCAGAATTTATTATGTCTTGTTCATTCTGAGCTTTAGCATTTCTAACAGTTTTCTTATAGGACTATTTCCCTATCATTTGTATTCATCCTCTGTTACCTTCCATTATATCTCTATCCATGTCTATATTTATTTCTACATCTACACCTATATCTATGTCTATATCTGTATCTACATTTATAGCTATGTCTAGATATATCTATATTTGCATCTATATCTACATTTATAGCTATGTCTAGATATATCTATATTTGCATCTATATCTACATGGATGCCTATCTATAGAGAAAAAAAAGAATGAATTTATTATTAAGGCAGATGATTTGTCTATGGCAACTTAACATCCCTCTGCCTATTTCTCCATTTGTAAAATGGGAATAACACTTGTATTACCTATTTCAGTGCGTTTTCTGAGGAACCCCAACATGGTATATAAATTTGAGTTGTGGCTATTAGCAGTGTTTTCTCACTCCCCAAATTACTTATATTTACTTTTCTGTGAGTCCATTGAATTTTTCCAGTAGAATACAAGTATCTTGCTTCTTAAATAGAAAAGTAACTTTTTTCCCTTTGTTTCTCTGATACAGAGCGTAGTGTCTTGTACATGTTAGTTACTTTAAAAACACTTGAGTGGTGTTGAACTGAAATATCATAGTTACACGGGAAGATTCCTAGCTTTTCTCTTTCTTACTGTGCCTAAAGAGTGACTAGATTATTTAAAAATACTTTGCTGGCTCTGGCAGTACTGTCATGTCTGGTTCTAAACTTAGTATTTGCATGACCATGGACAAATTATTTAACTTTTTTGAGCCTTAGTTTCCTCCTTTGTAAAATGAGAATAATTGTGCATGAAGGAACCCAAGCTAGCGACAACCATAGGTCCAAATCACTAATAATTATAGAAATGCAAATTAAAGAAGCTTTGAGTTTCTACCTCATACTCATAACTTGGTTGAGTTGACAAAAAGAGAAAAATGCCAAATGCTGGGGGATGGGGAGCACTGTGACAAAACAGGTACATTAATGTATTCTTGGTAGAGCTATGAACTTGTCCATCCATTCTGGAAAGCAATTTGGAATTATTCCCCGAAAGATACTAAATTGTGCTTCCAGTGATATCACTTCTAGGACTTTACCCCAAAGAGATCAAGAAAAGAGGAAAAGGACCCATATTGACAAAAATATTTATAGCAGCTCTTTTTGTGTTGGTAAAGAACTGGAAACCAAGGGATTGTCCATCAGTTGGGAAATGGTGGAACAAATTTTGGCATATGAATGTGATGGAATACTATCATGCTATGAGAAATGATGAATGGGGGGGGCAGTTTCAGAGACATCTGGGGAGACTTGTATGTACTGATATAGAGTGAAGTGAGCAGAACCAGGAGAACAATTTGGACTTAATGCTGATCAGTGCAGTTACCAAATACAATTCTAGAGGACCTATGATGAAACATGTTACTCACTTCCTGACGTAGAGACTCAGGGTACAAACCGAGACACGTAGTTTTTGGATATGACCAATGTGGGAATTTGTTTTGCTTGACTATGCATATTTGTAACAGGGATTTTGTTTTTCTTTCTTTTTTGATGGTGGGGGGAGGAGTAGGAAAGAGAAAAGGTAGATTGTCATTCATTGAAAGGGTACATTTAAGGAAATTTTAAAAAATGTACATGAAGTACTTACCTCAAGGGATTTTTGTGAAGATCAAATCAAGATAATTTATATGAAGAATTCTGCAAACCTTAAAAGACTATGTAAATGAAAGGTGTTAGTAATAGTAGGAGAGCATCATATATATAAACACATATCATCTAAATTATAGGTACATCCAACAGCTATATAGGGACATATAAATATGGGCAGCGAGGTGATACTGTGTGTTGGGCGTGGATTCAAGAAGACCTGAGTTCAAATCCAGCCCCAGACACTTACTAGCTGTGTGATCCTAGGCAAGTCACTTAAGATCTGTTCATCTCATTTTCTCATCTGTAAAATGGGGAAAACAATAGTAACTACTTCTCAGGGTTGTTGTGAGCATCAAATGAGATAATTGTAAAGTACTTAGCACAGTGCCTGGCATGTAGTAAATGCTATATAAATATTCTTCTTCTTCTTACAGTTCTTTGCAGATGTTGATTTATTTTTTTCCTTCATTGTAAAAAGTCGCCTTATTGTTTACTGATGGTATTCTCTGTTGGTCACACACACTCACCAGTTTGTGTATGGCTTATACTACAAATTAGATAAGAAATACAAGACAACTAAAACAACATAGTCACCCAAGGGGAAGATGGTGATAAATGTTTCTAGAATAAACAACAGCTATTTATAGAAGAAGCAAATATGTATATGATGTATATATATAATATAAATATGTGTGTAATAAACTCATATTACAGTTATCTTTTTAACATTGTGACTTTCCCCGTCACAGTTTCGATATATTGTGGGTTGATCTAAGAAACTAAATGGGAATTCTTTGGGAGTTTTGCAGAAGCCTCAGATGACACGCAAAGGCCAGTAGAACTTGCAGATAAAGTCTCGAAACTCAGAAATGCAAGATATATACACATATATATTAGTATTGTTTAATATCAATATATTTTTATTTTAATACCATAATAATTCAGACTTCTTTGGTATGAAGGGAGGGCCAAAACATTTCATGCAGATTTTCTAGATTTGGGGGGGCACTGCACCCCTAACTTCTGTAATGTGGAAGGGATAACTTTATTGTTATTTATTCTTATCATCATCATCATCCAGGCAAGGGTTTAAAAGGAAATTCTTAATATGGTGTACTGGTCCCCAATGACTCATATTGTGGCCTTCTCTCATCATTAAATTTCAGGTGATGCAGTATACTAGCCCTTTTTTTTAGGTGACTGTGCATTGCAAGGTTCCCAAAAAAGGATACTGCCTTATTTTTTAGTTTCTTTGCATTTCTTATTGAAGTTGTAGTGTAGACCATACATAAATGTGTGTGTTTGATCCATATTCCAGAAGACTGGTCAAATCCCAAGCTGACTGTTCTCTCATTGTTGCCTAGGAAAAAAAAATAAAATAAATCATCTGTAATGTTTGTGGTGGTGGTGTTGTTCAGTCTTTTCAGTCATGTCTGACTCTTTGTGACCCCATTTGGGATTTTCTTGGCAAAGATACTGGAGTGGTTTTCCATTTCCTCCTCCAGTTTGTTTTTATGGATGAGGAAACTGAGGCAAACAGGGTTAAGTGATCCTGGGTCACACAGCTAGTGTTTGTGTATTTACTTGTAGTATGGCTCAGCTGATTGCCACCTATGTGATCTTGGGCCAGTCACTGAAATTCTCTGGGCTTCACATATCTGTAAAATGAGATGTTTGGACTAGATGACCTCCAACTTTAAATCTCTGTATTTTTTACACACACACACGTGTGTATATACACATATATATGTGTATATGTATATACACACATCCATATATGTATATGTGTGTACATCTATATCTAGATATACATATGTAGTTCTGTTTTTTAGTGATAGTTTAATGTACTGGCTAATGTTTAGTAATAGACATAAATTAAGTGCCTTCTTGAGGAAAGATTGCAGATTTAGTTTATCAACTCAACAAAGGAAGTCATGAAATTGACCAGTAGAAAAGTCTACTTAGAAGAATAGGCAGGGCTTCTGGCTAATGTTTTGGGTGCCATGATGTTGGCTGATGTTGGACATTATCCACTTCTGCCTATCATGGTAGTAAAACCATGGGGTTGCTGTTTTCACCAGATTTCAGGGAGGACTGAGTTATCAGAAGCTCCTCATACTTTACCTCATTGCTTGTTTTAACCTTAGTTGCCAGTCTATTCTCTCTCTCTGTCCTCTTTCAAACCTCAAATATTTTTTGAAAAAAAGAGGGGGAGAGGAAGAGGGTTTTGTCTTAAAAGTATAATCAAGCTTATTAAAATCTGACCCTTTTTGTGGATGGATGGTTTAATGTGCAAATTGACTTGTGATTGCGGAGGATATATCTTTATTAGATGTTCCTCAAAGACATCTGTCATGAGGGGTTGGGGAAAAGAGTAATACAGTGTTCATTGTGTTCCTTTAGCTGTCCTGGTCTCAGACAGGTTGTGTTTTTCTTACTGCAGTACTATCTTTCTCATGGGACCAATGAAGCAATTGAAGCGCATGTTTGAGCCTACACGACTAATTGCAACCATTGTGATGTTGGTAAGGATTGAATTTTGACAGGGATTCCAAAGGGGGAGTTTTTAATTCTTTTGCAAAGTCTGATTTTTTTTCTTTTCATGGCAATTTGTGTACTTTTTTCTTTCTCTTTGCTTTGAACTAGCTCTCATCTTACAGTTGGTGTTAAAGTAAAGGGCCATCATTTCTTTTCATCTTGTTTAAAAAAGAAAAAACCCAAAACACCAAACTACCTTAGGAAATAGTTCATTGGTGATTTAGAAATGCCATTTCTGTCAAGCTCCTCCAGAGGGCAATGCCTGTCAAGATTGTAGTTTCTTAACTGACAGGTTAATTAAAAGAGCAGAATCAGCCTTCTGGTGAAGAAGGAAATGTATGTAATCCAGATGCCAATGTATTTTATTGTAGAACTACAAAATTCATTCTGTGGATGTCCCCTAATTTCCCAAGATTAGCATTCCTTTTCTTCATTCGTGATTAAAATGTATCTTTTGGCCTTCTCCTCATCTTCCCACCTTCTTTCCCTACTCCTCTGTTCATTCCATACTCTCTGCACCTTTGCAGATGCTGTTTCTTCTACTTTGGGTGCCTTCTTCTCATCTCTCTGGCTATTCCTTCATTCCAGGCTCAGCGCAAGTACCGCTTCTACTCTGAAGCCTCCCCTGACTATTCTAACCTACCTAGAATCCAAGGATTTATACAGGGAAGAGACCTAAATCTAAAAGATCTAGCCCAACCACCTTACATTGTGCCCTCTTTTGAACTCCTGTTATACTTCTTGTCAGTACCATGTAACTCCTGGCCTCAGTTTCCTCATCTGTAATATAAAGGGGTTGGGCTAGATGGCCTCTGAAGTCCTTCACAGATTTAAATCTATGATACTAAGAGCTTGGCTTTTATTGAACTTTCTTATTCTCGTGTTATCTATAATGAAGGACATGTCCACATCTATATTTGCTGTATCACTTAGCATGTTATAAGGCATGTGTTGTGGAACACACATGTCATTTGCTTAAGATCCCAGGAGGGAAGGGACATGGGTGACTGAGTGCATAAGTATCAGGTCTTCCTGGTCATTCTTTGTCTGACCCAGACAAATCTCCTTTGAAGATGCCTTTCAGAGGCCTAAGGAAACCATCTCGTGGCAAACTGAGATCCCTCTACCTTTTTAAGGTGTGATGAGTCTGATGTTGACATCTATTCTCTCAAGACTTGATTACTTAGGAGACTTTTTTTTTTTAAGCTAGAGGGATTTTGCATGCAAATGTGTTTTTGGGAAGAGGGCTCTATTTGTTTGTGGGACAATGTTAATCTTAGTGCTTTGCCAGAGCAGCAGATTACAGGTGGGGCTTTGATGGTCAGAGACACCTTTCTTTCTAACTAATACAGCTTTTGGCTAGCCAGTCTGACTCTAACTCTTCTGTCATGTGTGTGTGTGTGTGTGTGTGTGTGTGTGTGTGTGTGTGTGTGTGTGTGCAATTGTTGGAAATGAAAGCTACTTTTGGATATAGTGGTGATAAGGTTATGAAGCCTGAATTGTACTCTTGTATGTTTGTGAGGAATGATGGATATAGTTTTAAAATGGGGAAGGGAAGCCTTTATGGTTAGAATAAAAGATCACTCAGAGTAAGACAAATTTCTAATTGTCTACTCCTTTTTGGTACGAGAGGTATTTGTTTTGCTAAAGACCCTGCTATATAAAACTTAAGTTTTGCTTTTTTTGTTTCTTAATGATTTTAATGAATATCTCCCCCTTTCCCTTTTAGTTGTGTCTTGCCCTCACTCTGTGTGCTGCCTTCTGGGTAAGTATGGTTTTCTTTCCTTCTAGTCTCTGGCTTATGCTAGCTGTCGATTTGTCAAAAAAAAAAACAAAACCCAAAACATGATTACTTTCTTCCTTTTCAGTGGCACAACAAGGGACTTGCTCTCATTTTCTGCATTTTGCAATCTTTGGCCTTGACGTGGTAAGTAACATTATTCATTCTTTTAAAGGATAATCATGTATCAGGTGCCTACTCTGTGCAGAGCCCTGGGGTAGGTGTTAGGGGAGAGATGAAGACAGTCATTTTAAAACAACACTTCTGTCTTATCTCCACCCAAGCTTTGGCATTTCTGGGTTAATGTAGCTTGAGGAAATAAAAGTCAATACCTGTCAAGTAGGAGTATTAAGAAGGTACATGAAGAGAGTGGAATATGAAAAGCAATGAACCTCTGCTTTCACTGTGTCAAACTGATTTGGTACAGCAAGAGTATCTTTTATCACTTCCATTTGGAATTGCTGTCTTTTGGACAGCTATTAACCCCTTAGTGGCTTTTTATTATTTTGTGAGACCATATGGCCTGTTACATTCTGTTATTGTTCTCTGCAGTGTTTTGCAGATGAACTTGTACTATAAATCAGTGTTTCTCTACTTAGTAATAAGATTGAATGTTTGCCTGCTCAGAAAGTTTCCAGCCTTTTTTGATTTCCTTATTGTGGGGCTTTTTTTTTTTTTTAAACATCAGGCTTCTCAAAAAGATGGTAGTATTTGGAGGCATTGTCCTTATGTTAACTTTTTTTTGCCCTATGTTCAAAGTAAGTTTTTATTTTCATAGGTTGGTTTGTGACTGTTCACATTCCATTAAATCCTTACCTTTTCTTCTAATTTGGCATTATTTTGGCCATCATTCTCACCAGCCAATGTTCTGTCTTTTGTATAGGCTACTGATTCTGAAATGATTCCCATGTTGAGAATAAACTGTATTTTGTCTATTCGTATAGAGTTAATTTTATTTTATGATCATTGGTGATCACCATATCTGGAGACTCTTAAATAATCTATATATGCTGTTGAACTTTTCCATTTTCTTAATTCTGAATGCGTTCTCTCTGACTTTCCATATGTATGATATATGTATATATATTTTATATAACATAATATATGTATGTAATGTATAAGATGCATATATAATATAGGTGTGAATTGGAAATGGGTATTACATGCATGCACATATATGTAGGTATGCACACTGTGCCTATGTTGCACATATCACATATCATACATGTGTATAAAATGCATGGATAATAGGGGTGGTATATACATGCACATATATACATGCACACGCTTCATCTATAGTACACACACCACATATTATACACAAGATACATATATAAAATAGATACATTTATGGACACAATTCATCTATATTATACACATCAAATATTATATGCTATATCAATAAACTTAACATGTTATATGTATGTGTGGTGTGACATGTGTGTGCACGATACATATACATTTATATCTATATATCTATTTCACATATGGAGAGACAGAGAGAATGAGAAGGTGTGTGCATTCAGAATTAAGAAATGGAAGAAACCAAAGGCTTGTAAGTTGTTTAGAAATCTCCAGATACAATGAACACCAATATAAAATACATAATAATATAGCAATAAATAATAATATAATAAAATAAATAAATAAAAATAAAATTGAATCTATACAAAAGGACAAAATAAAGTTTGTGTATATATACATGTACACATATGAATGAAGTGGAGAAGATTTTAAAACTTGGAATATTTTGAGTCTTATGTTTCTTTTTCACCTAAAATTTTTCATCGATTAGAAATTTGTTGCTTTGTAGGTTAGCTCACTTACATAGAATACTGTGCCGATGAAGTTAAAATCATAGGATTTGATCTCCATGTGGCCTCCCCTTTGTTCTGTTCTGTGGTTACAGATGAACCTCCTAACCCTGGCCAGTGATTTGCAAGTGTTTATGTGCCTTTGGGTGCAAGGGCAATGATGTAAGGGAATGTGGGTGCATCAGTATTCTCAGTGAAGAGATCAGTTCTTTTGTTTTGATTTTAATATTTTCTTTCTTTCTAGGTACAGTCTTTCTTACATACCATTTGCAAGGTAAGCAAGGTTCAATACACTTTTATATCAGTACATTTAATATTAATGCTTTTTTATCCTTCTAAAAATACCATACTTGGGTGAATATTTTTAAGCAGATGGATCATTAGTATTATTGAGAATTTGATGGAAGAATCTCAATAGATTTTTTTCCCCTCCTTTCTTTATTATACCAATAATGGAAAACCATTTCTTAAAATTTCTTTTAACTGGAAACAGCACTGGACTGAGCATTGGGAGATTTGTCTTCTTGCCTTACATTAAATAGTTGTGTCATGTTGGACCAATTATTTTACCTCTCTAGGCCCAGTTGCCTTCCATCTCTAAAGTTTTGTACTAAAACAATATAAATAGGCATTTATATCATTAGACATCTCAAGTTTTGGCACCTGTGATCTTTGTTCCTTATTCTCTCTTTTAAAACTCAAACCTATAATCATCAAACCTTCTCCAAAATCACTGTTGTCCAAATAAGTACCGTTCCTAGATATAGTGATGAAATGAGAGAATCTGCATGTGTTGGAAAAAAATTTTTGTCAGTCTGTCTTATGTGACCCCCCCCCCCCCACCCCCTCACCGCCCGCACTGCTTTCAGGCCCTGTAGCCAGCCACAGAGTAAGCAAGTTATAAGTCTATGTTATAAACATTAAGAGGACTGGGCAGTTCTACATGGGACCATGAGTCTGAAACAAACCCTAACCATTGAGGACAACAGTGATAGTCTTTGACACAGGGCAGTCACTCTTCATTCCCTGTGGAGTGTGGCTAAGTTAAAACTTGTGTTGGGAGCTTAGAAAAGTCAGGAAATTACATAAAAGGAAAAATTTTATTTACTACAAGAGATCAGCTTCTGTATTTAATAATAGGCAGATGCCCACCAGGCCCACTTTTTCTATTAGATGGTCATCAGCCTGGCCAAATTCTTTCTCTTTGCATAATTCTCAGGGAATTTGAATTTACTCTGGATTAACATTTACTGATCTGCTGCCCAAGAGTTAGGTATATTCATTTTCTGCCCATCTCCCCATATCTATGTATCTTCTAGATGAAATATAGTTGTCAGTGGTGGGAATGGAACTGGAAGATGTCAAAATAAAAAGAAATCTCTAGATTCATGAATTATCTATGACCCACCATATTCCTTAATATTAGCCTATATTAATGGAGGGCTTTCAAATGAAGAGATTGGACTAAATAAACTCTGAGCCCTCTTCCAACTCTAAGCCATATGCAATTGAAGCTAAAGCCTATTCAGCCACAAATGTCACCCCTTATCTCTCCTCCTGCTACCAGCATTTTTTAATAGAAGTAAGGACTGGGGCCACATAGAAGGAAGGAGATCAGGGAATTAGGAGTCTTTGTGCTGCATCGAGTAGAGGGATTATGATCGCTTTGTAAAGCGTGAAGCCGTGTTTAGTGTCTTGAGAAAGACTCTTTGAGCTAATGACTAAAATGAGTCTGAAGAGGGACCTGCTGTCTGTCCCCTGAGAATGCTCTCTCAGTAGCATGAAGTAAAGAAAAGCCATGAGGATTCTTTTCCTTAGGGCTTGTAGTAGGGTTAGTACTTACTCTTTTAAAGTACAAGCCACATCTTAACCACCTTCTTGGTTTCCCTCAGTTTGTGTTTTTTTTAAGAATTATTTTTTACGTTGCCCTCCATTGAAAGGTAGTAAAGGGGCTCTCCTGAATATGGGAAATTGAAGATTCATTTCTGTGTCAGAATACTTAGATTTCTATTTGTGCTTTCTTTGCAGGGATGCTGTGAAGAAGTGTTTTAATGCGTGCCTGGCCTAATAGGCAAAAAGGCACTTTTGAAAAACCTCGGCAAGTACAAAAGACCCATTTCTGACTTGGTTTTGTAAATATTTTCCTAATTCTTTCTTATAGACTTGTGCCCTTTTTTTTTTGGCTTGCAGCAGGGTGTCGGTTGCATTTAAAATGTTGATGGTTGTTTTTGTAAGCAATGATATGTTTTCAAACCAAAA
This sequence comes from Petaurus breviceps papuanus, assembly GCF_028583685.1. Lineage (NCBI taxonomy): Eukaryota > Metazoa > Chordata > Mammalia > Diprotodontia > Petauridae > Petaurus > Petaurus breviceps. Next base: position 21,301,728 of record NW_027185876.1, read on the forward strand.
TGTCCGTTGTGCTGTGTCAGTTTTTGTGTGCCTGGATTTTAAAGAGCAGAATGTCACTGATTTATGTCATTGTTCGATCCACCTCCCCATTCCCATCCCTTTTCCCTCTTCCTCTCCTTCTCTCTCTAGTCTTCTCCCTCTCTCTCCTCTCCCTTTCCTTCTTCCTCTACCCTTTCCCCTATTTCTGTTTTGAAATTTTACTACATTGTTGTTTATGATTAAAAAAACAAAAACAGACTTACCCAGCCATGGTTGAGGCTTGGGGGCCCATAATTTCTCAAATGGCTGACAAGTAGCCTCATTCCTGAAAGGTAACATTTTTTTCTCTAGGTATGGTATGTACCTGGGACTTTGGCACTACCCAGATTTAGGTCATTGAGCACAGTCCAACCCCAATTCCTCTGGGCAGTGGAGAACATCACTACTGCTTAGAAGATAGCATGGGCCTACATAGAAGGTCATTCTGAAGGAATGCACAGAGCCATTACAGGAGCCTGGCAGATGAATGAAGTGGGAAATGAGCTTCTAGTTATTGAAACCCCTCCCCAAACTCTAGGTCAGTATTCAGTGTGTCTGTGCTTTTACCATTCTAAATGCCTCCTCAGAGCACACTTTCCAGTGCCTGACATAGTATCTCCCCCTCTCCTCTTTCCCCTTCCCCTTTGGTTTCCTGTATAATTTAGCCCAGGGCTAGATGGAAGAAGAAAGAAATGACCAGTTTTCTCCATGAACCAGAGCAGGCAGCTTTGCTATGATCTGCCTTCCTTATTTCTTTCTGCCCCTACTCCATTATTCATAATTGGGAGAGTGGGTTAGTGTCCTTAAAGCCTAGAAAGCTTGGGTTCTGGGCCTTCTTCGGACACATTCTGGCTCCCTCTGACCCCAGGCAAGTAATTAAATCTCTCATCATTTCAGCAAACTCCCTAAGTTACAGCCAAGGTGCCAACCTGCAGGGCTGATAGAAGTCACTCCCTGGAAACTTCCTATCCCCATATAACCATAGATCCATTCCTGAACCTTCTTTATGACCGAAGTCTTCTGGAGTGAAATAGTTTCCTTTTTTCCCTAGAAGAGGAGCCAAGGAAGAAAGAATATAAGAATATTGCTTACAGCTGCTGTTCTAGCAGGACTGGGAACTTCTACCAGATGACCTTTAAATAGTTAGCTCTCTGACTTTTGACTGAAAACAGCTGGAGGTGGGAATGGGTGGGGTGGAGTGGGGCAGGCATCCTATATGGACCAGGGACCAGGATGGTCAAAACCAACGCTGAAGAGCCATGTATCTAATAGGGGTTTTCTGGCTGTGATACCTGGATGTGTCTCTTGGTATCCCTCATTCAGTTTAATCCTCTTTTTAAGGCTCACTCTCTATAGTCACTAAGTCCTGCTTAAAGCTGCCTCTGACCTGTGGGAAATGTTTGAGCTGCATCAGAGCCCTGATTTGATTTGCCTTTTCTCATCTCTTGGTTAGGGGCAAGGAGAGGGAAGAAGACTAGATGTGGAGTCCCAGGGACCTGTCTTAGACTCCAGGTTCTGATGGGACTTTGGGCATTAGTCATTTCAAACTTTCTGGGTCTCAGCTCACTCATCCATAAGGTGAGGGTGTTGGGCTTACCTTTCAATAATGTAAAGGCACCATGGTACAATGGAACTTAGAATCAGACAACTTGGGTTCAAAATCTAACTTTGCTCCTTCATTTATTAGCTGTGTAGCCACAGTCACTTGGCCTTTCTTGGCCCTCAGTTTCCCCATCTGTAAAATAAGGAGGTTGTTTAAGAGCTGTCCTAACAGGTTCCTTCCAGCTCTAAACTTACTCATACTCTGAGGCCCCCTTGCAACTCTGATATTCTGTGAACTATACAGGTTTCCTTCAGCCAGGGAGAAAAAACTCATGTAGATTCTTAAGTGATTAGAAGAGATTAAAATTCCCAAGTGGTCCATTTGGATCTAAAGTCACCACAGGATTTAAAAGAAAAGAAAGGTCACATGCTTTGTTTATAGAAATCCCACTGCCATATCCCCCGAGAATTTAGTAAAAAAACTCAACAGGGTTGATTCTGCTGCAAAAAATATAGGGCATCTTCTCTGTGACCAAATGGGCCTTTGCTTAGCCACCCTTTGGACCTTACCACCTGTGCTTCTGTTCACTTCTGTACTTAAAGGAGTGTAATATAGTGGACAGAATATTGGACTGGGGGTCAGGATGACTTGGTTTCAAATCCTGCCTCAGACATCCTAGCTGTGGGGTCTTGGGCAGGTCTTTTAGCCTCTCTGGCCTCAGTTTCCTTTTCTGTAAAATGATAGATCAGATGATCTCTTAAGTTCCACTTCATTTCTTTCCTTTGTCTTTGAATGTTGTTCTTCTGGTCACTTGCAGAATTTGGTATTTGTCATTGAACTTGTTCAGTTAAACCACCATCTTGTCTTGGAGTTTCCTCCCTTTCATATCTAATCTATGCCCCTAGAGATCCCAGCATCTTACCTGTCTTTTCAATTGGCCATCTCTAGTCCCCTCAGGTCAGTGGTCTCAGCATAATGAAATACGTATATTGATTCATTTTTTTTCTCCCTTTCAGCTAAATGGAGGGCAGACTGGTTAGTATGGGTTAGCTATTTTTTTTAATCTATAATCCACCTAAAACCCTAGATTTATGTATTTTTTTAACCCTGAGGCTTAATCTGTGATTTCCAGTTTGCAGAGCTGATGCATCAATATCAAATTTGTTTGGGACCATAGAACTTTGGAATCGGAGGGGGCCTTAGCAATCCTTGGAGCATGTTTTTTATATTTATATCCCAAATCCATTTCTGCTCTTCTGCCTCTGTCAGGTTCTCTTCACAAAGCTTTGCTGATTTGATTACATTGATTGGGGGAAGGGAGAGGGTAAAAGGCAGCATCATTCCCAGGATCACAGAATCTTAGAGCTGCAAGGGTCCTCAGAAACAATTTTGTCCAACACACAATGCAGCAAAAAACCTTCTGCAACACAGCTGACAAATGGCTGTTCCCAGCATTTATTTGAAGACTTTTAGTTTACGGGAACTTGCTAATTTCTGAGGCAACTCATTCTGCTTTTGGACAGCTCTAATGGTTAGGAGGTTTTTATTTCTTATATCAACTAATGAGTAGAGAACTCACTACTTCAGAAGCACTGTATGTATTAAAACTTCTGTTGAGTTGGAATCTACCTCCCTATAAATCCCATTCTCTGGTTCTGTGGTTTGGAGGAAGTTACAAACAGTTCTAGTGATTCTTTCTCATGATAACTGTTCAGGTATTTGAAGGCTGGAGTCAGGCTTCTCACCTCATCCTTCCCTGCCAACAAAGAAGCATTTTCTTTTCGAGGCTAAACATCCCCAGCTCTTCTAATCGATCCTCATAGTGACTAGTTTTTGTTTCTTCACCATCCATTCAGCCCACTGTGTTCTGTCTTGACAATAGCCTTTTAAAAACGTCACATCCAGACCCAAACACAATACTCCCCAGGTGTAATCTGATCGAGGCAGAATAAGGCAAAACTATCATCTCTCTTGCTGTGGAAATGGCATCTGTGAACACAGGCTAAGATCTCACTGACTTTTTTAGCTTCTATGATGACATTGTGAGCTTGGAGTTTATGCTTCCGTAAATATAGGTCCTTTTTCTCTTGAATTGCTATCCAGCCCTGTCATTCTTCATCACATGTTTGTGATGCTGATTTTTTCCGAGTCCAGATGCAGCACCTGACAATTACCTATTATAGGATAAACACATGTAGTTGTTGGATTCTCTGGTACCTGTTCATTGCAGTTCTCCTTGACCCAGTGGTGGCCCTCCTAAAGCATTCTTGGACTTAGACCTGCCAATGCAAACTGACTGGATTCTGATTTGGTAACATCCCTTTCCCCCATTTCCCTGATCACTGTGGGATGGGGTGGGTGGAATATGAATTTGGCAAACATTGCCTTGCCTCCATCTGCTTCTTTGTTAGACCTTAGGCCTTGCAAAGGGTGTTGGTCTGAGCTATGATGAATCAAAGGCTAGGTATCCATATAGAGACTAAACTTTGTAGAGTATTTACAGCAGGTTTTTAATCACTAGCCAGCACCTTCCTGCTACTCAGCAATGTCTGGGAGTTACTTCCCTTCTGTTATCAGTTGGTTTGGACGCATGGAATGAACAAACTCATTTTACTGTTTGACCCAACTCGAAGAGACTTAAGAAAGGGAATCTGCTGTTGCAGAGAGTCATCTAATATATTACAAAGACACACACACACACACACACACACATACACGGACTATCCAAATCACTGTCCTGTCTACAGTAAAAACTACATATCAGTCACTGCTAAGCGGTGGGGTCACTGAAAATAGACCATACTTCAAGAAAAACCTGTTCTTCTGTCCCTTGTTGATGGTATCACTGTGAATAAAAAAAAAAAAAGAAACAGCCTTCCTACAGGCAATCAGGGACCACTAACAATGCAGACTTTTCTTGTCTGGAAGGCTCATCCCAGTCTGGCTTCAGCCTACATTTCCAGCCTTATTCCCCTCCCTGTTTTCTCTTGTGTTCCAGCCAACCTGGCCTGCAGTCTGATTCTATACTTGACACAGAGGCCATTGAGTACAACCTCCTTATTTTACAGATGAGGAAACAGAGGTCTCGAGAGATTAAGTTGCTTGCCCAGGGCCAGATGGCTAGTAGGTGTTTAAAGAAAACTTGAACACAGTTCTCCTTGGCTGCAAGTCCAGTGCCCTATCCTTCATATTATTGTCTCCCACTTCTCAGCTTTTTGCCTGAATTGTACTGCCTTCCAAAGCCTTCCTGAGTCCCTTCCCCCCCCCCAGCTGAATGTCTTCAGATTTACCTAGAAAACCTAGTCTGAGTCTTTCCTTTACCCTCATCAAATTCTCCACTTGTATTTAATTTATCCAAATGTCTCCTATTTCCCTTACGCCCCTGTGATTCTCCTCCAATGGAAAGCAAGCTTGTTGAAGGGCAGAAACTATTGTTTTTTCATCTTTGAATTCTCCCTTGTATAGGGTAGACACATAACTAATTTTGTCAAAGTGAATTGAAGGAAATATGTTGGTGTGAATGAATATGTGAAGGAAATGTGTTGGTGTTGAAATATACAGTGTGACTTAACAGCATAAATGAAAACTACTAGCAACCCTCCACCTATGAAATCTGATGTTTTGTAGGTGAATGCACATAAGGCCCTGGTTGTCTTTTAATGGGCTAATTTCCAGGTTAGAATGGTGTTCCTTAGGGTATATGATTTTTTAATTTAACCTCACTTTCTTATTTTGAAAACAAACAAACAAACAAACAAATAAAACCCAGTGTTTTAGGCATAGGAGATTTGTTGACTGACTTTTGTTTGTAGTGCTTGGTTTTATAATTCGAGGTTTTTGCACATTTCAAAAACGTGCAGTAGTTTTCCCACAGCCTTTTAAAAATAAGTGATTGTTCAAAAGTCCAAATAAAATTGAACGTAGGCTTCTGTTTCTGCAGCTCCTAGTGGATTGCAAGGATTAAACATTTACAAAAATCTTTCATAATCATGTTTTTTTTAATTCCTAAAGAACTTAAGAGAAAATGGCAAATATGATGGGACTTTAATTTCTTCCTTTCAACCTGAAAGAACCTGTTCATGAAGGAATCATATACTTTAAAGGGGGAAGAAGGGTTGAAAATGTATGGCAGTTTCATAAATTCCTTCTGGACTATTGCAGTTTTTCATTTACTGCCACTGCTGTCCAAAAATACAATAGAGAGCCTCAAAAAAGGGTGAGCTCCCTGTCACTGGGAGTGTTTAAGAACTATAGGCTAGGTTGCCTTCTGACAGGGATGTTAAGGAAGGAATTTTTGCATGGGGCAGAAGTCTGGAATAGGTGACCCTTGGGGTCTCCTTAAACTCTGTTTCAATGAAATATCATGGCCCTAAAGAGTACTTTTGTAGTTGAATAAAATAAAAATTGCTGATTCCAATTTTGTGTATTTGTTCTGAGAGTGATACAGTTGTGATGCTTAGGCCTATGGTGGTACTTAGTGGATAGAGAGCTGGTATAGGAGTCTTACCTCCCAGATAGTGACTACCACTGTGGGCAAAAATCACTTAACCTTCCTCATTGCCCCAGGAAACTGAGATTGTAAATTTGGAGCAGCTTCCGATTTGCTTTGATGGAGGAAAAGTTTATAGTGGGTGATGAAATCCCAGGTCCTTGCTCCCTCACCTTTCCTTTCCCCACTAACCCCCCAACCCCCAACCTCACAAACAACCATTTCTAATAAGACATTTAGTTGCGTCTAGCTGTCTTCATGCAAAGACAGCTCCCACCATCTGGTTATCACATGGCCGTATGCTCATGTGTCTTCCAAACTGGAAACCAGGACATATGATCTTACAGCTGATAATCCTTTTGCAAAACCTCATTTAAAAACACCTTTAAAAAAATTGAAACTAAGACTATCATGCTGCATTTCAGGGACACAATCAAAACACACTTTTTTTTTTTTGATGGGGGCTCTCCAAGTCAGCAGAATCATCTTGTGTCTGACCATTGGTCAGGGGGAAAAAAAAGTTGAAGGGGCTGGCATATTTATCTCTTAATTTAAATCATTAAAAGTTGTTGGAAGGAGATTTCTTTTATAAATGGAGATGCGGGGGACATCTCTTAAGAGACTTAGAGGCCTGAAACATGCTGGTTTCTGGAAATGAGCTAGATTTGAAACCGAGTGATTTTAAAGTGGGGGAGAAGAGAGATTTTTTAAAAATTAAATTTGCAAACTGGAATTTTTAATTTCAAAGCAAAAAACAAATCTTGGAAAAAATGTCCTTCAATGAATAGGATGTTGAGGTGTGGACTTTAGTTTCTACACAAATTGTATATAAAGTCCAAAGCAAGGCTACTGTTTGCTGGCTTACTTCTCCTGGCAAAGGAAACTTAATATAATTTGTTCTAGATACAAATGGACCTTGTATCTGCCTAATTTCTTTAATAAAACTAAGTTTGCTCTGGACTTTATGGCTTTTTTGTTCGGATTGCCTGGTCTTATGTTTTCTATTGTCTTTCTTGAAAGTGATGAATTTTCTCAGCAACCCTGAGCCAAAAATCTGAGCTGAGCCCTGCCTGCTTTCTCCCTGCCTTTTGGCCATAATGTTCTGGTCTTTGTGACTTCTGATTGTCAAGTTGTAACCACAGGGTAGGATGTGGCTGATTTGGTGTTTACCTGCCTTTAGGACTTTGGCTCTGTTAGAATGTGATTGGCTTTGTGAACAATATATATATTTTTTAAAGGCCTTTTCTAATTGTCTACTGTAGAAACTCAGTAGCAAGGTTTTATGCTGCTCATTGCTCAATGGAACTTTTTATAACCAAAAATATATTTTTTTGTGGACTGCTTATCCTACCTTGATAATCTGTTTGGAAAAATGATTCTTGCTTCTCTTTTCTAACTTATTGTCAAAAGAACTTTTGGTGTCACTGAGCTGTTCCCTCCCAAGATATGTGTTCATTTCTACATTTTTGTTTGTTTTTTCAATAAAGGTTAGCATTATATTCTATATACAATCTGGTGGTGCCTCTATTTTTATTTCTACTTTTGCAAATCTTGGAATCCCATTATTCTAAGATGACCTTACAAGATGAGTACTAAACAGACTGATTTTTAATAGCTTTGACTCTGAAGGTGACCACCTCTAATGCCAAGTCCCAGAACCTCCCTCATCTCAGTTTTCTCATCTGTAAAATGGATTAGACTGGTTTCTGATAATAAAATCAATAAAATTGGTTGGCTTCTGATCTTTTCAATGATCCTATAATAGCATAACCACCCTTCTTAACCTAGTCCTTTAAAAAGTTAATCCAGGGAGCGGCTAGGGGCGCAGTGAATAGAGCACCAGCCCTGGAGTCAGGGGGACCTGAGTTCAAATCTGACCTCAGACACAACACAAAAACTAGCTATGTGACCTTGGGCAAGTCCCTTAAACCCAATTGCCCTCCAAAAAACAAACAACAACAATAAAAAGTTAATCCAGGTGTACCTGGCCTTAAACAAAAGTTACTCTAGAAAGTTATATACAAATGAAATATTTGTAGCTTTTGCTAATTGTAGCATCTCAGGTAACCTTAGGGGAACATTCTATTTTAGGACATTCTGTGGATACCTAGCTCTCTGCCTTTGCTTGTAGGCCCTTGCTCAATTATCGAGTGAATGAGCAGGAACTGTATGGTATTCCTTTGTGAAATCAAATTAATCCCCTTACCTTATATTTTTGAAGGAACAATAATAGCTCGAATTTCCAGAAAACTTCAAGGGTATACTGCCAGGGTGCTTAGCCAGATTCTCATAAACTAGGTTTTCTTCAGTAGGGTCTCTTTTTTTCAGTTGATGCTATGAATGAAGGTAAGTAGTTAGCACAGTCTGGTCAGTGTCGCTCCTTTAAGCAGACATCTCTAGGGACCCCCTCTATTGACCATCAAGTCTCCTTTACTTGGCATTCAAAACCCTCCACAAGCTGTTGTCATTCTACTGTATCAGACTATTTCCCTTATATTAATCTCTTCTCTGCACTCTTAATTACTGCAGCTAAACTGGACTCCTTGATAACTTCCTGAACGTAGTTTCTCCTTTTCTGTCTTTGTTGTGTCTTTCTCTTCATCTGATGGATTTCTACTCATTCTTTAAAGCCTCAATTCAAATACCCATTTCTCTGGGAAGCCTTCTGAAATTCATTTCCAGCTGCACACCCCTCCCTGACAATAATTATCTCATAACACTTCACACAACACTTACTGTTAGGGTTTCCTTTGGTTGTGTCTTTACTAGAATGTATAAGCTCCATGAGTTAGAATGGCCTTTGAGTAGATGAATGAATGAAAGGTCAATTAACTGGGTCTGTTTACACACACACACACACACACACACACACACACACATACACACACACATACACACACATATGTATTCTCCATCACACACACACATACATACACTCCACACTCATTACATACGTTCTGTAGCTTAAGAGTTTGTAACATTTAATTATTTACATTGGCCAGTGGGGGAATGAATACATTCAACCTTCTTCCTCCAGCTTGATTGCTACCAGGAGTTTAGTCAGTAAGGCTACTCAGACTTGCCCTAAAAAAAGCTATTCAAGGGCAGGTTGAGGTGTGTCAACAACTCTTTAGAAAGATTAATTGGGTGTTGACATAGAGAGCTTGAAAAAGTAGGCCCTATAGCTGTGGGAGAACTGTGAGTGGAGCTGTGAACTGGTCCAGTCGTTCTGTAAAGGAATTTGAAGCTTTGCTCCAAAGGCTGTTAAACTGGGCATACCCTTTGACCCAACTATACCTCTACTAGGCCCGTACCTCAAAGAGATCAAAGAAAGAAGAAAAGGACCTATGTGTTAAAAAAATTGATAATAGCTCTTTGTGATGGCAAAAAATTGGAAACTGAAGGGGTGCTCATCAGTTGGGGAATGGCTGAAGAAGCTGTCCTATATAGATGTGATGGAATACTTTTGTGCTCTAAGAGACAGAAGATTGTTTTTAAGAAATCCTGGAAGACTTATATGAACTTCAAAATGAAATGAGCAGAACTGGGAGAACAGTTTAGGCTTAACTCTGATCAGTGGAATGGCAGACCACCATTCCAGAGGACCCATGATGAAGCAGACTTCCTCCTGACAGGTGATGGATTCAGAGTACAAATGGAGACGTTTATTTTCTTTTGGACATGACCAGTATGGGAATTTGTTGTTGCTATGTGTATTTGTTACAAGGGTTTTTTTTTTTTATGGTAGGTGACATTTCTCACTTTTGTCCCCTCAATCCCCTCACATTTCTACCTACTTTAAGTACTCCTTCCCCTCCTGGCTTGTCACAATATCTCCTTAATAGTTGTCTTCTTGTTCAGTCTTTTCAGTTATGTCCCATTCTTGTGTCCCCATTTAGAGTTTTCTTGGCCAAAGATAGTAGAGTGGTTGGCCATTTCCTTCTTCAGCTCATTTATGGATGAGGAAATTGAGGCAAGCAGGGTTAAATGACTTGCCCAGAGTCACATAGCTAGGGAGTGTCTGAGCCTGGCTTTGAATTCACAAAAAAGAGTCTTCTTGACTCCAGGCCCATTCTACCCACTGCACCACCTAACTGCCCTTAAAACACTATGTGAATGCTTTTATGATTTGCTAATTTTTTAGAAGCAATGTTCACATTAAGACTACCAAGCCGACTTCTGGCTATAGGTTTATGCAGAGTCCCTGAATTGCATCAGAAAGCTGTGAAATTCCTGAAACCTTTTCCCACAACATAAGTTTGTAAAAGTGGCTTTTCTGCACTTGCTGCTACATACTAAACCAAGATGTGAAAGCAAACCAAAGGGTGAATGAAACTTTTGTCACCTTTTGTCCCTCAGATTTCCAGTCCCTGTTACCTGCAGAGGGCATATAGCCATTATCCTATTCAATGACTCAAGGATAATAAATGGGCAGTTCCTTTTCTAGACTTCAATCAAGAAACATCCTAAGTAGATTTTATTTTCCAGATATTTATAGATGCTCTCATGTCAAATCCTTGTAAAAGTGTTACTCAATTTATAGTTGTTTTCTGTCATGATGTAACTCTGGGGTAAATTCAATTGGGATCCAGGGCTGGGGAACTTTTGACCTTTTTGTGTTCTATGGTTGAACAAATGAATGTACTTTACTTAGATTGGAAACTAATCTCCATTTGAGAAGAGGGGCTTTGGGATTGACTAAATGAATTATAATGTCCAGGGGTGAAGTAGTACTTGTAGATTATTGAATTCTACTTGGTGAATGCTTTATTTTGAATGATGCTATATTTTGATCTTCTCTGTTCTTGGTTTGTTACTGAATAAAATCGAGAGCACCTGTGCTGGTGTTCTGAACCTCGGGAAGTTGCCTTTGCTTGGCATTACACCACCTCCGGAGAGAGAATTCCATCAGGAGTCTGAATGCAGAGTGAAGCAAAATGTTTTCACTTTATGCTTCTTGCTTATTTATTCATTTTTGGCAACATGGCTAATATGGAAATATATTTTGCATGATTTCATTTGTATCATAGATATCATATTTCTTGCTTTCCCAAGGGCTGTTGGGTGGGAGGGAGAGAATTTGGAAATCAAAGTTTTAAAAAATGAAAGTTAAAAAGCTTTTATGTGTAGTTGGGGAATATTTAATAAAGTAAATAAAAATATATTAAAAATAAAAATAAATTCAAACAACATATCCCAAAATTGATTTTTTCATCTGACCCTCAACCTGTTCCTCTGCTCAATTTCCCTGTTCTGCCAGGTGTGAAATATTGGCTGTCATCTTTGACTTTTCCCTCTCTCTAATCTACATCCAATCAATTGCTGAGTTTTATTGATTTTGCTTCAGTGACCTTTCTAATATGTGTCCTCTCTACTGCCCAAACATCTCTACCTCCTCAGTTTAAATCCTTATTATCTCTTGATCAGATTATTATAATCCTAATAGTGCAATTAGTGAACTGACTTCTCTGCTTTATTTCAGAGTTTGCAAATTGTTTTATCACATTGTTTCATTTAGACTTCCCAACAGTCTCTGTAAGGGAGCTCTTACAGGGATATCGTCTTCATTTTACAGAAAAATACAAGCTTTGAGAGTTTAAGGTCCTCATGGTCATAGCATCATAGGGTCATAGATTTAGAACCTGAAGGATTTCAGAGGCCAACATGTCCAACTCTCATTCTACAGATAAGTAAAACTCACATCCCAAGAAATTATGTAACTTGCCCAGGGTCACACAGCTGGTAAGTATCAAAGGCAGGATTTGAACCCAAGTTTTCCTGATATCAAGGTTAGTTGTCGTTGTTTGTTATTCATTCTCAAAGAGGACCATGACAGCAGGAAGGTGATGCCATGACTTGCAAGTGAATTGGATTTAAGTAAGGGAGGGCTGTGCAAAGTCACCAGCCTCACTTTCTTCCTTGGAGCCATCTGGGTCTAGTGGCAAGACATAAGTCAAGACAACTGGAGATGGTCCCATCAAGGTTAGCACCTTGCTAGCTGAAATTTGTGTGGGTGGGTGTTTGTGAGATTCTTTTATGTTAAAAAGGAAGGAGTCTTCATGATTAACTCTAACTTGACATTTAAGACCCTACTTCCCTTCATGTTTCAGCTAAACTGGACAAAATGTTAGCAAATTCACCCTGCAATTTCTCATTCAGTGTATTCACATGGGCCATTCCCTGTGCTTGAGATGCAGCCTTTCTTTACCCATCTGCTGAAATATTTCTCTTCCCACAAAGCCTACCCTAGATGCTACCTCCCAAGGGCCTTCTCCATACATCCTGATCTGTATCTTGCCATTGGACCCAGATGGCTCAGGAGGAGAAAGTGAGACTGCTGTCTTTGCATAGCCCTGCCTCACTTAAATCCAATTCACTTGCAAGTGATGACATCATGTTTCTGATGTCATGGTCCTCTTCAAGAATGAAGGATAAACAGCAAAAAAGATGTTACCTCCTCTATGAAGCCTTCCTTGATTCCCTATACTGCCTAACTGAAAGTGTTCTCTTTCTCGAAATTTCCCCAGAACACTTTGGATCCCTCTGTTGCCCAACCACATTCTACCTTGTTTTATATTAGTGTACATGTAGTTTCTTCCCAAGTAGCCTGAAAGGGCTTGAAGGCAAGGACTATAAAATTTTAAATAATGAGATATTTATTAACATTTTATGTTTTACAAAATGCTTTACATGCATTATCTCATTTAACTCCTATAACAATCCTCTGACGTTATTACTATTATTCCTGTTTTACAGATGAGGAACCTGAGACTCAGAGGATTTAAATGTTCTCAGCATCATACAGTTAATTTACTGTCTCAGGAAATGCTGATAGTCAATAGGAGAAGAGAGAAGTTTTCCTAATAATAAGCATGATGGAGAAGCCGGGGAAATGGTGGAGTATTGGAGCTAGGTGAGATGGGAGGCGATGTCTGCGTAGAGCTCTCTCCTTAATGGAGGTTTGAAGTTCACAGCCCCATCCTCTAATCAGAAAGGCAGAGGGCAGTGATGAAGCAGAAACGCCAAGGTAGATGGGAGATGGGATTTTGCAGGCTGATGAGGTTTTCCCAACAGTGAACCCTCCAGGGCATAATGGAGAAATCAGAAATCTTAGAGTAGTGCATCCAGGTGAGAAATGAAGATTCAGGTATTCCTGCCTCTCAAGTCCAACACTCTATCCACTGTCCCTATTCTCTTTTCAAAGGGGGAGCCACAGGAAATTTGATTGCTGAGCTGATGGAAATAAACTGTAAGCAAATTTTGCAGATGTGTGAATTGCTGCAAAGGCACAAATGATTCAGTTTAAGGTTAAGAGAAAATAACCTTGGCTTGTTTCTAAGATAATGAGTTTGAATCACCAGCCAAAAGTGAAGGAAGGGAAGGGACCCCCGATCCTCTTTTAACTGCTTCCTGAAGTCACTTGCGCAAGGTGTGTGCAATAAACCACCCTCTCCTCAAGTAACATATGGAGAAATGGTACTAATGGCCATTCATTGGATGCCTCATGATTTATAAACTGCATTATATACATGACCTTGCTTAAGCTCCTTGACAATTTAGGGAGGTGGGGAGTACATCCAGCTTCATCCCCATATTACAGATGAGGAAACTCAGGTGTAAAAAGGAGTGAGCAAACTCGCCTATGGTCACCCCGATTGTAAGTGGCTGTCAAGATTCAAATTTTCTAATTTCAGGCCAGGGCTTGGCATCCCTTCAAAACAGACCTTGGGGATTCTGTTGAGCAAAACTGCAAAGGAGCAGGGGTGGAGAAATTTCCTTTTAACCCCTTGACAATGCTCAGGTTGCCATGCAGATCAACAGTGGGGCATGACTGGAAAGGGCCACATCTGGAGCTGGTTTCACTTTCCAGCAGTAACCAAGATTACTGTTTTCCCTATACTCAGTAAACATATGTTGAATGAATGAATGGATGTGGATGGAGTTTCTAAAGACATCTAGGGCAGTGGTCTTCAAAGTGACAGTCATGACCCCAAGGGGTAAGTGATCCCCCATCAGAACGGGAATGATAGGTTATATTCCACCTTCCCCCATGGGATATTTTCTAACATAATCACATCTTCCTTTGACTCTTCATAGTCAAATTCTGCTCCTTTCTGCCTCTTCTTGCTTGCTATGAACCCTTCCCCCCCAACCTCCTTTCTGCTCTGTGCATCTGCCTCTCAAGGCAGTGATGGAGTCACCATGAATTGAGCTTCCAGTACAGTAGCTACACGAATACGACAGGGAAATTCCCCACCCTCTGTCTCCTTGATCATCTTGGGACTGGGGAAGGAACCTCATGGAGGGTGGACTTTATGCTCCAGACTCTGGTAGGTTCATAAAAGGCTTTTTCATTTTCATTTGGATGGAACCGTGGGAGGTGAATTCATGAGCAGATGCCAGAGTTGTCATGTGCATTGCTGAACTCGAGTGTCTTTTCCTCCTAATACCTTTCTTCTGAACTTCCCTTGTGTCTGTCCATCAAGAGCACTGCCAGTACTTTGTCACCCAGTTTGACAACCTTGGTGTCATCCTCCTCTTGTCCCTCCCACTTGGTCTCTGTGTCCAATCAGGGACAGATTTTATCATTTCTCTCTACAATATCTTTAGCGCCCATTTCCTTCCCTCCACTCAGATGGCCACCGTCCTCATTCTGGTCCAGATTACTTGAGTGGTCTCCTACTTGATCTCCTTGTCTCAAGTCTCTCCCCTCTCCAATCCATCTTCCCTACAGCTGCTGAGATGATTTTCCTCAAGCACAGGGATGACCATGTCACCTCCTTACTCAATAAACTAACTACCCCAGGATCAAATGTCAAATACTCCCTTGGGCATTTACAGCCCTTTACAATGGGTCATAACATCTTTCTAGCCTTGTTATACATTATCTCCTTCCTTTATTCTGTGATGTCCATCTTCTTGCTGTTCATCACCCAAATACAAAAATATAAGTAAAATGTATAAACGTGAACAGGCTATTAAGGTATAATCCATGAAACTAAGTGGCACTGCAATGGATAGAGTGCCTGGCCTAGAATCAGGAAGACTTAGCTTCATGAGTTCAAATCCAGCCTCGGACACTTACTAGCTGTGTGACCCTGAGCAAGTCACTTTACCCTGTTTGCTTTTTTTTGTGTAAAATGAGTTGGAGAAGGAACTGGCAAACCACTCCAGGATCTTTGCCAAGAAAACTCTAAATGGGGTCAGGAAGAGTTGGACTTGACTGAAATGAGGGAATAACAACAAAGATTAGCATGGTGCTTAGTACTTAATGCTAATAAATAGCACATAGGTGCTAATAAATGTTTATTGACTGATTGGGAAGTGATGATATAATTACTTATTCTGGGAACTATAATTAACTTGTACTGAAAACTCTCATGTAAATCAGAAACAATTAACTTTTGTTTATTGCTTCCCTGAGGAAGCTTCCTGACTTTCCTGACTGGAGGTACAACTCACCTTTCATTTCCTAGGCACAATTTGGCCAATGAACACCCTCAACACACACACACACACACACACACACAATCACAGTCACAATAGCAATTCTTTTTAATTAAAAATTTTATGGCTAGTAAATAGGATGATATAATTTACAAACTAGTGCATATTTATACACTTTCAGAATTAAAGCTGCTAAAGTTAACTGCTAAAGTTAGGAAGTAGGATCCTTTAATTTCTCCTTCCACTTAATTGCTAGTAATTTTCCTAAAGCTCATGTCTGACCATGTCACTTTCCTCACTCCTCATTCAGTAAGTTCTATTGTTTAGTCATTTTTCAGTCATATCAGACTCTTTGTGATTCTATCTGGGGTTTTCTTGGCAAAGATACTTCCATTTCCTTCTCCAGTTCACTTTATAGATAAGGAAACTGAGGTAAACAAGGTTAAGTGACTTGCCCAGGGACACTCAGATAGTAAGTGTCTGAGGGCAGATTTGAACTCGGATCTTCCTGACTCCATGCCTGGTACTCTATCCACTGCATCATTTAGTTTCCTATTACCTTTAGAAGCAAATATAAAATCTTCTGCTTGGCTTTTAAAACCCTTCATGACTTGACCCCTTCCTGCATTTCCTACCTTTCCAATTTTCTTACTATTTACTCCCCTCCAAGCACTTAGATCCAGCAGCACTGGCTTTGCTGTTTCTTGTGCACAATGTTCCCAGTCACCACTCAGTACCTTTCCTAGCTGTCTCCCAAGCCTGGAATGCTCTTCCTCCTCACCTTGTTTTCCTGGCTTTTTTCAAGGCTCAGCTCAAAGCCCACATTCTGCAGGAGCCTTTCCTGGTTTTCCTTCCTCTCTCCCATTGCTAAGTGCCCTCTCAGATTACTTTCCATTTACACTATCTTTATCTATGTTGGGTATATAATTTTTTTGTACACTGTCTCACCCACTTGACTATGAGCTCCTTGAAGGCAGGCACCATGCTTTTTGCCTTGCTTTGGCTTTTTAGTGCTTAGTACAATCCAGTTACATGGTAAACTCTTAATTGTGTGTTGACTGAGAGGAATGTTTGGAGATTGTGAACATATGAATAATGCTAATGCAGAATTTGTTTACTAAATCAAAAAACCTTGGAACTAGAGCTATTCTCTGAACCTTAAAGGAGTTAATTTAAAGATGAAATTCAGCCATACAACGTGGAAACTACAATGTAAAGGACTGCAGACTTTGGGAGCTTGGTTGCATATGCCAAAAACACGAATAGGTTAGAAAAGGGAGTTTAAAATAAATTTGACGATGCAACTAGGTGTCATGGTGGCTATAACATCGGATCAGGAGTCAGGAAGTTACTGTTGTTCAGTTGTCCAACTCTTCATGACTTTGATTGGGGTTTTCTTAGCAAAGATACTGGAGTGATTTGCCATTTCTTTCTCCAGTTCGTTTTACAGATGAGGAAACTGAGGCAAACAGGGTTAAGTGACTTGCCCAGGGTCACACACAAAAAAGTATCTGATGTCACATTTGAACTCAAGAAGATGATTCTTTTTGACTTCAGGTCTGGCACTTTATTCTCTTCACCACTCAGCTGCCTAGAGTCAAGAAGACTTTAGTTCAAATCTGGCTTCAAGCACTTAAATAGTTGTGTATCTCTGGGTAAGTAGCTTAACCTCTGCTTCATTTTCTCCAACTGAAAAAGGATTGTTGTAAGGATCAAATAAGAGAGCTATGAAAGTAGTTTGCAAGCTTCAAAGTGCTATTAGCCATTATTATTGTTGTTGTTGTTACTGTTACTATTATGCTGAGTTAGCATTCAGGGTAACCCAGAATAATGTTTTTTTTATTTCAGGGGTTCCCGGAATTTGGTTACCAGGAACACACAGTGCATAGCCACTGGCTTCATAAAATCTAGTCTGTCACAAATGGGGGAGGCAGATGGGGAGGGGTGCAGCCTTAAAAGGTTTTTATGACATTATGTTGGAACTGACCTCTGACAGTAATGAAAGATTAATCTCCCCTAAATCACCCCAAATCCAATAATCTCCCAGGGCGGCATGTTGGTGATTAAAAGAAAGAGGGTGGGAGCAGCTGTCTTTTTGTTCTGTCTGATTACGAACAAGTCCTTCGGCTCAGGTTGATTACCTGGTGGGGTGTTTGGGGGTGGAGGAGAAAGGTGTTGGATTTCCTAGAACCGCAGGGACTGGCTGTGCACAGCAGGGTTTGTGCTGAATGCTCCTGCCGATACAGGCTCAGCTCAGGGCAGATGAGACGGGTTGAGCCCATTTCAATTTCTGCCCTTTAATTCTGAGGCGTGGGCCACTATATGTCAGAGGACAAAACACAACTATCAGATGTCAGGGAGGCCATCTTTTACTTTAAAAAAAAATCTATTTTTTAATCAACTTTACAAGAAGTAAATTTATGTGTATAAACATATAAGGCAATTGGTTTCTTCCTAATACTATGACTTCTTCCTGTCCTCATATAGCAAATTATATGTTCAAAGACACAGACAAATTTTTACATAATTGTAGCCAATATCTAAATGTATCATCCCTAGATCTTTCTTAAATTTTACATTATCTCATATCGATCCCCTTCCCCAAACTTCTGTTTAGTCTTTGTATTTATTGTCCTTTATGGCAATATGGTACTTCATTGAGTTGATGGATGACAATTTATTGTCAACATGACAGTCTATTCTAAATCATTGAGTATTTAGGTGGTTTCCAGTGATTTTTTCTATTATGCATTATATTTCTATTACACATTATGAATGTCTGTAATACTTCAAAGTGTCTGTAATTTCAACATTATGAGTAGTCCATCTACCAAGATTGATGGTGACACTATAATAATAATGGTGATGATAGCTAAACTTTATATAACACTTTAATGTTTGCAAAATACTTCACAAATATTGTCTCATTTGATCCTTACAACAAAGCTGTGAAGTTGGTGTTATTATTATCTTCTCTATTTTATTGATGAAAATGAAGCTGAGAGACATTAAGACTTGTCCAAGATCACTAGAACCTTGACAACAAAGCACACTTTCCGGCAAGTTCTAACAAATTGGGAGGGTTGCTACTGTCTTGAGTCAAGTATCAGAGTCCCCCCATAGTTTCCCCCTAAGGACCACCCATGGTAAGTTTAGGGATTGGCCACCAGGTGATGGATTTTTGGGCCATGGTCATTCATTATGGAAGTGTGGAAAGGTAGGTGGCAGGGATCAGAGAGTAGAGGGTAAATGAAGTCAGGAACACCTGGGTTTGAATCCTGTTTCAGATATTTAATGACTGGGCACTTCCTAGATGTGAGCCATATCTATGCCTTTTAATAAGCCATGTGGACATAGCTATCTTCTGTGGCCATGTGTATGTCTTTCACTGGCCTTCTAGAGAGTATCTCAGTCATCCTTTTCACTCCACATGACCGTCTCTCCTCTCCAATCCCCCACACATATCTCTGATGATATCCTTCATCCCACTTCCCCCTCCTGTACAATTCTTTTGATAATATGTTGCTGCTACTTCATGTATGCCATTTATCACTCTCTGGGCCTTTGGGTAACCCACAACTTACGCTCTTTACAGCATCACTGGAAGAATATTAACATCAAAATTATGTAGGCCTTTGTTTCAGGGAGCAATTTGGAGTTGTGGTAATTTTTGAAAAGCAACATTATCCACTCCCTCCTTGTTCAGTTCTGGGTCCAGTTCATTTTCCAAAGGGATGATCAATCCAAGATATATGTACTAATGAGCCAGTTGTATGTGTTGTTTCTTCAACCATATGCCAGAGTCTACTTGTGAGTGGCAGGGGAGGGTGGGAAGGAAATATATTCAGAAGAGAGAAATTACCAAGGCATACTGAAAAAACAAACAAACAAACACCAAACCTAAAACCCAGCAACAATTGGATGAAAAATACCTATTGACTAGTTCATGATGTGAAGCTGGATGGCCCATTGAGTTAATAGTTTGCAGAATGCTACTTCTACTGACTTATGTGGATAATGAACTTTTTCAGCCATAGCAACTCATGACATTTTCCAAGTCACAAAGGACTTACTTAAAGCTGCATTGGTGTGGGGTAAGAGGGTACCCTCAATGATGGAATCATAGCTCCTGAGAGCATTTATTTTTGCCCCTGGTCACATAGGCATTATTTTAAATTAAAATTTTAAAATTCTTAATGAGTTTGGACATTTTGTCAAGTCTAAATTTATTTATTTATTTATTTAGTGATCAGAGGCAGACCATTCGAATTATTGAGAGACAACAATTGCAGTGATAGTTGTAGATAGAAAAGGTGCCAGGAAACTCTGCATAAGGATTCCTGCTGCCACATGTTGACTTAGAAAACCACATGTTAACATTATCTGTATTCTATTGTCTTTTCATTTATTTTGCTAAATCTTTCCCAACTGCATTTTAATCTTGTTTGGGCTGCACTTGGGAGTTTGCTGAAGCATGTTTGACATCTCTGGTCTGCTAGATCTGTTCCTCAGAGACCTGGGTTTGAATTCTAGCCCCCAAATTTCTTAGATGTATGATGGCAGTCAAGTCATTTTGTCCTTCTGGGCCTCTCTTTCTTTATTGCATGTATCCAATCTGTTATTTTTACCTTCACGATATCTCTTATATCCTTCCAGAACCACCATGTGAAAAAAGGGTCCGGGTCAGCCTTAATTTTCTACCTAGACTTTACCATTATGCCCCAAGAAGCCTGCAAGATCACTTCAACCCTAGGACCCATACCATATCAGCACCCCATTGTCATGGATCGCCCCCTCCCTGTTTTTGGAGAGGTGGAGAGTTCCTCCTAAAACCTCTTAAGAGAAAGTATTGTTTTACTATTCTATTAATTAAAATGGGATCCAGGCTTTTCTCCTTAATTTCCTCATCAAGACTCTGAAATAAGTCTCTGAAGGACATGACTGATTAAAGAGATAGCCCCTAGTCCTCAAGGAACATGCTCTTCAATCTTGGGTGGGACCCCACTCAACCAGGAGACCTAACTTGGGTCTAGAGTGTAAAGATAATCCAGTCTGGGCAAATTCTTACCCTGGGAAAAGGATCCCCTCCCTTAGAGTTTAGGGTGACCCAACTCATGAAGGAAAAAACCAACCAGAGTGGTCTGGATGGAGGTAGATTCCCTTGTCCAGATTTCTGGATATGGCTAAGTCTCATCAAACCACATTCTCAGCAGGAGGAGCTGAAGACTTTTAGCCTATATACTCATTAAATGTCCACGAATTAGGGTTGGTTTTCAATTGTCAAGGGGATTTCCTTTCAAGGGTTATTTAAAGCTTTCAGGCCCTCCATGGGTCATTTTTGGTTATTGAGAAAAACCACGGACCTTCAAATTATTGATTGCCAGCTAGCTAATCGATTATTAATTACCCAGAAACTCTGTCTCTTGGGCTTTTACATTTGTTTTATCCATTTGAGGAAGGTGCCTAGGTCAACCATCTCTTCATTTCCCACCTGACAATACTTCTCCAGACTTTGCCATCATATACTCTAGCTGAGAACCTTTCCTACACCCCTATTTCTTTCAGCTTCCTTTTGTGTGTTGCCTTTCCCTATTAATAACAGCTAGCATTCAGAAAGCACCTATGTGCCAAATACTATGCTAAGTGTTTACATATGTCTCATTTGATATTCAGAATAATCCTGTGAGGTAGGAGTTACTATTATCTTCATTTTACAGTTGAGGAAACTGAAGCAGACAGAGGTCAAGGGACTTGCCCAGGGTCACATAGCTAGTAAGTATCAGAGTCCAGATTTGAATTTAGGTCTTCCTGACTCCAGGTTTAGTGCTTTATCTACTGTGCCACTTAGTTCTCTATTAGATTATTAGACTGTAAACTCGAGGGCAGAGACTCTTCTCCTTCTGCTTCTCCTTCTGGACTAGAGGAATAGAGAGAGATCAAGGGAATAAAAATTATGGTGAGCATGAAGGAAAAGGAAGGAGAGGATCAAAGAGGTAGAAGGAGAGATGATTATCAGAAGGGGGAATTTTGGAGTTTAGGATCTTGACAGTAGAGACATTTCAGATGATAGTGAGATCTAAATTGTGACCAGCCCCATGGGTGACTGGAAGAGCAGCTCCAGGAAGACTGAAGAAGTTAGAGGCCATGGTGTTAGAAGGATGATTGATGTAAATATTAAAATCAGTAAGCATGAGGGGCAGGGCAGCTAGGTGGCACAGTCGACAGAGCACTGGGTCTGGCAACAGGAAGACTCATCTTCCTGATTTCAAATCTGACCTCAGACACTTACTAGCTATGTGACCCTGGGCAAATCACTCAACCATGTTTGCTCAGTTTTGTCATTGGTAAAATGAGGTGGAGAAGTAAATGACAAACCACTCTAGTATCTTTTCTAAGAAAACCCCAAATAGGGTCATGAAGAGTTGGACATGACTGAACGATAGCAACAAGAAGGATGGTGACAGGGTCTAGAGAAGAAGACTGAAGTCTTTGAGGAAGGTAGAAGTATGTCCTGGAGCTAAGTGATAGGGATTGGAAGAGTGACCTCATTGGGTGGCATGTATCTCCTTGAAGGAGGTGTTGAGTGATGATGGCACAGTGTAGATCTGGAAGTGGCAGTAGAGAGCAAGGGACATTCAAATTCATATTCCAAAGTGACACTGATAAAATGAAACCCTGAAGGTCCACCTGCAGGCTACTCTCTATTAGAAGTTGCTAGGAACAGAACTAAAACTAGGATGGGATAATTGGGGCTTTTCTCCAGGGTGCTGAAGTTTAGGGAGGTTGTCAACCTTTATTATACTCTGTTGCAGGGCAGTAACAAATGAACTTAGGGTCTTCTTAGCAAGAATAATTATAGGCATACCTTGGTTCTAGACCTCCACAATAAAGCAAGTATCATAATAAAGTGAGTCACCCAGATTTTTTGGTTTCTCAGTATATATAAAAGTTGTGTTTACACCGTACTGCAGTCTATTAAATACGAGACAGTATTATGTCTTAAGAATGCACATACTTTAAAATACTTTATTGCTAAAAAAAAATGCTAATCACCATCTGAGCCTTCAGAGAGTCATGATCTTTTTGCTGATGGAGGGTGCTGCCTTGATGTAGATGGAGCATTCATAAGACACATGTTTATTGATTAAGTTCTCCATCTTGCATGGGCAAGGTCACAGATCACCATAACAATAATAATGAAAATGTCTGAAATATTGTGAAAATTGCCAAAATGGGACATAGAGACATTATGTGAGCACCTGCTGCTGGGAAAATGTTATCAATAGACTTATCTGATTTAAGGTTGCCACAAACCTTCAATTTGTAAAAAATACAGTATCTGCAAAGTACAATAAAGCAAAGCTCAATAAAAGGAGGTACGTATTTTTGACTAATCTTTTCAAAGAGGGTCCAATGAGGACTGAGCTTTTTCCAGCACCCAATCACAAAAGAATATGGATGCAAATACTTCATGGGTGTATTCTGAAAAGTTGCATACTAATTGAATTCTGGTAAATGGTATTACTTATAATATATTACAGGAATGTGCTATTGCTTTTCCATCCAGGTAATCTCCTAGATTTCATGATCTCCAGAAACTCATCATTCTGGAAGATGAATTCAACTCTATAACTCATACCTCCTTGGATAATTTTCTCACTCTGGCTATAGGACTTAATCAGGCCCCCATGCCCAACCTCCTTCTTCCCACAAGCTTCTTTTTATGTGTTGTCTTCCTTCATTGGATTTTTGAACTCTTTGAGAGCAGAGTCTGTCATGACTTTCTTTCTATCCCTAGCACTTACCATGGTGACTGGCACATAGTAGGCGCTCAACAAATGTTTATTGACTGTTGACTCGGTTTCTGCCATTTAAAGATGTTCTAGTATAAATCCTTTTATAAAACAAAAAAAAAAATTGTTACATTCAATAAGCAGAATGTATCTTTTGTGCCAATCTGGAGAATCATCTGTGAGGTTACTTAGAAAAGGGTATAATCAATGTATTATTAGAAAGCGAAGATATGTACCCATACCTATGAGTCTAAAGGGTGAGTGATCCCTCACTCAAACTCTCTGTAAATCAAGGGGAAATGAAAAGCCTGGAATAAATAAGTTGTCCAAGAGGGAGGCCAGTAGGAATTAGCCTATCTTGATGAGCCATATGAGTCTCATGCTGACTATATTCCAAGTGATTATTTTCAAAACCCACCTGCCTGGAGAAATGTTGGGTGCATGTTCCCCTTTTGATTGTGTGGAAAGACCCAACTGGTATCATGTAATTCATAAGAATTGGATGAGAGTTGGTGTCTCCTCACGCCTATCAGATGGTCTAATAAGACAAAAAAGGAAAATGATAAATGTTGGAGAAAATGTGGAAAAATTGGGACACTAATGAATTGTTGACAGAATTATGAACTGATCCAATGATTCTGAAGAACAATTTGGTTCTGTGTCCAAAGGGCAATCAAACTGTCCATACCCTTTGATCTAATAATACCACTAGTAGATCCAAATCCCAAAGAGATCATAAAAAAGGAAAAGGACCCACATATACAAAAATATTCTAAGTAGCTCTTTTTATGGTGGCAAAGAAATGGATAGGGAGGGGGTGCCTATCAATTGTGGAATGACTGAACAAGTTTTGATATATGATGATATATGATTTTGATATATGAATGTAATTGAATACTAATGAGTTATAAGAAATGATCAGCAGGAAGATTTCAGAAAAACCTAGAAGGATTTACATGAACTGATGCTGAGTGAAGTGAGCAGAACCAGGAGAACATTGTACATAGTAACAGTAACATTATGTGATGATCAACTATGATAGACAGTTCTTTTCAGCACTACAGTGATACAAGATAATTTCAAAAAACTCAGGATGAAAAATGATATCCAGATCCAGAGAAAAAAACTATGGAGTCTGAATGCAGACCAAAGCATACTATTTTCACTTTTTTAAAACTTCTCTTTTATTCTGTTCCTTTTTTCATAACATGACTTATGTGGTAATATGTTTAACATGATTGCATATGTATAATCTTTATATTATATAAATATCAGATTGTTGTCTTGGGCAGGGGAGAGAGGAAGAAAAATTTGGAACTCAAAATCTTATAAAAATACATGTTGGGGGGCAGCTAGGTGGCACAGTGAATAGAGCACCTGTCCTGAAATCAGAAGGACCTGAGTTCAAACCCTGCCTCAGACATTTGCCATTTAACTAACTGTGTGATCTTGGGGAAGTCACTTAACCCCAATTGCCTCCCCCCCTCAAAAAAAAAGAAAAAATGGATGTTGGAAACTATCTTTATATGTAATTGAGGAAAAAAATAA
This sequence comes from Petaurus breviceps papuanus, assembly GCF_028583685.1. Taxonomy (NCBI): domain Eukaryota; kingdom Metazoa; phylum Chordata; class Mammalia; order Diprotodontia; family Petauridae; genus Petaurus; species Petaurus breviceps. Next base: position 21,326,566 of record NW_027185876.1, read on the forward strand.
AATTCTATTTAAAGGGAAAAAAAAAGAATTGTATCAGAGTTTTGGTCAGGACTTAGCAGAGTTGGAACTAACCTTTCTCATACCCCAGATAAGCTTAAAAAAAACATGCAACCAGGATAAGCAAGACAAAATATGACTACAAATTAACTTTGAAAGACAAATTCAGTTGCAGGAGATGGAAAGAGATAGATACTAGGAAACAGCTTCATAGAAGGGATGGATATAGTATGTTACATACCATGTGGAACTTGGTTGATGTGTTTGTTAGTTTTGTTGAACAGGTTTTTTTTCTTCCTTTTATTTTGTTATAAGAGATGGTTCTCTGGGAGGGTGTGGTGGGAACAATATTTTAGTTCCCACTGTCATGTGAGTTAGGTTATTTTTTTCTTAAAAAGTATTGAAGCCATCCTTGAGACTTGATTGACCCAAGGAACTAAAGGTTCAGGTTGCTGACATCACTTGCTGGTGGCATGAGTACAAAGAACCAGAAAGAGCTCTAGGCCCACTCTGATGCTTGGCTAGTGGACCATCATGTGCAGCTCAGGCAAGGGAACCTTGACTTAGCTGTATCAACTTCGAATACCCTTAGTCTATGGCTTAGTTGGATATCATTATGCTATGGCCAACTAAGTCTCCTTTTGTTTACTGTTAAATGACCTGTGAAGGTCTCATTTTGTACCAATAAAATGAATTAGGATGGAAAAAGTCAGTTATGATTAATCAAATTGGTAAATGTTGTCTATTATACCTTTTGACCCTGAGTTCCTAATGCTAGTCTTTTACCCCCAAGAAAGTCAGTGATAAAAAAGAAAGATTCACATATACCAAAATATTTACAGTAGTAAAGAATTGTCAACTAAGTAAATGTCTATTGCCTAGAGAATGACTGAGCAAGTCATGGTACATGAATGTCCTAGGTTTGGCTCTAATGATATGGGAAACCTTGTGTTTGATTGAAACTTGAATAGGGATTATTTGGATAATTGCTAAGGTCCTAGAAGATCAGTCAGTTCTTATGAACTGTGCCAGGATTCATAAGCTGTGAGTCCTCTTACACAAGAGTTCAGACAAGGCGATCTTAAGTCTAACAGAAAGTCATTTTTCTCACAGTGGCAACCTTAGTTTTGGTCCCTTCTTTTGAGAAGACATCATACACAAGAGTTAAATTTGCTCTTAAGTCAAATGCTGAGGACAATCAACAAGGAGTAAGGTCAATGAAATACCAGAGTCAGACAGCTAAGAAACTTTTTTCCTATCATCCTGCCCCAGTGCTGAATACATAAACTGGGGCTCTCTGAGGGCAGGGTGCTTGCAGAATTTTGTCCTCCACGGAAGACATTTTCTTTTTCCTTTCCCAATGTGAAACTCTTACGTAAATCAGGATTTTTTTTTTTTTAACAAAGGAGAGTGAAATTCTTGCCTGTCTCTTCTTGACTGGGTCAGCATGACAGCTTGACTGGGTCACTTTCTTTTGTCTCCATGGCCATTTTGCTTATTTGTCATCCCAAGCTGAATTTGGGACCTGACCACTAGGGTCCTATGGATTCAGCTTATCCATTCCCAGCTCACTTTCAGTCAATTAGAAAACATAGCATTTGTCATGTCAGGGTATGGGTATTCTGCTCACATTATTCTGTGATCATTTAATTTATTAGATGTCTTCCTTTCATTCCTTCCCTTCCCCCAATATTGAGAAAGGGATAGGGAAAAAAATCAGTAATTCTTATATTAATAATTTAATAATTGATACTAGTAAAATATCAGGAATAGGCTAAATAATTCCTTATCAATAATAATCAATAGTTTACTCCCCAACATCTCCATGAGAAAATTCTTTTCATTTCAATTAAATTCAAGAAATATTTATTAAGGGCCCATCATGTGCAAGGAATTATGTTAGGTGCTGGAGATGCAAAGACAAAAATTTTAAGTGGCCCTTACCTTCGAAGAGTTTACATTCCACTGGGGGGAAATAGTACATGTAAGGAGATAAGTATAAAAAGATAGTTTTAGGAAGGAGAAAGCAGTAATAACTATAGAGATCAGGAAAAACTTGTAGTAGGAGGTGGTAACTGCACTGATCCTGGAAGAAGGCTAAGAAATGATCATGAGGAGGGTGGGAGGGTCTGCATACATACATGATAGAAAGCCTGTGCTGAGGCATGAAGGTAGGAGATGGAATGTGAAATTTGGGGGATTGGCTGGCACATAAAGTCCGTGAAAAGGACTAATGTAAATAAATCTGGAAATTCAGGCAGGTATCAGACAGTGAAGAGTTTCAAATACTGTAAGGTTAATGGGATTTAAGATCTTCCCTGCCCATTAATAGGGTGGATCCCATTAAAGGAAGCTTGCTTAGGGGAGGCTTGCTTGTAGGAAGGCTTTCACGCCTTTTACTAATTTCTAATTAGGCACTGAGTCTTGAGGGTTGTGATGCCTTCTGGCTCTGAGAAGTGTATATATACTCTGAGTTGGTATTTTGCTTTAGGGGCCTGCTTATGAGAAGGATCTTGTGATTCCCTGGTTGAGATTCTGAGTGACTGTATGTTCAGAGCTCCCTGACTGCTCAAATGTAAAGGCTTTCTCAATTGGGGTATGTATGTAAAGTACACAGTTGGTTCAGGCAGTCAGAGTCCTGTCTGTTGGTCTTTATTTCTCTGCTTATATTTTCTCTGAAGTTCAGGGTGCTGACTTTTCCCCTGAACCAGTGAATGTAATTAAAGAAAAAAGATTGTTGACCCCTTAAACAGTTATCTTTCCTAGTAAAGCAGCTCTAAGAACCTGGGCTAGCAGCCATCCTGGGTATGCCAGTATGGTTGCTGCTACAAATGCCAGGCTGAAAAGTTGGTATTTTATCTTAAGAGCAATAGGGAGTCATGGAAGATTTTTAAGGAGGAGAGTGACACAATCAGTTCTATGCTTTAGGAAGATGATTTCGGCATCAATTCTTCCAAGGCCTGACTTCTTTAAACTTTATTACACATAGGTACCATATGCCAGTAGGCTTACACAAGCATGATTTGCCTATATTGTTTCAGTCTGGGCTGGGAACAATTTTCATTAATGGAAACATGGTCCTCAAACAGGCCGATTAGCCCTCTTCAGGTACAAGAAGATAAAAGCCTGATAATTTGAATGGAGTACTCTTAAATGACGACTCTGTCTGTGGCAGCCAATGGGAAAGTCAGGCTCTCTCCCACCTGATCCAATGAGGAATTAAGAGAGTTAAAAAAAACAAACCCAACCAACCTGAACCCTGAACATGCTAGTGGTGCATCCTGCGGACTCTGAGGGGCATCCGACAAGGAGATCAAGACAAGTACAAGGGGCACCACCTGGCCAGGGAGCCAGCCGCTTCAGCTTGGCCTTGATTGGGAGCAGCAGGTGAGGAAGGAGTGGACGTGTTAGGCTGCCCAGAGAAGGTGGTGAGGGGCAAAGCCACCATGAGTGACCAGGGTTGTAAGAATGCCAGTGACTGCACAGTTTCCCGCCTGCTCAATGTAGTGGAGAGTGAGCTCCAGGCAGGGAGAGAGAAAGGGGACCCCACGGAGAAGCAGCTTCAGATAATCCTGGAGGACGCAGCCCTCTGGCAGAGATTCAAGGAAGTCACGAATGAAATGATCGTGACCAAGAATGGCAGGTGAGTGGATCTTCTGCCTTGTCCTGGCTGGGCTGGGGATTAAGATATACCTGGAATATTGAACAGGGTGCCTGCAGCCTTTCAGATAGAAGCAGCGTGTGAGCTGATTAAGCACGGTCATGAGAACTATATCAAAGTGTCTCTCTTCACCATTTACTCCCCCCCCCCCAGCCCCAGGCTAACATAATTAATTTCTCAGGCAGCATTGCAGAAGCCTGGGAGAAGACAGTTGTATGAGTAGTTAGTCACCTGTTTGAGCTGGGTTGGGTAGGTATGGGGAAATTGGACAAGTCTGTCTATATTAGAAAGAATATTGTTCTCAGCTCTGGGCACATTGCTGGGAATCTCAGGGAAAAAACAAAACAAAACTACTCATTTACAATACATTCTCAGCAACTTGTAATGTTCTGGTTGAGAGAGTGTTGACTTGGGGTAAGTGGAAAGTCAACTTAGTTTTGAATCTGAAATGTTATCATCTGAGCAAGGCAAGCTTTTTAGAATTTTCTGACTTCCTGAGAATGGAAAGCAAGGAATAAGAGGAATTATTCCTTTATCTTCTTCTCCTGTGTGTTTGAGGTAAGTGTTCATTGGAGTTACTTTGGAGGGCAAAAGGCAATCTTGTAATATCTGACCAAATTCTAAAACGTCAAATTGTATCAGGTAACAAAATCAGAAATGATCTTTGTGGTGTGGTCCAAGGAAGACCCACTGATTCTTGGATTCTATCAAAACTAGTCCTCACAGGGGATTTCAAGTGAGAATAAGAAGATTCCCCCCCCCCATGGAGATGAGAGCATTATGAAGGCAAATAACTAGCTTGTTCAAATAGCAAAATTGGCATCCATTTTTTAGCTGATGACCCATGGGTGTACCTAGGGAGTCAAGAGCCTCAGACATTAGGAAGCATTCATATCTGCAGGAGTTTTGGAAGTTCTTGGGGTCAGGACTTGAGAGAGACAGAGAGAGAGACAGAGAGAGAGACAGAGAGAGAGAGAGACAGAGAGAGAGAGA
>NW_027185876.1:21331616-21341408 GCF_028583685.1 Petaurus breviceps papuanus
AGAGAGACAGAGACAGAGAGAGACAGAGACAGAGAGAGAGACAGAGACAGAGAGAGACAGAGACAGAGAGACAGAGACAGAGAGAGACAGAGACAGAGAGAGACAGAGACAGAGAGAGAGACAGAGACAGAGAGAGACAGAGACAGAGAGACAGAGACAGAGAGAGACAAATAAAGAGAGAGATAGAGACAGAGAGAGAGAGGTAGTGTTGGCTAACAGAGAAAAAATAAAGTCAACTAAATATCCAATAGGCTGCTTTTCCTTGAGTGAGATGCCTACATTTTTGGCTTTTGTTTTATATGTATACATGTTTATTTATGTAGCACTTGTGTATATATAAATAAAATGGTTTCTTCCTTGTGATTTAGTGGAATTTTGGAACTCAAATATTATTTGTGACATAAAGGTACTTCCTAAGGGAAAGGAAGGAGTCACATTTGCCATTGGGAATAATGTAATCAGAGCAGAAGGAACAATAGTTAGGTCTTTAATTTTTTATTTTTGCTATCTGCATATGGTTAGAAACTTCCCTCTCTTCCCTCACATAACTATTGGCTTATTTTAAACATTTGCATTTAAGTTGATTTTAATAGCTTATTTTCCTCTTTGTCGACCTGTGTTCATACACTTTTAGACATTTACAAGCTGTATGTCTCTGGGTAAATCTCTTAATATCTCTCAAGCCTCAATTTCCTGATCTGTAAAATACAAGGTTATTAGGATCAAGTGAGATAATAAATGTAACTTTTTGTTTTCCCTTATTGGAAAGAAACGGAAGTCTATTTTTGAACCTGGGAAGTTGCTATTCTAATGGTGTAGACCCCTGCCCTCCTCCCTCCTCCAGGTATTATATATAGAATCTGACGAAAATGACAAATATCGTATCTTTTGACCTTCACACCATCCCTGTGAGGTTGTTGTTCAAATAACGATGATGGTAATGATAACGACAGCTAGCATTTATGTAGCACTTTAAGGTTTGCAAAATACTTTACAAATATTTCATTTTTTCCTCATTTATCAGTCATGACCAGTCCAATTTTACTTATGAAGAAACAGACTCAGAGACATATGAAGGATGACCAAGGTCCCCCAGATGGTCCAAGATTTCATACCCTAGTCTTTTTTTTTTTTTTTCTGGGACACCACTAACTGTCTGGGTCTCACAGAGCAAAAGAACTATTAGCTCATATGTTTCAGCAGAAAATGAATAAAAACATTTCACAAACTACTAAAATAGTTTAAATGTTAAATTCTCTGCTGGCATAAACTTTTTCTATTGTCTATATGTCAGCAGGTCTCTGGCCAGTCTGTTTTCTTGTGGCCTCTGGTCTTTTTCTCTCCTTATCAATTATGTTCCCTTCTCTTTCTGTCTCTCTCTTTCCTTTCAGACCAGGGTTTCGGTAGCAAGGACCTGGATTAAATGGGCTCCTGTGGCCTTTTATATTGATGAAAATTTATGTGGTTGATTACATATAGCATTTATATAGTGCTTTGAGGTTTGTTGTTGTCAGTTGTTTTGGTCATGTTTGACTCTCCTTGATCTCATTTGTGTTTTCCTTGGAATAGTTTGCCATTTCCTTCACCAGCTCATTTTATGATGAAGAAACTGAGGCAAACAGGATTTAAGTGACTTGCCCAGGGTCACACAGCTAGGTAGTATCTGAGGCCAGAGTTGAACTCAGGAAGATGAGTCTGGTTCCCTGCCTAGGGCTCTATTCATTGTATCACCTTGCTACCCTTAAGGTTTGCAAATCACTTTTTCAAAAATAATCTCATTTTATCCTCATAATAAACCTAGGAGGTAGATACTATTATTATCCCCATTTTTTGGATGAGGAAACTGAGGCTAAAGGTGATTAAGTGACTTACCTGGGATTACACAGTTCATGCATGTTTGAAGTTGAATTTGGATTTAGAGACTTTCTGACTCCTGATGAAAGGGGGAAGACATCAACTTCAGGCATCTAGGTGACTTATTGATTAGAGTGCTGGACCCATAATCAGGAAGATCTGAGTTCAAATATGGCCTTAGATACCAGCCATGTCACCCTGGGCAAGTCACTTAATTTCTCTCTCTTTTTTTTTTCTTTTTGGAGGGGGGAGGGCAGGGCAATTGGGGTTAAGTGATTTGCCCAAGGTCACACGGCTAGTAAGTGTTAAATGTCTGAGGCTGGATTTTAACTCAGATCCTCCTGACTCCAGGGCTGGTGCTCTATTCACTTCACCACCTAGCTGCCCCAAGTCACTGAATTTCTGCCTCAGTTTCCTCATGTGTAAAATGGGGATAATAATAGGACTTACCTTGAAGGACTATTGTAAGGATCAAATGAGTTAATATTTATAAGATGCTTTGAAAGCCTTGAAATGCTATATAAATGCTAGTTATTATTGTTGTTATCACTTCTTTAAAGATGATCTTTTTGAGTCATGAATGGGCACAGTTTGATTCTATAGTGAAAAAAGGTAGTTTTGTTATAAGGGTCAATTTGACTCAGGCACTGAAAGAGTCAAACTTTGCTGTTCCTGGGCTATCAGTTTCTAATCCCAGTTTTGAGGTCCATGGCAATTTGCTTTACTCTTCTGTGTCTGTTTTCTCACTTGCTAAAACGGGATAATTTCCATTTTATACTACAATGTGTAAGGAATGGAATAGGGATAGGGATTGGACCTGTAATTGATTTAGTTTAGATAATTCCCAGGTGGGCAAACTCAACCTTCCCATGCCGGCTGGCACCTTCTCTAAATTTATAGTCTTGGAGAGTTGCTTAGAGTACCGGGAAGCTAAATGACTAGCCCAGGGTCTATTTCAGATGTGGCACTTGAACCCAGGTCTTCCTGGCTTGGAGGCAGGCTCTTTAACCACAATGCTGATTCTCTTTTCAAAGAAGAATCACTAATCAAAACAGATATAAAATGCTTGGCAAATGAAAGAAAACATGGTCTAGAAGGAAGAGCACTGGTTTGGGAGACAGAGGAGCTGGGGCAGAGTCATGGTTCCATTTTGTGACCCTAGGCAAGTCACTTACCTGTCCAAGTGCCGTTTTCCTCAACTGTCAAATGGATGAAGTCATATTTGTAATCCTTCTTTCCTTCTAGATGTTGTTGGGATGAGGGGCTTGTCAACCTTGAAGTATTATGTAAAGATGAATAAAGCCATGTTGCATGTGTTTTCTTACATGTAGGTTTTAATGTGGTTCTTCTGAATTCCATCCATAGTATTCCAAGCAAAGGAGAAAGGAAAACAAATAGAATGAAATGATTTTGGTTAAAGGGAATGCTATATCCTTTGAAATACCTGATTTCTCAGCATAAGGGTACATAAAGGGGTTCAAATGGACCAAAAATAGGTCGAGACAAATATTTTAAGATCTAAATTAGCCACTTATTTTAAAATTTATTTTTAATCTTCATTTTTGTAAAATTTTGAGTTCCAAATTTCCTTCTTTTCCCCCACCCATTGATAAGCAATATGATATCAATAATACATATGAAGTCATGTAAAATATATTTCCATATTAGCCATGTTGCAAATAAAATAAAAAACAAGAAACATAAAAAACTGAAAAAAGTTGTCTTCAATTCTGCACTCAGAGTTTTGTCAGTTCTTTCTGGTGGTGAATAACATCATTCACCATGGGTCCTTTGGAATTGTCATAGCGTGTTTCCCCGATAATAAGACCTATCCTGAAAATAAGCCCTCCCCTTACTGTGTAAGATTCCTCTAAAATAAGCCCTCCCCAGAAAATAAGCCCTAATGAGATTGCTACTGTAGTGAAGGTAATCCCCTGCGCTACCCCCTACATTACGGCACCCCCCGTCTCCCCCCCCCCCCCCCCCCCGTGAAACGCACGCTGCGCTCTGAGCTGCATCCAATCAGAGCTGCAGCAGTGAGCGCATCATCCTGTTCTTCCCCAGTGATTTGCTTATTGAATAAAGGTACATTTTTTTGTTCACATTTACCTGTTTATTAAAATTGCTGTCAATGTTCATTAAAATAAGCCCTCCCCTGAAAATAAGCCCTCTGGTGTTTTTCTGTCCAAAAAAAATAATAAGACAGTGTCTTATTATGGGGAAACACGGTAGTTGTTTCTCAGTTGTGTCCAACTCTGTGACCCCATTTGGGGTGAAGATACTGGAGTGGTTTGCCATTTCCTTCTACAATTCATTTTACAGATGAGGCAAACAGGGTTAAGTGACTTGTCCAGGGTCACACTGCTAGTAAGTGTGTGAGGCCAGATTTGAACTCATCTTCCTGACTTAAGGCCCAGTGTTCTATCAAGTATGCCACCTGGATGCTTGATCACAGTAGCTAAGTCTTTCATAACTGTTCATTGTCACAATATTGCTCTCACTGAAAATTAGACATTTTATAGGTTCCACCATTCCATGGGCTGCCCATGGCAAACTGTTAAATGAATTCAATCCAATTCAATAAACATTTATTAAACTCCTACTATGTGAGAGGGAGCTGTGACCTGGTAGAGAGAGAGCAAATCTCCCATTACTCATGGACAGTTTGAAAAAAGAATATTGTGGCTTTTCCATTAAGTGGAGTGCAGTTTGATTGACTCTAGAGAAAATTCACAAATGGCCCTGGAAGAATAGAAGGTATAATAATAAGTATTTATGTAGCTCTTTAAGGTTTACAAATATTATCTCATTTGATTCTCACTATAACCTTGGGAGGGACTGCTATTATTATCATCTCCACTTTACAGATGAGGATACAGAGATAAGTGATTTTGTCTAAGGATGGATTTGAGCTCAGTCTTCCCAATTACAGCTCAGCACTTTCTCTACTTTGCCACCTAGTGGTCTTAGGTCGTTACTTAACCTAAGATTATGTGGAGTAAGAAGTAAAGCCCAAATTCAGGACCAAATGATTTCTGAGTCCAAAGTCCAGTGCTCTTAACTATCAATATTCTTTCTTCTAAATTCAATTTTATTTCACTTTCTATTTCAAATTCTTTCCTTCCCCTCTCCCACACTTACTGAGAAGGCACCAAAAAATGAAACCCATTACAAACATGTATATAGAGGTGAAACAAATTTCTGCACTAGTTGTTTATTTTTAATAGCAAGAAAAAAAGAAATAGAAGAAAGTATGCTTCAGTCTGCACTCTGAGCCCATTAAATTCTCTTTATGGAAGTGGATAGCAAATTTCATTATGAGTCTTTTGGAATTGTGGTTGATCAGTGTGTTAATCAGAGTTACCAATTCTTTCAAAGTTGTTTCTTTTTACAATATTGCCATTATATAACTTTTGGGGGCATAGTTCTAAATCATTGCCCAGAGTGTTTGGACTAATTCACAATTCTGCCAATAATACATTAGTGTACCTATTTCCCATACCCTGCCCAGAATTAGTCATTTTCACTTTTTGTAATCTTAGTCAATATGATAGGTGTGAGGTGGTACCTCAGAATGTTTTAAATTTGTATTTCTCTAATCATTAGTGATTTAGAGCATCTTTTTTTTCATATAGCTATTAATCTGCTTTCTTCCTCTGAAAATTACCTATTCATATCCTTTGACCTTTTATCAATTGGGGAATGGCTCTTAGTCTTGTAAATTTGGCTCAGTTCTCTATATATTTTAGAAATGAGACCTTTATCAGAAAAAAAAAACGTTGCAAGTATATTTTTCCATTTACTGATTTTATTCTAATTTTATCTGCATTGATTTTGTTTATGTAAAACTTTTAAATTTTATGTAATCAAAATTATCCATTTTACCTACTGTGAACCTCTGTATTGTTTGGTCATGAACCCTTCCCTTTTCTATAGATCTGATGTGTAATTTCTCCCAGACTCCACTAGTTACTCTTTATATCTAAGTAATGTAAGCATTTTGAGCTTATCTTGGTATATGGTGTGAGATGGTAATCTGTACCTGGTTTCTACTTTCCAGTTTTCCCAACAGTTTTTGACAAATAGTGACTTCTTATACCAATAGCTGGGATCTTTGGGTTTATCAAACACTATGTTGCTTATTGCTTCTGTATATTGTATACCTAATCTGTTACACTGATCAACCTCTCTGTTTCTTACTCAGTTCAAATTGTTTTGATAATTACAGCTTTGTAGTACAGTTTGAGGTCTGGTACTACTGAACCGTCTTACTTCCCATTTTTTTCATTGTTTCTCTTGATATTCTTGACTTTTTGGTCTTCCAGATAAATTTTGGCATTATTTTTTTTCTAGTTCTATAAAGTAATTATTTTGTAATTTGATTGGCATGGAACTCTATCAGTAAATTAATTTAAGTAGTATTGTCATTTTTCATATATTGTCTTGGCTTACACATTAGTAATGAATAGTAACCTTTAGTAACAAATATTTCTCCAATTATTTAGATCTGCACTTGTGTGAAGAATATTTTGTAATTGTGTTTGTGTAGTTCCTATGTGTGCTTGGTAGTTAAACACCCAAGTATTTTATATTTTCTGTAGTTATTTTTAATGGAACTTCTGCTTCTATCTCTTTTTGTGGGGTTTTGTTGATAACATGCAGAAATTTTAACTATTTGTATGGATTTATTTTATATCCTAAAATTTTGCTGAAGTTGTTAATTGTTTCAATTACCTTTAGTTGATTCTCTAGAGTTCTGTAAGTAAATCATCATATCATCTGCAAAAGAGTGACCGTTTTGTTTCCTTATTGCCTATGCTTCTTGTCTTATTGCTATAGCTAACATTTCTAGCACAATATTGAATAATTATAGTGACAATTGACATCTTTGTTTCACTCCTGATTTTATTGGAAAGGCTTCTAACTTATCCTTGTTATAGATGATGCCTGCTCTTGGTTTTAGATAGATAGTGCTGATCACTTTCAGGAAAGCTTTTTTTAATTCCTCTGCTATCCAGTGTTCATAACAGGAATAGGCGTTGTATTTTGTCAAAAACTTTTTCTATGTCAATTGAAATGATCATGTGATTTTTGTTGTTTTTGTTGTTAGTATGGTCAATTGTGCTTATATTTTTTCTAATATTGGACCAATCTTGCATTCATGTCATAAATCTAGCCTGGTCATAGCATAAAATCATTGTGATATATTGCTATAATCTCTTTGTTAGTATTTTATTTTAAAATTTTGCACTAATTTATGATTTATTTAATTTCTTTTCTAAAATAGGGTTAAGTATTCTATTTCCTGTTCTGCTATAATTTATATTTTAGTAACTATTCATCTATTCATTTTATAAATATGCATTCATTCATTTCATTAAGATTGTCAGTTTTATCAGCATCTAGTTGGACAAAATAGCTCCTAATAATTGCTTTTATTTAATCTTCAAGCTGTTAATTCTTTTTTCATAACTTTTTGGACAGCTTTTATTTCCTTTTCCCATCTCCCCCCGCCCCATTTTTCTCTATCACTCTTAATTTTTTTAAACTTTTTTTTGGGGGAATCCTTTTATCTCTTTCTTTCTCTCTTCCTTTAAAATTTCTAGAAGTTCTTGTTGGGTTTGTGTCCAGTCTGCATTTTTCCCCCCTTGAGGTTTTGATTATAGATATTTTCAAGTCATTTTTTTCTGTATTTGTTTCTTGAGCTTCTCTGTTACTACCATAGTAGCTCTTTATGGTCAGATTCTTCTTTTGTTTGTTAATTCTTCTAGCCTATTTCTTGACTTTGGACTTCATGGTTTTTTGTTGTTGTTTTTTGAGCTCTGCTCATTTTTGTTGTGGGATGGGGATGTCTGACCTGAGCTTCTACTGCTCTTTCAAAACTCAGTCTGGGGGCCTGCAAGTTTTCAGTACATCCAAAGTGGTGTGCTTTGGGAAGAGGTCTGTTCTGCCCCTGTGGTCTGAGCTCTGAAAGTTCCTGACCCAGGTTTGGATCTGTTGCTTTGTGAATAACTGAATTTCAGTAGACTGTTGCTGGACTCAGCCCACTGGGGAGGTTCTGCAGGCTCAGAGCGGCTGAACTGCTGGCTCCCCTTTGGCCTTGGTCTTCTGCCCTGGGTTTTTCCATTGTAGGCTTATATGTCAAGCTACAGGTTAGAACTGAGTTACTGCTTTGCTTAGCACTCAGGTAAGTTTCTGGAATTTGTTTTGTGCTCAGTACTACGTAGGGCTCTGTGTTTGGTCATGTCTGTGCCCTGGATCTATGAGTCAGAATTGGGTAATGTATGACAGTGCTTCAAAATGGTACTATTCCTGTTCCTAAGACTAGTTCAGAAGTCCCCTGGGATGTTTTTCTGCCTCCTATACATCCCTAGTAATTAGCACAGTGCCTGCTATACACAACAGTAGAAGAGCCAGCACCTTGATCATATAAGCTTCTTCCAAAAATGCTCCCAAAGGAGAGTCTTGAACAGCATGATTTCTCTCTCAAAGCTGGAAGCCAGAAGACTAATATTGTTCTTCTCTCACATTTTCACCAGCACTATCCCTCACTCAGGCACAGAGAATTCTTGATTCCTTTTAATCCTTAGGTGCTGAAATGCTCCTGTCTTGACATCTCTGCCACTGTTGTAAACTCCTGGCCAGCCTCCACCCCAGTGTCTGCATTCCTCTCTATCTTCCTAAGCTGCCTTGGACTAGAAAAATTACTCACTAGGACTTTTTCTTGGCTTTTCCAATCAGAATTCTACCTGGCAGATTTTCTAGGTTGTAGAGGAGGTGTGCTGGGAGAGCTAGGAAAAAAATATTTCCTCTCATTCTTACAGTCTTGATTCTGCCTCTCCATCAATATTTCTGCCTTCTTGTGCTATGACCAATCTTCAGTATTATATGTATATGGTCTGAAATGACCCTATTGCTGATGGGGAAAAAAGGATACTTTTTGGAGATATACATTTTTTTTTTGGAGGGGAAGGTCAGGGCAATTTGAGTTAAATGACTTGCCCAAGGTCACACAGCTAGTTTTGCGTTAAGTGTCTGAGGTCATATTTGAACTCAGGTCCTCCTGACTCCAGGGCTGGCGCTCTATTCACTGCACCACCTAGCCGCCCCTGGAGATTTACATTTCAAACACTTGACTCTGTTAGCATCTGGTAATATTGCCATCTTCCCTGATCTTCCTTCATTGGACCCTCAGGGAAACTTTACTGCCCATCATGTGTCTGCCAGTAAAGAAAGTGTCAAGGGTTTTGGCACCTTCCCAACCCAGCTACCATAAGTGTAGGCCAAGCATCATCCTCTTCAAGGCACAGACCTCACTGAGGAAGCAGAGCAGAGTTTTGGTACTTGAGTTGGAGGTTAGCCAGGGTGTTGAGATGAATTCTCAGAAATGATGCCAGGGAAGGTAAAGTTCAATAACCTCAAACATTTTAGGAGCTCTGTCTCCTACTAAGACTGAGGGTTGATTCCTTAAAGGCACCAGGCCAGCACAGAAAAGCCTGTAACCTTCACAAACACTAAAGCCTGGCATCCTTTAGAACAGCTAGGGAGCTGAGGCTCTATGTGTAAGCTGGGATAGAAGTAGCTCATTATCCAGCATCTGGAGACAAGAAGAATAAAATATGGTATATTGAATGGAAGGTAGCATAATATGGCACATTCAAGGAAATATGAGAAGAATATATAGTGTGATCAAAGTACAATAAAAAACATGTGTTGTATATAAAGACATGCATATTATATATATATATATAATTTGTGTATATATACATATATACTCACGACAACTCCATATAAGCACATACTTGAATAAATATGTACATACACGAATATATGTGTATATATATATGTATGTTTCTATTTTTAATCTATCTTCTATCTGTCTATCTGTCTGTCTATCTATCTATCTATCTATCTATCTATCTATCTATCTATCTATCT
>NW_027185876.1:21341418-21347022 GCF_028583685.1 Petaurus breviceps papuanus
TCTATCTATCTATCTATCTATCTATCTATCTATCTATCTATCTATCTATCTATCTATCTAATCTATCCATCCATCCCTTGGCTCAAAGGGACTCTCATGCATGGGACTTTCCTCATTGGATAGATCCAGCTGTGAGGGATAGTGTTGGTGAAAATGTGAGAGAAGAACAATATTATTCTTCTGGCTTCCAACTTTGAGAGAGGACTCATGCTGTTCAAGACTCTTTTCAGGTCCCTTGGGAGGATTCTTGGAAGAAGCTGAAATGATCGAGGTGCTGGCTCTTCTGCTATTGTGTATAGCAGGCCCTGTGCTAAGTACTGGGGATACAAAGAATGGCAAAAATGGTCCCTGCCCTTGAGAAACTTACAACTAATGGGGGAGAGAACAGGTAAACAGCTATGTACAGAGAAGATACATACAGGATAACTTAAGACAGATCTAGAAGGGGACATATAACAAAAGCTTTTTTTAAAACTTGTTTGTTAACTTATTTGGTTCTATTTTGTTAAAGGTAAAGAATTTTATGTACTACTTTACTCCTTATTTTATATGGTTATTTGATTATTTGTTAATATCGATGGCTATTAAATTCTTAATAAAAAAGTAGCTCATTTCAGACTTGGGCCATGTCAGCTCTTTGGTCACAAAACACATTGGTTCCCAGAGGAATTTGAATATAGGATTTTATTCCTGATTTGCGTTACCTTTGTGTGAATTAGAAACAATGGCCCTGCTTTCTCTCTGCTCCTATGAATCCCTGGATTTTTTGAAGAATTTTGGGATACTGTTGACAATGAGCTCACCAAGGAAGAAGACGCCTTTTGATTTGATTTTGAAAAGATGTTCTCTTTCATCTACGACTGAGGAGGTAGTCATTGGTCTTAGGCTATTTTCCTATCCTTGCCCTACCCTTCTGCTACAACTGGACAGATGAGATAAATGTGAGGAAGGGAGGCTTTTTGATATCTCTGGTCTTTGGACAGATTTTAGATGAAATTTGTATTTCTCATAGGCTGTCTTTCTCTGGTGTCAATCTGACTGCTTAGGGTGAGAAGAAACAGAATACACGTAAAAGAGTTTAAGTTCTGTTATGTGAAGAATTCCTTAATCTTTCCTTTTCTCATTTAATTAGGGTAGTTTGAAGCTCAGAGATGATGTTATCCCTAACACCTTTCAATTTGCTGTATTTCATCTTTGTCCGTTCATTCAGTCTTTATTGGGCAGCTAGAACAGTGTTTAGTAGAACCATATTAGGGCTTGGGGGAGTTCTGGGAAAAAAGTAAAACTAGGATGGAGTGAGTGAGGCTTTTCCCAGGGTGCCAAATTTGGGTGCTAACAGCACTTGAAATCCTTCAGCAACATAAAAATCGGAGGGTTTAGAACCTAATTATCATGAAGAATTATTTAAAACAGGAAGATATTAAATGACCTGCTTCCTCTCCCCAGTGGCTTCCAGCCTGGTCTGATCTGAACTTTCTTCCCCCAAGGGTCTCTCTCCCAAATAGCAGCATCATGTTGTCCCAGTTTAAATATATCATTTGTAGCACATTTCATACTACTTGCCTGGGTGCAATTTGCAAATTGCTCTGGTCACAAAAATGCATGTTAAAGTCTCTGGGATGCAGTGCAGTATAGTGGAAACAATGTTAACTAGATTGAAAGGACCCGGGTGCAAATCCCATATCTATTACTTATTACCTGTGTGACCTTGAGCCAGTAGCTTAACCTCCCTGGGCCTCAGTTTCTTCAGCTGTAAAATGAGAGGGTTGGATTTGATGGGTTCTTATCTTCCCTCAGATCTCTCCAAGATCCCTAAAAATCTACATATCTATATCTATGCCACTATCAATTACTTACAAGTCAAGTCAACAAGTATTTATTAAATACTTATTATAAGAGAAGTCATTTCTTTCAAGTAGCTTTCTGTTGGAGAGTCATACCGATTCCCATCCTTTATTCCTCCAGTCTCACACTTATATCATTCTTTACTTTTTCTTCCTTCCTTCCTTCCTTCCTTCCTTCCTTCCTTCCTTCCTTCCTTCCTTCCTTCCTTCCTTCCTTCCTTCCTTCCTTCCTTTCTCCTCCTCCTCCTCCTCCTCCTCCTTCTTCTTCTTCTTCTTCTTCTTCTTCTTCTTCTTCTTCTTCTTCTTCTTCTTCTTCTTCTTCTTCTTCTTCTTCTTCTTCTTCTTCTTCTTCTTTCTTCTTCTTCTTCTGGCAGTCAGGGTTAAGCGACTTGCCCAGGGTTGCACAGCTGGTAAGTGTCTGAGGCTGGATTTGAACTCAGGTCCTCCTGACTCTAAAGCTATCCACTGGACCATCAAGCTTCCCCCTATAGCATTCTTAATCACCCTACAAGATCTTGTTCAAATAATAGCTTCTCTATGAAGCCTTTTCTGTGTCTCTTAGTTAGAAACGATCTTTCCCTCCTCTGAACTTCTTAAAGGCTAGTATTAATGAAGCCCAGACAAAGGCTGGCTTAGGTACAAGGATATGATATAAAATACTATTCAGTGATATTTGCAGTTAGCTCATTAACTTTATCTTTACAAATGCATAGCCTTTGTTTAAGAATGCAATATTAGAAGCATATTATCTCAAGGATACAGCATGGATGGAAGCAATGGGGTCCTAAGTACTTGGCATTTATTACATAGGTGGGAGAAAGACAGCTTCGAGAAGACCCCAGGAATATAGAGCCAGGGTAGGAGATCAGGCCAAGATACTCAGAGGATGGACTGGATCACTGATGTTTAGGTGTAGTAAGAAGGCTACCAGGACAACACAGGCTAACTCCCCAGTGGAGCTTGTGAAAGGTTATGCAAATCACAGTTAAAAAAAAAAAAGATATATAAGAGGATGGAAGTGATATTTGGGAGGGGTGAAGGAAGGACAACCCTAGAATGCATCAGGGGAGTTGGCATAGTCAGGAAGACCTGAATTCAAATCTTGAAGCAGAAACCTATTAGCTGTGTAATTCCGGGCAAGCCTCTTAACTTCTTAACCTCAGCCTCAGTTTCCTTATCTGTACAATGGGGAATAATAAGTAGTATATATCTCATAGGATTTCTATGAGGAACAAATGAGATAATATTTGTGACTATGAATGTTAGCTACTATAATTACTAATGATGATTATGAGATTCTGTGTCCAAATGGAAGTTAGATTTAACTTTTTAATGCTTATTCATAAAACTTTCAGCCACAGTAATTTTAATTTTTAATTAAAATTAAACAGGCAGATTTAATAAAGTGTAGGCAATTCCAGCTTTCTTTTGGATTACCTTCTCTTCCTGCTTCTTGGACCATGGAGCAATCAGAACTACTGAGACACCATGTGCCTTAACACACTTTCACAATCTACTGTAACTAGGCTGTGCAGTAGATGGAGCCCTAGACACAGAGTCAGGATGATGTGAGTTCAAATGCACCCTCAGACACTTACTAGATATGTGACCCTAAGTAAGTCACTTAACTTCTGTTTACCTGTTTCCTTAACTGTGAAATAGGGATAATAATAGCACCTAACTCCCAGGGTTTCTTTAAGGACAAAATAAAATATTTGTAAAAGCATTTTGCAAATCTTAAAGTATCATATCTGCCAGTCAATAAACATTTAAGTGCACTGTGCTAAGCACCGGGAATGCAAAAAAACCCAAAAAGCAAAAAACAAAAGACAGTCTCTGACCTCAAGGGGCTTACAATGTATGGGGGAGAGAACGAATAGGTACAAACAAGCTGAATACAGGATAAATAGGAAATAATTAAGAGAGAGAAAGTACTAGAATTAAGAGGTTTGGGAAAGGTTCCTTGTAGAAGATGGAATTTTATTTGGGACTTAAAGAAGCCAGGGAAGCCAGGAGGCACAGATGAGGAGGGAGAGCATTCCAGGCATAGGAGACAGTCAGAGAAAATGCCCAGAACCAAGAGATGGAATGCTTTGTTCATGAAACAATTATATAAGTACTTGATGTTATTATGAATACTATTTATTATAGTTATGAATGTGTTTTTTCATTTATATATAATATAATTATATTATATTTTATATAACAATATAATATAATTATATTATATTTTATATAACAATATAATACATGAATATAACATTATTATATTATATTATATTAATATTACAATATAGAAAATATATTTATAAACATGTTATATATTATTTATATAGTTATGAGTATGGTTTTAATTTATATAGTACTTTAATTTATATAAATAGTAATTTATATATATATATACACACAATTTAAATATTTAAAAAAAACATCTATTACATAAATCTGTCTAAGTATAAGTTGCAAAAAAAGGTGCTAAAGTGTTTTGGTAAGGAAAGTTCCTCACTGGGAGCTCCCTACACCCATGAACTCACAAGTACAGCAAGAAAAAAAAATATATGTATATACATATATAAGCATGTGTAAATATGTATGTATACATATACAAACACACATATTTGTATATGTTGGCGTTGAGTTGTTTCAGTCTTGTTCAACTCTTTGTGGTCCCATTTGGTGTTTTCTTGGCAAAGATACTGTAGTGGTTTGCCATTTCCTTCTCCAGCTCATTTTACAGATGAGGAAACTGAGGTAAACAGGGTTAGGTGATTTACATACAGCTAGTAAGTATCTGAGGGCAGATTTGAACTCAGAAAGATGAGTCTTCCTGACTCCTCATCTCCACACAGGAATTGGGGGGAGATAAGATGCTGTCTCTTCTCCCCTACTAGGTTATAGTCTCTGTGATGGTAGGAACTGGGTTGTATTCTTTGGAGATGAAGATCCATGTTGAGCAAAATCATGACAGAATCTTAGAGTTTGAGAGTGACCTTCAAAATCATATAGTTCAGTTGTACATAATAACAGCAATACAAAGATCTGAGTCATTTCCAAAGGACTTACTATGAAAAATGTTATCCGTCTCCAGAGAAAAAACTGCTGGAGTCTGAATGCAGATAGAAGAATACTTTTTAAAAATTGTCTTTATTTTTCTTGTTTTTTTTTTTTTTGTCTGTGTTTTCTTTCACAACATGACTAATATGGCAATGTTTTGCATGACTGTGCATGTATAAACTATATCAAAATGCTTGCCTTCTCAATGAAGGGAGAAGGGAGGGAGGGAAAAAAATTGGAAGTCAAAGTTTTTTTTTTTTTTTTAAGCATTCGGGGTTAAGTAACTTGCTCAAGGTTACACGGCCAGTTATTTCTGGGTGTGGTGCTGAGTGTCCGAGCCCGGGATTCGATCTCCAGGTCGTCCCAACACTGGAGCCGGTGCTCTTACTTGCTGTGCTACCTGGCCGCCCCAGAAGTCAAAGTTTTTAATAAAAAAATGTAAACTTACTTCTACTAATGTAGTTTTTTAAATGTAATTAGGGAATTTTATTATATTTATTTAATTTTTAAAATTATATTTATTTTTTAATTTAAATTTATTTAATTATATTTATTTAAATTTATTATATAAAATATACATTTTAATGTAATTAGGGAAAATAAAATATTAGCATATTGGAAATAAAACAAAATTTTAAGAGTATATGCAAACATCTATCATCTATCTATCTATCTATCTATCTATCTATCTATCTATCTATCTATC